>NC_086236.1:68450479-68773479 GCF_036321145.2 Pelmatolapia mariae
GCTTTTCAACACACAGCCTGACACACACCCAAAAAACAGCCGAGAGAGCACAGACTACGCCAGAGAGGCGTGATTGCAGATGCCGCTCAGGTGGGTCCACCTCCCCTGCAGCGGCACTGCAGACCACGCCCCGCCACACACATCAATCACGTAAAATAAATATTTATGCACTTTTGCATTCACTTTTTGTTTTTTGTTATTTTTACACAGTGTTCTGAATGATTAACAATGGTCTACAGCCAATCTTGTGTATTATTATACAAACTTTGGTTGTAAGATGCCCTACCTGGCCCCCTGGCAAAAGCTTTGCTAGATCCGCCCCTGCACAGTTACCAGCTGTCAGCTAAATAAAAAAGGAGCTTGGTGTTTATTTCTCTCAGAAATAGTTCATAACTTCCCTTCAACTCATTCATGTCACCTAAAAAAAAGGTAAACCTGTTTCTCCATCACCAGTTCAGCTCTGATGATTCGGTAAGGTCATCTCCTGGTTTCCACCAAACTACACCTAAACTCGGTTTATATCTGACCCAAATAGAGTGCAGTTCATAACTTCTTACCTGAAATTCAGTTCACCTCACGCTCTGACCGGCAGCCGCCTGCTTCTCCTGCCTTCGGTTTCCCTGATCCACGATCTACCACCGGTTGATCGGCGGTCGCCTCGCCGCCTCGTTCCCTGCATGCTCTGTCTGACACACACCGGTGGATAGCTGCCCTCGGTTGTAGCTCCGCGTCAGCGACCACCAAACAACTCAGTTATTTTTTCCACATCGACCAGCATCTGGACAATCCACCGCCTTTCACTGTTTGTACCGTTACTAAAAAAAACCCCTCATCGGCTCATAAAAACGAAAAATAAGTCCAGCTATGACCCTGAGTCAAAAAGACAGCCAGTTAGCTAGCTAGCTGTCTAGCTCTTTGCAGGCACCGAAACCATCAGAGCTAATATGGGATGTCTTGGTAACACGAGCACATATTTGAAGTTTACATCTGGCCAATCCACCACCTTTCACTGTTTATACCGTTACTAAAATGAATAAATAAATAAATCATTTATTTATTTAAAATAAGTCCAGCTGTGACCACGAGACTTTACGAAGGACCGGGTGTGAAACCAGAGTAAGCCGCTCTCACTGTCATCCAGGCCGGCTGTAGCTTGTTAGCAAAGCCGCGCTAGCCACACTAGCCAGCTAGCCTCAAGCAGAAACGACATCGTCAGAACATTGTCGCTAATATGGGATGTTTTGACAAAATGAGCAGATATTTGAAGTTTACACACCTATATTCTCGCCTGAAAATATCTTAAAAGTTTATTTTGTGACCTAGAAACAGTATTAAGAGGAAAATAAAAACTAAGTGATGGCCGCCATTGTTTGACTCGGCAGAGGCGTGCTATGAATTGTGGGATATTGAGTTTTCCACCAAGCATTACCGTAACTTTTGAATGATTTACGCAACCTTAAAAATTCCAATGGCTCCTGAAAGCAGCGACGCTGTGCGCACCGTTGATATTGTCATCATTACGGTAATCCAAATAAGGGTAGACAGGCCGTACTACTCCCGGCATACCACTAGAGAGAGCCAACACACCACAAATGAAGTTTGAAATTTGTATCAGTGGGACCAAAAGATGGAGCCAACACACCACAAATGAAGTCTGTTTCTATGGCGCCAAAAGAAGAATCTTTCTAAATTTGCACTAAAATATTAATATTTAAAAAACTATAAAAGTCATAAACACCAAAAGTGTATACCATACTAGTCCAGCTCCAGCCGCACAAAATGATCTAACATATGTAACCCTATTGTCAAAACTGTTTGGCAGAGAAGCGCGGGAAAATTTTCACTAAAATATTAATATTTAAAAAACTATAATAGTCATAAACACCAAAAGTCATAGCACACCATTCCTGATCCAGCCGCACAAAATGAGGTAACATATATGAAGCTTGTCTCAAAACTGCGAGGCGAGATTCGCTGCAAAATTTCAGGCGGAAACTGAAGAATAATAATAATAATAATAATAATAATAATAATAAATCTGACGAATAGTAATATGTGTGCCTCTTGGCATAGGCACACATAATAATAATAATAATAATAAATCCGACGATAATAAATCCGACGAATAGTAATATGTGTGCCTCTTGGCATAGGCACACATAATTAAACCTTACCTGTTAATTTTAAGCATGTAGTACAAAGGTCAGGTGCCCTGTTTGTCATGATTTTGCTGCGACCAGACCCAAGGAGCAGACTCAGACCATAAATATGAGTTTTAGACAGGAAACTTTTCCATCAGGTGTTCTCAGGAGGAGTTAGCACAAAGGACAGGCTATAAGAGAGAGCCAGCTGATTTATGATAGTATGCCACTAAGAATTTGTTATGACTTATTCTTTGAAGATGTGATTGTGAAGCTGGATTTAAGAAATGAAGGCCAGGCTGAAACAGCATTGGGGCGATCGTGGCTCAAGAGTTGGCAGTTCGTCTTGTAATCGGAAGGTTGCCGGTTCGAGCCCGGCTCCGACAGTCTCGGTCGTTGTGTCCTTGGCCAAGACACTTCACCTGTTGCCTACTGGTGGTGGTCAGAGGGCCCGGTGGCGCCAGTGTCCGACAGCCTCGCCTGTCAGTGCGCCCCAGGGCAGCTGTGGCTATAATGTAGCTTGTCTTCACCAGTGTGTGAATGGGTGGATGACTGAATGTAGTGTAAAGCACGTTGGGGTCCATAGGGACTAAGTAAAGCGCTATACAAATGCAGGCCATTTTACCATTTTTTTTTAAATTTACTACTGAACACACAAATGTTTGAATGTTTGAATGAAGCGTGTGCTCCCTTTGAGCTCGCCTGGCAGGGAAAAGCACACTTAAATCCAAGCAGCACCTCTAAAAGATTATCCTCAGGTCAGTGCACAGCCCAGCATTAGCTGTAAAATTCCAGTGCATGTGTTTGTATTTGTTTCATCCAACCCCGGCAACCTCGTGCATATAAAAAGAGTACATGATAAGCAAACTTCGCCTGGCACTCCCTGATTTACTTTGCCCCACCCTTGCAACTGAGTCTGCTAATCTGCAGAATGTTAAAGCCGATCTTTGCAATTACTTTTCTAGGTAAAAATATAGTTATAACAAGACGAATTACTTTTAATTATCTGATTGTGTTTTTAAAAGACTTGAGTGTTTACTCTGTGTATGATTTTTCTTTCTTCCACAGGGTTGTGTTTTCAATCTTCAAATATCCTCTAGGCTGAGTTTGTCTTATTCCACACACCAAAAACCTGGCATGAAGCACAGAGCATATGCAGGGACAATTGCTTTGACCTGGCCACCATCAATGATATGGAAGAGATGGCAAAAGTACTTGAAGCTGTCAGAGATCAATATGACTCTGCCTTGTGGATCGGGCTTTGGAGAAGCAACACATTTAAGTGGCACTGGTCTCTGGCAGACAAAGAATTCTACAAAGAGGGAGAGAGAAATTATTTTATTTGGAGCTTTTTGAATGACAATTTCAACTGTGGATCTTACAAATACGGGACACTGAGAGTAAAAGGCTGTTGAAATTCTATTTATTTCATTTGCTTTGATGGTGAGTCATTATTTGACATTTGACATTTAACATATTTGGCAATGTTTTCTGAGTTTACAAAGACAGGCATGTTTGCATGACACATATAAAGTAAAATATTTTCACTAATAACAAAAAGTCAGCAAATCACCAAAGAAATCATGGATTATACCTATATACCAAATCAGCAAAAGGAAATTTTTACTATGTGGATTTTAGAAACTCGAAATTTTGTGTTATGCTAATTTTTTAACTACAAGAACTTTTGGTACAAAGAAATCTCTTCATTATGACTAGGTTTTCTGTTGGTCTGTTTTCATATATGTATTTCAACAAAGAGAAAGGTGCAAGATAATTAATATGTTGCCTACTGGATTAAGTTTATTTACTAGGCAAGTGGATAAGCAAAACAGGCCCATGTAAAATTTCCATTCCCAACTTAAAGGGACGATTCAAACAACAGACTAAGGCAAAAAAAAAAAGGTGGGGGTGGCTTTTCTGAAATTATGACAGTTCAGGTAAGGAAACCAAATTAAAATGAACTCCTGACATGTAGTACTGTAACAGCACAGCACCAAGCCTTCAGATGGCCACTATGTAGCAAATATCTTAACTGTGGTGTTTGTAAAATGTTGAATTGAGTGAAGTAAAATTTGCTTTTCCTTTTAGAAACACAACAAGGTAAAGATCAGTACATCCTTATTACACTAAGTAAAGCTTGGATTGATGCTCGTGACTACTGCAGAACAAACTACACAGACCTGACCAGTCTAAGGAATGACGCTGAGTACCAGGTGGTCCAGGAAGTAGCCAGTGGATTTGAGGTCTGGGTTGGACTCTTCAGAGACCCCTGGGAGTGGTCAGACCAAAGTGATTCGTTGTTCAGATACTGGAAAGCAAACAAACCAGTGTGGACTGAGAGTTACAGCTGTGGTGCCTTGGTGAAGCTGGAATCAGGAAGATGAACTGGCTTGTGAGGACACATATCCATTCCTCTGTGACTGCAGTGAGTAATGTTCTTGGCTAAAATATTAAGATTTTCAGAGATATTGCTATCTTTGTTTAATGGTGATAAAATTTACTAAATGTTCTAATAGTGTTTTTTATTTTCTTTATACCAGGAATAAAGTTGAGGATCATTCATATGAAGACGATCTCACAGGATTCAGTGTCAGAACTCGAGAACTCTTTAGTACAAGAAAACATGTTGAAGCAAGTAAGTCTAACAGATCTTTGTGCAGTTGTAGTTTGGTGTTATATAGTGTTTGTGATTTTTTTTTTTAAATTTAAAAATTGAATATGCAAAACACCTTTTGAAATGAGAATATCTCTGAAATGTGAAATAAGTACTCTTTGCTTCTACAGATGAAGCAGCAACTAAGGAATAAGAATGTGAGCGCAAATATTCAACTAGAGTGGAGAAAACAAGATGATGGGAGAGTTTTTATCAATGAACCCTAAAGAAACAGCTGAAGAGAGAAGAATCAGGCCAACAGACTGTTTTTGAATATTGAATAAATCATATATAGAAGTAATCAGTAGAAAAGATAAATTATTTTGGATTTAATAATTGTTTTGTTCTGTTTTTTGTTGGTGGTGGGTTTGTTTGTTTTTTCAGAAATTCTAATGTTTTTTAGTTCCCATTTACAAACACAATTTTCTTAAACTCCTAGACATGCCAAGACTCAGCCTGAGAAAGTAAAAATGGTATGTGTAGGTACTGGATCTGAAAAGGGAAGCTAAAGCAGAACTCCGTTAAACCTGCAGTGTTTCTAATAGTCAGCAGGGGGTGACTCCTCTGGTTGGAAAAAGAGGGGGAAAAAAGTCCGGCCACATAGAAATCTGTGAGGAAAATCCCATATGCTTAATGTTATAAGATAAGATAAGATAAGATAAGATAAGATGACCTTTATTAGTCCCACACGTGGGAAATTTGTTTTGTCACAGCAGGAAGTGGACAGTGCAAAAGTTATGAAGGACAATTAGAATAAAATAAAATAAGAATAAATACAGTACACAACTGTACAGAATAGAATAAAAATAGAATACTATATACAGTAGAATAAAATAGAATAAAATATACAATAGGATAAAAATAGAATACAAAATAGAATGTGTATTTTGAATATTATAATCCCCGTTATTGTCCACAAAGAATAATGTTTTATGCTCAAAAATTGTGACTTTTGACCATAACTGCTGTCCAGACAACACAGATTTATTTTTTACATTGGTTCACTAATTAATGAAGAGCACAAAAAATGTTTAGAAGTAATGCATTAGACACAGATAATGTCAAAAAAAAGTGCTGTCACATTGTAGTTCGTATTTTTTATATGCTCCTAATCCGGTTTTGTCCTTTCTCCTAGTGATGTGACAAATTTCATGTTTCCTTTAATGGATTAAAATTGGTCACTGAAAATTGTGCACATCCAACACAGTTTGTGTGGTTGTTTCGAGCCTTTGTTCACTGACTGATAGTTGTTTCATTTTTAGGCTGTCATTTTTACTTTTATGAACTTTACTATGTGTGTTTTGAGAAGCAATTATTCTTCTGCATACTGAGAATCCATTTTCATATATTTATGTGACATTTATTTTAATCTACTGTCTTTACAAGAGTGTTTGTTCTTGGTGAAAATGTACATAGTCATGACTACACACAGAATACTGCTTTACCTTGTGAGTTGTATACGTATTCCATCCACCCATCCATCTTCTTCCGCTTATCCGGGGCCGGGTTGCGGGGGCAGCAGCCTGAGCAGAGAAGCCCATACCAAACACCAAGACATGTCCTGGGTCTGCCCCTTGTGTTTAAAATTAAAGCTTCCAAAATACATTAAAATTATCAGCTCCACCTCTTCAGTCATTTCCTCTCTTTACAACCACTTATCCAGTCTGAATGACAACCAGTTGGGGATGACTGAGCCTATCGCTGCTGTCACTGGACATGAGAAGCTCAGCAAATATCAGAACATTTTGCTTTTTACCCTAATTTTTTTAAGCTACTGACATATGATATAAAAGTCTTTACAAACAAAGGGAAAAGTCTAGAAGAAACAGTTGCCATCTTCAGTGAATAATCCTCATAACTATTGCTTGAGGCCCAAAGCATATAAACTTCACACAAAAAGCAAGGAAATGTATTTTTGTTCGATTATTTCTTTGTTCTGCTCTTTTTGTGCTAAGTTAATTTTCAGAGATAATTTGCTGTTGCTTTCCAGGCACAAAATTTTAAGATGTAAAAATAACTGGCTGATCTTATAAACTATATAATGAGTCATTTTAAATGTATACATTTCAAAAGCAAGGGATGTGTCCAGAGGGTATTTATGGATTGGTACTGAGATTGTATCTGGCAATACAGAAGGTCAGATTAAAGCTTTGAATGTGAGTGTCCATTTAAATGGAGAGGAATAATTTGCAATAAAGGATTTCCACAGGCTTTGCATACTGAGGAAGAAACATTTGCACATACAGGTAAATGTGTCAACCACATACCTATCTTTCTGATCAATCACGTGTGCTGACCACAGACAAAACCCTTGTCAGTATCATATTTCTGTCCAAAGACTGAATCACTTCTAGCATAGTAACAACTGCAGTGCAAACCGCAGAAATTTACGACACTGACATTTGCTAACAAATGTAATTTTGGGACAGATCATGAAGCAGTTAACATTAGGTAAGACTCTTTTCCATTCTCTTTCTTCATTTTTTTAACTTAATTTACAGCATTTCGTGACTTTTTAATAAACTGCTGGTGACCGATACAAACATGAGAGCAGCCAAAAGTGCTTTTAGTTTCACTGAACCTTTAATCCTTAAATGGGGGCAGCTGTGGCTACCAATCGTAAGGTTGGTAGATCAATTCTTCATCTGCTCGCCCTGTACAACCATTTGAGTGTGTGTGAATAATAGATAAAGATAGAGAATGATAGACTGCAACAGATTGGCAGCCTATCCACCCCCATGACAGCTTGGAAGAAAATGGATAACTGGATTGTAATTGTAATCTGGACTAAATATGAGTTAGGAAGATGTGCAGATTTCCTAATATCTGATAATTACCATTTTCAATAACAGGTAAATATTTAAGACAGAATTTAAAAGTTCTGCTGTAAAGGATATTGGATTTTTAACATATGAAGAAATAAATGTTCTTACATTATTCTTATGAATGTCTTTACAGTCTTGGAAACACACCTAATTCTACTTGCAGGTTAGTGTTACTCCCAGTATCTCTGAAAGCTCTGTTGTCATTTTCTCCTTGTGTAGTACCAAGACTAGCAAATCCCTGTCAAGTTCTGACATAATCAAATTTGCTACAATTATTATTATTATTATTATTATTATTATTATTATTATTATTATTATTATTATTATTATTATTTCTGTTGATTTGTATGTCTTAATTGCAGAATTAAGTAGCAATTTGTTATGCTGAAGTAAAATTATGACTTTTCTTCCACAGGGATGTGTTCTCTACCTTTGTGTGCCTACCAGATCAGTTACCTCTTGGTCCAAAGTCCAAAAAGTTGGTATGAGGCACAGAGCTACTGCAGAGAGAAATGCATCGACCTGCTCACCTTTGACAGCATGAAACAGATAGAAACGATCCTTAATTTTGTTGAGGACAAATACGATGATGCTGTGTGGTTTGGGCTTTGGAAAGGCCAGACTCAGAGATGGCACTGGTCTATGCCAAGTAAAGATTTCTACAATTATTTGCCTTGGGGCTCCAAAACAAATTACAACTGTGGTACATATAAAAATGGGAGTTTGTCTTCAGATCCCTGTCATTACACTAAAAATTCAATATGCTTTGACGGTAAGAGAGTGCCACATTTGCAACATATTCCACTTTAACACAGACCCAGACACACACAAACACACACCATGACCAATAATAACAATCGCAACAACAAAAACAATTTATCAGAAGTAATGCAAATTTTAACTGCTCTCCCAGGGTGGGGAAGATTTCTACACATCAAATACATTTATAGATCTCTTCCAACAGTGTTTATAGGACATTCAAATTCTGCTTTGAATTACAGTTTGAAATGTTCCTTGTCATTTATTCCACTAAAGAGGTGCACATTTAAAGCGTGAATCTTAAATACAGACTCAATATGCAACTATTTCTTTGTTTTCAAACATCATCTTTATGTTTAGTGCTTAGGTATAGATAAAGCACTGTGTGTGTGAGAATTCACACTAAGTGGTTTTCTTTTTTTTTTGTTTGTTTGCTTTTCTGTTTATAGAAAACAAAAAAGGTGCTGAGCAGTACATTCTCACTTCAGCAACAATGGGTTGGACTGAGGCTCAGGACTACTGTAGAACCAACCACACAGACCTGACCAGTGTGAGGAATGATGCAGAGCATCAGATAATTCAGAGTCTAGCTAATGGTATGGATGTTTGGATTGGACTCTTCAAAGACCCCTGGGAGTGGTCTGACCAGAGTAACTCCTCACTGAGATACTGGCCAGTAGAGCAGAAAATTTGGAATGAAGAAACTGAACACTGCGGTGCTTTGTTGAAGAATGAATCTGGTAAATGGGGACAACTGCCATGTTCTGACAAATACCCATTCTTGTGTACCTGTAAGGTCAAAGGTAGGTACTTAATTTACAGCATTTCATATTGTTTTTACTGTGTAAATATCTGAACTGAACACATAAAAGTGAGGAATGAACAGTTATCTGCTTATGTGTGTTCCTTTCCACTTATAATAGAAACCACAGTCAAAGTGATCAAAGTGAGAATCGGCCTGCAAGACTCTGGGCTGGATCTAAATAACCCTACTGTACAAGACAACATCTTGAAGCAAGTAAGTCTTGCAAATCTTTATTTTAAGTGTGCTGCCTCCTACAGTCTGTTCAGAGAATAAGAAAATACAGTATTAATGATCTACTTAAAGACTAAAGATATTGAGTAATGGTCAAAAGTTATATCTAAATCTACAGCCCTGACAACCAGAACCCCAAAAAACAGGACATCCTTTATAATGTCTGGGAATAAACCAGGTCAAAACTCACTTCTTTAATGATGATTTACTTGCTATTGTTGTTGTTTGGCACAATGGCAAGTTAAATAGTTGATCACAGAAAATTTGGACATGGAATGTACCTACAAGATCTGAAGATCATATTATGTATTTTTGCTTTTTGTTGTTCTTGTTCTTTTAGAACATTTTGTGTAAGATGCCAGATCTAAACTGTTCTTGTTTTTTTTCTGTTTTCTAGCTGATGGCTGCACCTGGGGCTAACAATTTAAAACTGAAGTGGAGAAAGCAACCCAGTGGAAAGGTTTTTGTCAAAGAGATTCCCTAAAGCGGCAGAGAGTGCAACACCAGTTTGCTGATTTATTGATTGGTTTGATTTGATGATTTTGCCACACATACAGCAGTATGCTGAATCCAAGTAACAACAGAGCCAGAGTAGAACCATAACATACGAGTATCAAACAAATAATCCAATCTGACACTTTTCCCAGGGTTAATAAGGCAACAATCCTACTTAATTTACATAAGTCACACAGGTATCCAGGTCTGCCAACTTCCCAGACTAGTGGAAGGATTCCTGTTTGGAACTCTTTAACTAAAGAGCTCCTCTTCCTGATAAGTTTGGAGTAACACACAGTTCATGACTGCAGTTTTGCTTAAATTTAATGTAAATTTGTAATTTTGGCTTTCATGATATTTCAATGATTCTTCTTTTGCTTCCTCAACAACAGTCTAGCTTACAAATAATTATTGTTTATGTATTTATTATTTTCAGTTTAATTAACATCTTATAGCTTTATAATTTGTTATATATTTTATCTTATTTCTATAAAAAAGACACATGCACCATAAAGCTGAAAGTAAAACATCCAAGACCTTTACATACAGTTGGTCTCCCTGCCTAATCTAACCGTCTTCATTTTCAGAGTTCCTAAAAGTCTGAGATTAATAATAAAAAAAAAATAGAATAAGAATAAGAAGAAACTCTAACCATGAGAACTGTTATGTATATTACAATATAAAATTTTTAAAGGCCATTGTCTGGATTACCTTTATTACCTTAAAAAACAGAATGTTCTTTGGTGTGTTTTCTTTTTAGGAACCCTAAAGACAACTGAAGTATTTCTATGTTTCCATAAGACACAATCAGTGGTTTTATTTATAGTAAATATGTATAGAATTCCTTCTCTAGCAAAGATTTAATTTGTTAGCAAAATTCCTTTACAATTATTATAACATTAACAAATTTTGCAATAACACATTTACACCTATTTACAGTTACGGTCACGAGTAAATATATAAAATCTGTACAATCAGGAAGTCACAAGTATCCATTTGTAGTGATAAAAAGTTTTATTGCGTGTGTGTGTATATGGGTGTGCATTGCCTGGTGTTATGTAACATACTTATCCCTGTGTAAAATAAACAAAAAAAATTGAAAACAAAAATAAACAAGACAAAATTTGTCTCTAAATTTTTATTGTATCGTTTTGAAAAATGCCTGAATTCTTTGTAAGTATTTGGACTCAAATTTATTCGTATTCATTTCATTCCTAAATACCATATCAGTGTTTTGAAAACTGGAAACAGCGTCTGCAGACACAACTTCACCCAGTGCTTCCTGCAGAAGTTCTCTGATGACTCGGCAATACTCGGCCTCATCACTGATGGGGACGACAGGGAGTACAGAGAACTGACCCAGGGTTTTGTGGACTGGTGCCAGCAGAACTACCTCCAGATCAATACCACTAAAACCAAGGAGCTGGTGGTAGACTTCTGCATGTAGAAACATCCTCCACTGCAATCACTAAACATTCAAGGTATGGACATTGACAATGTGGACAGCTACAGGTACCTTGGTGCTCATCTGAACAATAAACTGGAACTGGACTCACAATTCAAATGCCCTCTACAGGAAAGGGCAGAGCAGACTGTACCTGCTGCGGAGACTCAGGTCTTTTGGAGTGAAGGGCCCACTCCTGAAGACCTTCTATGACTCTGTGGTGGCCTCAGCCATCTTTTATGGTGTGGTCTGCTGGGAGGGCAGGATCTCTGCTGGGGACAGGAAGAGACTGAACAGGCTGATCCGGAGGGCCAGCTCTGTTCTAGGATGCCCTCTGGACCCAGTGGAGGTGGTGAGTGATAGGAGAATGGTGGCTAAGCTGTGATCCCTGTTGGACAACAGCACTGAGCAGCTCTTTCAGTGGCAGGCTGTGGCACCCACCGTGTGGGACAGAGAGATTTCGCAGGTCTTTTCTCCACACTGCTGTCAGACTCCACAACAAAGACTTCAACTGACCAAATACACACATCCACACATGTGCAATAGAGATAACACTAAGTGCAATACTCTTTTCTGCCATCGTTGTATTATACTCAGTTGTATATAGCATCTGTATTCTATTTTATTGTATTTTATTCTATTGTATATAGTATTTTATTTTATTCTATTCTATTGTGTACAGTTGTGTACAGTATCTTATTCTTATCTTATTCCAGTGTTTTTCTAATTATCCTGTGTAACTTTGCACTGTCCACTTTCTGCTGTAACAAAACAAATTTCAAACGTGTGGGACTAATAAAAGTTATCTTATCTTATTTGGGGCTCTTTACCCATCCTTAACCAAACTTCGTTCCATCTAAGTCTAACCAAACCTACCTAACCTACCATAGCACTGTCACATTTTTATAGGGTCAAATATACATCAAACTCTTATTAAAAGCCAGCTATACTAATTTATTTGGGTTGTTTTTAGAGGAGAAAGTGTTTTGTACAATTCAGTGCAATCCACAAAATAATAAAGAAATAGCTTTCAAATAAATCAGTGGATTTGTCAAACACACAGGACATTTAACTACAAAGTGTTTAGCTATGGATTTTGTAAAGCAAATATTAATTGCAGTGTATCACAAACAAGCATTTTTCAAATAAGTGGTCAGTGGTGTGAACGATGCAAACAAGAAAAGACAGGCTCAAAACAAATGTACAGACTTTCCTGCCCCTGCATCAACCCAAGTACAATTTATTGTATTTATTTTATCTCACGTCTTATTCTTGTATACCATGACTATTTTTATGTTTATTTTATAAATTCTGCTCATTTATGCGCTTGATGACAATGAAACCTTAAACTTACTTCAGCATATGTTTTAAGTCAGTGTTTTTGACCACACGTTGATGAATCATTCAAAATTTATTTCAACCTAGCATATTTGCCATTAACATGACTGTGGTTGCTCTGGGGTCGAGCTACATTAATTTTACTTTCCACTTTGTAGTAGAATTTCAAGGAAATGAAAAACAGTGAACACTGGCACAGGGATTACCCTAGAAAACTAAAATGCTTACAGATGTTGACTTTCTGAGATCTTCTTAAAAAACTTTCGCATCACGAGTTCATGCACCATAAACCTCATTACATCAGTAAATACATACATAATAAATTAAAAATTACATTAAAATAAAAAACTCCTACTTACATAACAAAGTAGGTCTCCTGTCTTTAGTATCTTTATTCTCATTATTTTGTGATAGATCATTACAAGAACATTAATCTGAAGAGTGGGTGATCTAAGCAGGTTGGAGAATTTCACATCTCAGACAAACAACTCTGCTTCAGCACTTGTTTATCACCTCTAAAACAATCTATTAAATCTCTCCCAAAGAAATAAGCAAATCTCTCAGTACTTCCTGAAAAAGAGCTAGGATGTGCCAGGATTTCTCCTGAATCTCTTTGCATACTAATGTCACAAACCCAAATTCAAACAGCAGAGTTTGCATGTACTCAGGCTTCAATCACTTCAGAGGAAATTACATTTATTTACTTTCATTCCAGTAGTCTAGCTCCACTTGGCTAAATCTGATCATTACATTTTAAGACAATATTATTTAATGATCAATAAACTACATATAAAGTGAAGTACAAAGGAAATTCTTATTTAAACAGAACAATTCAGTGAAATAGTTCACGGTACGATCAGACAGAATCTTTGTGGAATTGTTTTGGATCAGTGCCATCTGTTTTCAAATGCCCTTCCTATTATTCGTGTCATTGGTGATCCTTGGAGAATTAATATACAGTATACATACTGTTGTTATTATTGGTTATTATTATTATTATTATTATTATTATTGGCTTATTGTTATTGGTTTATATTTAAACACTGATTCCCTGAGGTATTTTGTTTTACTTCTCTTTTTCTGTTTTCTTTTTAATCATAGTACTTTATTTTGTGTAATTTTGACTTTGTTGAACTCTTTTGTCTTGTTATTTTTTTTAATGTCATTGAACTATATTCTGTATTTCTATTATTTTAAATTGAGTGAGTCCCAAATACACATTTGTAAGGCATTATTTTGATCTTGAAAATACCCAGTGCATTAACCTCCTAAGACTCTTCCACAACATACATTTTTAATTTCTCTTTGATATTTGGGCATATTTGGGCCCAACGAATGTAAAAACAAAAAATTACCAGATTTTTTTTTTTTTACCTTATTTTTGTTTTTAAGGAAAATAAGAGCCAGATATGAGGATATTCGTTTAAAATTTTAAGAGAACAGTAGCAGTATAATGTCCTCGTAAGTGGATATCAGGCCCTTGTAGAGCAAAATTGAGTATTTTGGTCTAAATAACCCAAAATGTGATGTCCACATATGTGGACGGCAGGTCCTAGGAGGTTAAATAAATGTAACAATAAATAAAAAATAAAAGCTACATTATACTCAAAATACTAAATTGATTAAAAGGTTAAAAAAGGGTATTTTTTTTATTCATATACCCTAAACAAAGGACAAATCTAATAACTGGTTGCTGCATTCCAAAAGTTCCCCTGTGCTGAAGTAATATGCCTGTGACCTTATTCATGTGTGCAACTTATTTTAGTTTCTTACAATTTAATGAAAACAAGTCTTTTTTTTTCTTTTTTTTATTTGTGTTTTAACTGTACTTTTGTATGTTATTCACACAATGTAATGTATTCTTCATAAGTACAAAAAAGTAAAGTAGAACCGTTTAAAAAAGAAAGACAAAGAAAACAAGAGATAAGACAAAAGAGTTCACTGAATTTCCCGGAGGAACCCACCCGAGGGATTAATAAAGTTTTATCTTATCTAATCTAATCTATAAAAAAAGCTCACCTTGTGTTTAAATAAAATAAATAAATAAAATGTTACGAAATAAAGACAGAAAATAGGCTACAAAAGGTATTACTTTAAGTTACAGATAGACACACAGGGAAAATTTAAGCCTGACGGTACCGCTTCCAAGCTTTTGACATGTGGTCCACTCTCTGATGCGATTTAGCGCTGGATGAACTTTCTAGACTTCCGTGGAACTGATCAGCTTTTTTAAAGGGGGGTTATCTCTTGCACGTCAATGTTGTGACAGACAGTGAGATAATGTAAGATTATATCTAATCCTCATATTTCTTAGATTTTTTTGTTGCATTGTTATAAAAAGTCAGAAAGTCCAGACGGTGGATTAAACGTTGAAGTATTTTTGACTGTGACCCATATCCTCCCTACTCGGGGTTGGCAGTGGTACATTCCAGATGACAGCTCGTTCTGAGCTAGCTTTCATGCCTGAGCATCAGCATACTGTTGGAGCCACAGACAGTGTAGAGTTATTTGATAACTTGGTGGGTTATTTGTGCCATAATAGTCTCATTTGAAACATATATTGACCAGAATGTCTGCTCCAAAGAAGGGAGACTTGTCACCAAGTGAAAAGGAGTTGTTTGAGGTTATTACTGCAGGTAAGCCGGCTAACGCTAATCCCTGAAAACATCATACAGCAGTTAGCTCCTGTTAGTTCGTATGAGAAAATATGACTGAATTAAATAACTGACACACACGTAAAGCCGTGATGCATGTTTGCAGCTCCTTTATTAATAGCAGTTCACTTTAAAATTAGCTGTGGCAAAACTTGTGAATAACTGGTGTTAGCTCAAAGCTAATCATTCGGGCTAAAATGTAGTCCCACCTCACTAATGGCAACTTGCAGGATAACATGAGTTTTAAATGTGATCTAAGTGGACCGAACTACATGGTAGATGATTATGCAGCATATAAAGTGCACTATAGCAGACTAATTTAGTACAAAATATTTGAATTTAATTTATGCAGCTGCATAAGTGGCTGTAAAACCGTAGTGTTGTGTGTACTGAAATAATACTGAGGGGTTTTTTGTCTTTAGGAAACGTTCAAGAGGCCTCAAGGTTGCTGGGCTGTAAGGATGTTCGAGTCAACTGTTTGGATGAGGTAAAAGAGCATTTCTGATCGCAATATCGAGAAAAAAAACATGCACATGTAACAAAGCACGTTATCTGTCTCGTCTCTTTTGCGTATTTCATCTAATGTTCACCTGCAATGATAATTTTTAATTAGGTTTAATTTATAGTAACAGTGTATGCACTGATAATTCTTTTCTGAGTACAAAAACTAAGTCTGGTGTTATAAATTGACAAGTTACAGGACATTTTTCAAAAGCTCTTCTCTACCTCGTCTACAAGGTGGGGGTGGGCGAGGTCATAGGTTTTTATTATTTCTTGTCTCTTATCCTTTTGACAAAAATAGCATTCATCTCTAATTATTATATAATCATCTGGCCAAAATGTTCAAATGGTAAAATAATAAGTACAGATACCAGCTGTGATTTCTCCTAAAAAGTAAGTCTTTTCATTTCAGGACTGCAGTTTTATTTGTTTTAAGGAGTACACATGATGAGCTATTTGAGAGAAGCTTAAACACATGTATTGCTGAATAATTGGACGAATTATAAGGGACCACTTGGAAGGGCTTTAGAGGAAGTTTTTTTTCTTGTCCACCTGTCAGAACCAGATGGTTGTAGTTTGATGTTTTTTAACTTTACGGTACCTGTAGCAGCTGGTGAAGGTAAATAGAGATGGACAATAAAAACAAGCATTTTTAACTCTGTTTAGTAGCAATTGTAATAACTGTTTGTTTGTTTGTTTTAATTTATGAATTATGACTTTTTTCGGTAAATATTTACTCATTTCTGATCTTTTCTTATATTGGCAGTTTTTCTCAACTTTTTTGTCTTATCCACAGTATGGGATGACTCCTCTCATGCACGCCGCTTACAAGGGAAAAGCAGACATGTGCAAGTTGTTGCTTCAACACGGTGCAGATGTGAATTGTAATAAGCATGAGCACGGATACACAGCACTGATGTTTGCTGGCCTGTCAGGTAAAACTAGCATTTTGGTGTTGATCGTTCCAGCAGCATCACTGAAGAATCAGTTGTTTTTTATTAAGTGTTGTGACTTTCCTCCTTTTGTGCCTGCAGGAAAGACTGATATCACATGGATGATGCTGGACGCAGGGGCAGAAACAGACGTAGTTAACTCTGTCGGAAGGACTGCTGCACAGATGGCAGCTTTTGTTGGTACGTTTGAAGTAATGGTTCAGTTTCAGGTCTCAGTGGTCTACACACAACGACAAAAAGACAGAGACAAAACATTTTTAGTCAGAAAAATAGTAATATTTTTTTTCTTCCTTTTGTCTGGAAGAAAAAAAGCTAGAGCTTGGCATTAGCTTCAGTTTTTTTTCTTATTTATTTATTTTTCTTTTTAATAACATCCCTTACCTACATGACCTACATTAGATACAAATTATTGGAGCTGACTGATCTTGGGTATGATCACAGTTTTTTGTTTTTGGTTTTTTTTTGTTGTTATATCACTTCAGGTTTACCTAGCTGCTACATTCCACCATCAGTGGCCTCCATACACACTGAAGAAGTCTTAGAATTGCCTTTAGTTTGAAGTTCTGTCGGTGGTTGTACATTTGCTAAAATGAACAAATAAACAAATGAACAAACTCCTTTGTTCTCTCTTTAGGGCAACATGATTGTGTCACAGTGATCAACAACTTCTTCTCTCGTGCCAGACTGGATTACTACACTAAGCCTCAGGGTTTGGAGAAAGAACCTAAGCTACCAACCAAACTTGCTGGACCTTTGCATAAGGTCATCATGAGCACCAACCTGAACCCTGTCAAGGTAAAGCTTCACTGATTTCTGAAAGGTCATCTTATAAAAATATATAATTGATGCAGCCACTGGTACAGATTAAAGTGCTGTTGCAGTCTTTTATTTATTCATTTGCAAATATTACTCTTATTTCTTCTGGTTATGGGCATTGTGCAGCAAACTTTCAAATACATTTTGTCACCAAGCAATGGGGTATGGTAAAAACAGCCAGATACTGGTTTAGCTCTGATTGACTGGTCAACAGTGGGGATGTCCTGTGGTGCACTTGGAGCTATGATTGGAACAGAAAATCAGATTTTCGCATCACATGTTATGGGCAAAGACATTAAATATAAACTGCATTTCTTTCACTAAGTAATTTCTTTTACTTTTCCTGTTTTCCAGATGGTGATGCTGGTGAAGGAGAATCCTTTACTGGCGGAGGTGGACGCTCTGGACAGATGTCGCCGTGTGATGGAGCTCATCTGCGAGAAGTGCATCAAGCAGCAGGACATGAATGAGGTGTTGGCCATGAAGATGCACTACATCAGCTGTGTGCTGGGAAAATGTGCCTCCTTCCTCAAAGACCGTGAGGACAAGCTGGATGGTCTCCTTAAGAGGTGTGTAATCTAAAATTATTTTTGTTAGACCTACGATTTTTGTTGTGTGTGTGTTAAATAAATGTAAAGGTAACACAGATTAGAATATGTTCTTAATTTCATTTTTTGAATGCTTCTAAGCAGCTTTTCATGGTAGGGCATTTGTTTTTGTCAGTGTTGTGACCGACATGGATTGTAACAACACTGATGATGAAAGAGCTGTTGGTTATTGTACCCAATCTTACACCCAAGCCTGATCCTGAGTGGAGCTCTGTCTGCTACAACCAAAAATTTGATTTTAGATTCCAAAACACAGTGAATTAACTCTGAAGTTATTTTTAGGATGGCATCCGCTGTACAGTTATAAATACCTCTAATCCTTGTTTTCCAGCTTGCTGAAGGGTCGGGACACCGATGGTTTCCCTGTGTATCAAGAGAAGTTTATCAGAGAATGCATTCGCAAGTTCCCATATTGTGATGCTACTCTGCTGCAGCAGTTGGTGCGGAGTATCGCTCCTGTAGAGATTGTGAGTTTGCAAATCCAAATCACTGGAAAGCTAAATTGATCAAAAGGCTAAATTAAGCGTTGTGTATCGTTTCATGTAAAAAAGTCAGAACTTTGTTTTTAGTGGGTCTCATTCAAGCTTAATGTGTTTTGTAATTAGCTATGTGTGGTGGTTGATTTGTGTCTTTTTTTTTTTCTTTCTAACATCATTGCAGGGTAACGACCCCACAGCTCTGTCAGTGCTGACTCAGGCCATCACCGGTCAGGTCGGCTTCATGGACGCAGAGTTCTGCACGACCTGTGGAGAGAAGGGAGCCGAGAAGAGATGCTCCATCTGTAAAATGGTGAGTGTCAGAGCTACAACAGATTGTCAGTTTCACCTCAACAGTGAAGCTTGTTGTTGTTTCTTTGTTTTAATTTGAGGTGAAGTTATTTCTATAATCTTTTCTGAGAGTCCTAATCTTACTTTAACTGACTGCTTGGATTGTTCACCTATGTTGACATAAATGGTTGTTTATGTCAAAACCAGGTAATCTACTGTGACCAAACTTGCCAAAAGATGCACTGGTTCACCCACAAGAAAGTTTGTAAGAAGCTCCAAGAGCAGAGAGAGAAACAAGAAGCAGAAGCAGCCAAACTGAGGATGCAACAGAACAAAGGTACTTTCTCCATCAGAAAGCTAAAATAAGTCATACAAAATAGTCAAACAAACATTTGTCCCGCAAAAGCATCTAAAGATGTTACTAAATGTTTATAATAATGGTGTTCTAGTAAAGTAGCATCAGTTCCATTTTAAGGTCATTTTAACACCAATATTTGACTTTTTTACTTAAAATTGTCTGCTTCAGGATCAGTGTGAATACTGACATGTTTCAATATTTTTTTAATTAAGTTTTTTTTCTTTACTTTTATGTTATTTTATGTTATTTATTACTTTACGTTGTTTATGGAGACATAGCTGAGATACAAATTGTCATTTAAAAAAGGAAATTAAGATTAAAAGCTTTCAAAATCAGTTGGAATGATGTCATCACAGCTTCTTGATACAAACCAGTTGAGCTTTTTCAGAAGGTAGTAAAGTTCCTTAAACTAGCATCACACGTGATTCACAACCTGTACAACTGGACCTTATTATACGTTTTCTTTTTCTATCCACTGTTTTAATGGTGGATGCTCATATTAAACATGGCTAAATTTTTAAATGATGAGTTGGACTGTCCTTAAGACTTTTGTTGACAGTTGTCTGTTGTTGTTTTTTTTTTAATTTTCTCTACTCTTGGCTCTCCATGTTGTCATAGAGGAGGGATATCCTTAGTAGTCATCCCAGCCTCACTGACTGTGCACACATGGTCTCAACCCACCTGCTGTCAAATCTGATGGGTGTGAGGGTCAGCCAATCAGCAGAAAGTTGCCTTAAAGGAAGGATGAACTAAGGGGCTGCAGTAAGGCCCAGTATGAAATGAATGAGGCTTTTTTTTTTTTTTTTTTTTAAACTGACAGTCATCAAGAGTTGATCGGGGATAAAACACAGAGCTGCATGTGATTAAAATAGGCCCAGTTTGAATGACTTGTGTCTTGTTTGTCTTTCAGAGGAGAGTAAAGCTGTGCAGGATGCCACAGACTCTATGCAGGAGCTTTCAGTAGAGACTAGCAGTGAGGTCACCACTTCAAACTCTGCAGCAGAAACAGATACATCAGACCCTGCAAGCACCCCAGCTGCTGACAACTGAAGAACATCTGACAGTTAAAGCCAATGACCATCTTCTCTAGGATCTATCCACACAACACAGATAGAGAGCAAACTGGCCATAAGACTAAACGCCAGATAAGGACTCGAAGAAGGACTCATATTTATTAACAACCTGAGACTCTCACCATAACAGCAAGACACATCCGAGGAATGCCACAGTCTTTGTGTCCTTTTTCCAAGTTAACTTTTCAGATGGAATTGTCATAATATGTGAATGTGAACACTGCGTAGGCTAAAGTGTTTTTGGTAGACGTCACTGGGAGGGATTAGTAATGGCTCACATCCACTATGGGAAGCAATTCTGCCTTAAACTGTAGCAAACTGTGTGCGAATGAAGTAGCCAATCAGAGTTGTTGTTTGTTTGCAGTTATTTGATTTATTTCTGGGACGTCTTTTGTACTGAAAACATTATGGGAGCTGTGAGCGAATGGCATGGCTGCACAATGTTGACCAAAAATGTATATTTTTAAATATAAGTGACATCAGTTTATTTTTCGTGAATGATGAGGTGTGACTTTAATTCTCAGGATTTTCCAAATTCTGACTAAATGAAAACATTTCCTCCAGCATCCACTGTTGAACAAGGACATCATGTCAGGAAGGCAAGTATCAGTTTGTCTTGAAAGATCTCACTACTGTGGTTTTGATGTTCTTTAATTTGTTGTGCACCATGAATTATTAGAGAAGCTGAAGTCAAAATATCAAGTTCAATAAGACTGTGATTGTTCTGAGAGCTGGTGACTTCCAATATGTCTGACAGCTTGATCTTAAATACATTAAACAGAGACCAACTTCACTGAAATATGCTGTAGATTTTCATTTTTAAGTGTATTTATTTATGTTTATACACTCACTCCTGAAAGCATCAGAGTGTGTTTAGTGCACACACTTGTACAGTCAGTGGATAGCCTGTAAATCCTGTGAAACGCACTTACCCCTGATCACAAACTGCGCATTACTTTTGTGTTTCAAGCTGTGCTCGGTGTGCTCCTGTTGATTTGTTTCGAGTCTTCCTGGGCTTGACAAGCTTATTCAGCAGAGCTTCCCTTTTTTGTTCAAAATACCAATTAACACTTTAAACTCTTACTTATAAACATTAAAAGTTACCAAGATGCATTCTGGGACTTGACACCTTTTCATAGCTTAGTAAAGACGTGTGGAAAATCATTTTGACATAAGCATAAATGTCAGCGATGGACCAGGAGGCAGAGCGGTTCTGCTAATCAGAAGGTGGTTCGATTTCTCCAGTATGCATGCCAAAGTGTCCTTGAGCAAGATACTAAAACTCAAATTCCCCCTAATGCATAGATCTGGGTATGAGTCCTTGATGGGGCAAAGACATTCAAAGATTAGAATAAAGGGCTGTATGAATGTAAGCATAAAAACATTGTGCATTTCTGCATCACTAAATATGTTTATGTGACAATGTGACCCACATTGTTTGTGCTGCTGTAACTTTACTGTATGGTTTCCCTTGGTGGTATTTAACATCCAGAACTGACTGCATTTGAAAGAGCATGCATATCTTCTACAAAGAATCTGTAATTTCAAGCATGTTGTCGAGGAAAGAATTGGTTAAAATATGGCGCTTCCTGCTGATTTGAAACAAAGGCTAACTTCAGTAGACACTAAACCACATTCTCCTGTCCACTAACCCAGTCAAATAACATTTTGGTGTCATTTCAGATTTATACTTTTTACGGTCACCTTCTTCCTGTGATTGTTGTGGGAAATCTTCTATTGTAGCTTCTTCTTTTTTTTTTATCTTAAACCTTTACTGTTTTGGTTTACTGGTACTTTAGGCTATTCTAATTAACATTTGCAGTGCAGCTTTTGCTCTATTTTGAACATATCACAGAAATAATGAGAGTGGAGGAGAGATCTTTGCACTGTGTAATGACTGAACTCCTTGCATAGGAAGTTAGGAAACTATGATTGGCGTCTTCCAAAAGCCACAGACTGGAGGATGCGGTGACCATCCTGACTGTAAATCTGGAACGACGTCTTCCTCTCTGCTGGCTTCACTTCTGATAACACAACAGAGACAGTTCCAGTGTTTGTAATGACAAACCAAGTGTCAGATATGTCAGAACATCTGAACATCTTTACCTTTTCCATCTAAGATCTGGAGTGAGGGCAAGCTGTGGATCACATGGTGGCGATAGCAAAGTTCATGAGAGATGGGATTGAGGAAAAAAGCTGCATTTTAAAATACACAGTATAGTCAAACCTCCACATTTGCAGATGGATCTTTAAAGCATGAACAGACTTTCTCAGGCCAGGTTGTTGATCGTGATGGGTGTGGTTGATGGTTCAGGACTCACTGGCATTTTGGAGCTGCTGCATCCTCCTGAGCTCGTGCATTGTGTCCTCCAACCCTCTGATCCAGTTGTTGTGAAGAAACAGGATTTGCAGGCAGGTCAGATGACTTAGAGCACCTGTGTGGAAGAGAAGATTTAAAAAAAAATCAGAGTCATGACTACATATGTCTTCTTTTCTAGAAGTTTTTCTTCAGGTCCCTACAGAATATCTAAATGCACAAATGTGTATGTCGAGGTGAGAGAATTACTTTTAATAATTAAAAATAATTTATGCATTAATTCCAGCACATTTTAGAGTAAAATGGGTTTTTTTTTTACCACAAATCAAAAAACTAATCTAAAAATACATAAGTAAGTATATGAAAGAAAATAAATTGTTAAATGTTAAATCATTAAAAAGATGGGACTGTGTTATAACAGAGGAAACTATGTGTTATTTCAAAATAAAAGTACAAAAGTGTTCGCCACAAATGTGTTGTACCCTCTCCCAGTATTTCAGGGAGTTTCACAATTTAGGACCTTATATACATGTTTTTTTTCTTGTAATTCAGGTGATGCTCTTTCTTAAAAGAAAGACTGCAGCACTTGTTTCAATACTGAAAAGTACCTAACTAAATATGCTACAAACTGTGAGTAAAGAATGAAACATGTATTATATGCATATTTTAAAAATCTGCCACTTGACTGTCTTTTGCCACAGTAAAAATCACGTTTTTGTTGGGTTTTTTGTTTGTTTGTTTGTCTCTTTTTTTCATTCAGGGGAGAATGAGAGGTTAACCTGAGACAGACTTGATGTTGTTATTTTGAAGGTAAAGCTCAGTCAAGCAACAGTTGAAGGAACGGCAGCTGAGCTCTTTAATCTGTAAGAATTAGAGAGAAATAAATTTAATCGTCTGTTCCATCCTGTATGCAAAAAAAAGCTTTAAGTAGATTACCTTGTTATTGTTCAGCCACAACGTCCTCAGAAAGTGAAATCTTGATAAATCAGGAACACTGGTGAGTTTTCTGTTTAACACAATACAAACCGTCTAAATAATCTCTGGAAAGGTTTCCTCTGTAAGTTAAAGATATACATATATTTTAGAACAGTAAATGCTTTTCTTACTTTGTGGCAAGGCTGAGTTGACAAACATCGCGGTCCCTTCTTATTCCACGCTTCTGGAGAGAGTCTTCAATGACCTGTGGGTAGTAGGAAGAAAAAAAAAGGGTAAAACTTACGTTCATGGCTGTGAAATGGTTGTGAGTGGTGTTGAGGTTAAAGCTGATTCACCTTGCCCACCTCCATTGTCTGCTATATTTCCAGACCAAGTCACACCTGTTGCCAGGATACACCTGTTGAAATCACAACAAACACAAAAGCTGTTCTTCTATTTCAAAAAAATATGTGATTTTGTTGTTAGTTTTGTTCTTATCTGTAGGGCTGTGGGAGATTTATGCGCCTTTTTATTTTTTTCCCATTTTTGCACAGGTTAGAGAGTTTATGTTTGTAACATCTGCAGGACAGCCAGAGATCCAGCAGAGGGCAATGCTTCACCAGACCTGAGTGGCAAATTCAGTAGAATTTAGGTTAACACAGTACATGTAGCAACCTAAATGAATAGTCATTTTCTATTATAGCCAGTTTCATTTCAGCCACTTAGTGCAGTGATTCACATTTAAATCACAACAGTTTAAGTCTTCAGATGTGGAAAGTCATGTTTAAAGTACTTTTTTTCCCATTTACTTTATCTGAAATTTGATTGTTTGTTTTTATTAGCATGCTTGAATGAACTATGTGTGCAACAAGGATGGCTTTTTGACCCCAGATACTATCCTCATGTTTAGTGTCTGTTAGTCATAAGTAGAAACTGTCTTTTATGCTCTCAGACAGTTATTTCATGTGATTGGGAATGAAACAGAGCTCTAGACCCCATTTGTGAAACTGGCAACGGGAAAATTTGCCAAGTTACTTGTTATACAGTTCTTTCTATGTCATGCCTCTCTCATCTTCACATTGTTGGAAATTGTTTTACTTGCATAAATGTAAAATCAGGCTACATTGTTACATCTTCAACATTACATAAACCTTTGAATATTGTTCACTGTGGATTTAAATCTTAATTTTTACTCAAATAGAAAATATGTGTATGTAAAGTTATAATAGTCGTTTTCATTTACAAATATTGACATTATTATTTTATTTAAGTGCTTCATAGGCTTCCATACATTAGACTAAAACTGAAATTATGGCTATTGAGGAACTTGTGTTTGGTCACATCTATACTCAGTCTAATCTTAATTGACTTATTCACTTCTGATTAATCAAAGTACTAATATACTGTAAATAGCCTCAGCTCGGGGTCCATTTGATGGCTTTTCAATCACATTTCATAATCTTCTTTATCAGTTGGAACAGGCTGATGTGTAAAGTGGTTGCATAAAAATGAAAACTGTCAGTGGGAAGCATGATGATGACAAGAGTGATACCACCCCCCCCCCCCCCCCCCTCTTTTTGTTTGTATTATACATACAGAAGCTGACTAGCTTTGTTTACCACAAATGCCAGAAATGCAAAAACAGCTTGTTATAAATGGTAACTTAAGACAGCTAGCAGCATTTCTAAAACTCACAAATAACAACATATTTATTTTCCTTACATTGCCTTTTTCTACCTTTCCTTTTCAGTATAACATTTTGAAAGGGTAAAAAGCAAATTGGCCATTCCAGAGCTGTTATATGCTAAACTCTTTATTGGATTCCACACCATTAAATTTTGTTGTTCTAAGCATCTCGGAGGACCCGACAGTGCTCCTGTGTCGCATTCTCTTTTATCTTTTTGTGTAATCCCAGATTATGATGTTGAAACTTCAGGCTGGATCAGGTGACCCTGAATCCTCCATTAGTTACACTGCATTAGGCCTAGGCTGCTGGTAGTTCCCATGATCGGCTGAGTGCTCACTCAACTCTTGTCATTTCAACATCATTTCATTTAATCATTAGTTATTATTCATCTCTTGTCGTCTTCCATACTGTGTGTTTTATGCTGTCTTCCCCAGCTGGTCACGGCAGATGACTGCCCCTCCCTGAGCCTGGGTCTTCCGGTTGTTTCTTCCTTTTGAAAAGGAATTTTTTTCTTCCCAGTGTCACCAAGTGCTTGCTAATAATAACAGTGTAAATACCAGACAAGAGACTACAGGTAAACTCAGGAGATAACAGCAGTGACTGAGACACCAGCCACACTTTGTTCATCTTCTCCTGAAAACTTTTCCAAACTGTGTTGCCACATTGACCCTTCCTTCTTGGCTTTGTTCCAGGTGTTGTGCATACTTTTTGTACCCCTCCGGTTGCCCTCGCCACACCTCTCATTACTGCATACGGGCACTTCCTGATCACGCACACACTCCTGCTTGTCAATATGCTGTTAACCCGGCCACCTTTCATTTCCCATGAGGGTTGGGGGAAGCGCGTTCCTGCTGCTGAGTTAGAGCGTGTGCAGAGAGGGAGTCGCTCTCACCTTTTTTTTTCTTTTATATGGTGAGGACACAAAAGGTAGAGCCTATCATGTTTACCCTTCGGCATTAACCCACTCCCATAAGAAGCTCAGAGGGGCGTCAAAGTGTAAATAGTCCTCTGAGAAGAGTTGGCCACGTTGCCCTTTATTTTCTCTCGGAAGTAGAGTGAATGAGCCCCCGGTGTTCCTGTTTGAGGAAAAACAAAAGAGAGAGGAAACAATAACACAAGCTCAGTGTCAAGCTTAATGACAGAAACCAATCACCTGCGGAAGGGATAGAAAGGAATTACATTTATTCAGGTGTGGTACTACGCTGCAAAAACGACACTTATGAACGAAGCTTCCAATTTAATATCCATCTCCAAAGTCATATAAATCTGTCTTGAGAATTGTATGTAGTCAGTTGCATTGATCATGTTTCAAAATCCCGAAAGGTGTTGAGCAGGCCAGTCAACGTCTTTCTCACAAACTGGGAAAACCATTTCATTATGAATGTTTCTTTCTCTCCTGCCCAGTTTCATTTTTCTTTGCACTCAAACTTTTTTCTTACTTTCCTCCCTTATTTTGTCTTGTTTCTTTCCTTCATTGTCTTCTCCTTTTATCTTTCCCATTTCTATTTTTCCTTACTTTACACGCAATTTGTTTTTCTCAAGTCTCTTGATATTCGTTTCATCCTGCTAATGCTGTTTCTATTTGTTTTTCCTCCTTAATTTCCATTTTCCTTTCCATTTTTATCATTCTTCTTTCTCTTTCCCTTTTGTTTCTGCCTTTCTGCCTTCTTACATTTATTCATTTGCCCATCCTAACCCACTTCTTTCCTAAATTTTTGACAATTCTTATGAATTTTTAAACAAATTTCTAAAATTTTGATTTTTAACATCATAGTCCATCTGAGTATCTCTTCCATCTCACTCAGCAGAAGTATGACATCCTCAGGCTGTCTCTCCTGAAAAGGGAGACCAGCCCTAAAAAGTGTTTGTGTTATAATAAAAGCAAACAGGTAAGAGATCTTGCATATCAACTTTCATTCACATGAGCAACAATTAGTGTCTGTGCATGACACCGCTTTTCATATCTGTAAGACAAGCCTGGATTGAGTGTTCCCCACAAAAGTAATTATATCTCTTGTTGTTTTGTACAGCGAACACACAAAGACTCCAGTTAGTCTGGGCACTCGAATCATTAGACGTGTAACTGACAGGAACTGAGGGGTCGGCAGAGGGAGGATACAGCAAATTACCCACACACAGTATCAGCTTTCATCACTGAATTCAAGGCAAGTCCCAACATGGAGTATGTCTAATGTGACAAACTGAGCAGGAGGTACAGCTTAACCCGGTGTCTTTAACCGTCAGCCTTGCAGACATTTGCAGTTAATTTTCTAGTATCACTACTGAAGACGAGCACTTTCATCTGCACTTATAATTATCAGGTTTAGTCATGAGTGATGCTTTTTTTCCCCTTTTTTAAAAAACTTTCTGTGATTGGTCTGGAACACAGAAAGTCAGAGAGGTTAGATTTTTCTTTTATTTTGGAGAACATGCTGTAAAATTGTTCATAGCTCAGTCATTTTTACCTTTATTTAGAGTCAAAGAGCCTATTATTATAATTAATCCATTATTTTCATTTCCAGCTCAACTCTATTTTTATTCTTGGACTTCATTAGAGGAGTATGAGTCACCATTCTTATGTAGCTTATACTGAACGTTGGTTTCGTCCTTAAGTTCATGCACAGTTTGAAGCCAGCTGTTTTAGCTCATGTTTTTTAAGCCCACCGTTCCTTTAAGCCTGCTTTGGCTACTCCTCACAAAAAAGAAGGTTTGAACAGCAGGTGGGTGAGGCTGTGTGCCTGAGGTTACCATATAAGGGACATCCACTCTTTGACATGATAAATAGCCAAGAGTGCATTTTTTTAAGGGTAAAACTGAGTGTTTAGAGCAGTTTGAATCTCGAGATTCTGGCTCACAGGGACTCTGCACATACACAGACCTCATTATTATGAGGTCCACTTTATAGACTCTACTTTTTCTGGACAGAGTATATATTTTTCAGCCGCATGCAGTTTGGATTTGTCTTATGTTTTAAATTTCAATGTAATTTAGAAAATCAAATTCACACACACATGGATAGATGGATGGATGCCACATTGTGAATTATACTGACTTTATACTGACTTTGCTTTGCTGACTCCTGCTTCTCTCGTGCCACCATTAAGTTCACAATTGAGGTTGTATGAGTGCCATGAAATAGCATGGAGATGGTGTGATGGTTCGCACTGTTGCCTCACAGCAAGAAGGTTCTGGGTTCAAATCCAGACTGAGCCTTTATGTGTGGAGCCTGGCCAGCCTGCGTTACCTCCAGTTATTTGAACTTCCTCCTTATACAAAGACATGCAGGTTGAGTAAATCAGTGACCCTAAATTTGCTCTAGGTGTGAATGGTTATCTGTCTCTATGTGAAGGTGGTATACCGTGCAACTTGCCCTATGACAGCTGGGATAGGCTCCAGCTTTCCTGTAACCCCGATTTAATATGCAGAGGCGAACAGATTTAGCACAGACATTTATATTCTTCCCAGGATGAGCCTAAAATTTCATGACCCTAAAACTTTCGCTGTAGTACTATGTGATCAGGTCATATTATTAATTTGTCAAATCAGTAATGAAGCTAATATTTACATTGCCATTGTGCTCACTTGTAATCATCACATTTAGGAGTAATTAGCAAATTTGAGGAAATCACAGGCCATCTTCCCATGAACCTCTACCCAAGAGTCTTTTCATGACTAGATGAGCTGCGCCCTGCTGGCGCAATTGGAATCAACTGGAATCCACCGTTTATATGATTGTGTTGAAAACACAGCTACTATCAAAACTGTTGCTTTTTCTCTTCTTCCATCCTTATATAGACCACTTAATGTAAAGTACTTTATTGTACTTGGGTGAGAATCAGCAGGTTTGGCCTGAAGTGAAGTCCCGATGGCTTTAGCAGATATCATTTACATTGGGAAGAGGCTCTGCACTGAAGAAATCCACCACTTTCCAAAGAGCCTGGGAAAGCCAATATCAGCTGCCATGACCGCAGTAATGGCACCATATTGGGAGCTGAAAGTTGACCTGGAGAAGCAATTAAAGTCAAAGTTGGTAAAACAACTCCAACGTCAGACATGGTGCTCATTTTTTCATGAGGAGGATTGTTGTTAATGAGCCAGCCATCCACAGGAGCCAGCAGGCAGTGGCCTTTAAGCTGGGCAGTGTGGTGGCAGAGGTTTTGAGGTGGTTCTGGGGAGCCATGAAGCTTCCAAACACTGTCTGATGATAAAAGATCTGGAACAACCAATGACCCCAGGAAGCACCATATAAGCTGTACAGGTGCATTAAGAGTTTCATGATTTATTTCTACATCTTTTTCAGCTGACATAAAAAAAAGCCTCAGAACTTAAGGTATAAGACTTTCACCCAACAAGGACCATTGCTGTTGATTGCTTTCCAGGATGCATTTCAGCCAACACAAGCAATTACTAACAGTACACTATTTATATTGTTTTAGAACTTATGTAATGATGCTGACACTTAAGCGCATTTAACCAATTTGGGTTTTCACTGCTCTGTTATGTTGTATATCCAGTGCAGGTCTGGAATATTTGAATATTTGTGTTGCTGAGAAATTATTATCTAGTAAATAATATTTAATTAGAGCAAACAGAAATTAGTCGTGGTATTCAGAGTTGAAGTAATCTGGAAAAAAAAATGCAGCCACTGATTTAGAAACTGTAAACTGTACTCTGTGAATAAGCAGCAAATAATTGACTTTGATTGATCAAAAACGTTTATTTAAATCAATACTTTGTCCTCCTCTTTGGACTTAAAGTGGCCCATAGACCTTTTTAAGCACCTTTTGCCCCTTCATGCCACTTAAAGGATACAATGATACAAACCAGGCCGTGCTTTGCTTTTTTATAATATCAACAGCAGGAGTCACTAAAAGCTAATCTGTTTATTATGGGAACCCAGTAGCAGCCAGTCTTATAGTATGACACCTCAGTGAAACTATTACTTCAAAACACTGGCACACATTAGAGCCCATATATTTTTTTTTCTTAAGCAGAGGAACAAATCTGATTTAAGAATGTTTTGGAAGTCAGAACCATTCCTGATCTCTAATAAAGAGGACTACTCAGCTGCCTTTTCTCGAGAATGGAAAAGTTTTATATGATTTATCTGTTTTGACTTATTCTCTGTATTTAAGATGTATAGCTAAACTATTGCATTCAGCCAACTCAAATTCAGACAAAAAGCTGAAATGGACTTCCAATCTAATCAGCATTTCTTGGCTTTTCTGCCCTCCTGTAGCGGATTAAATTAAAGGTTAAGCTCTCTGATATTTGATTTTGGTACGCCGTCTCCAGAGAATATATGCAAACTTGTAATCTTGTTTCCATTCACTCGATTCTGGTATGACAAATGAGATTATGAAGAATTATTCTGAATCATGATTAAATTTCTTTAAAGAAATCCCAAAGATAGTTTTACCCTCACTGTGCCTGTAATTGCTGTTCTTATTTGGCTGAGTCAGAAATTAGTTTTTATGCTGATGTCAGGGCTGTGGAAACTTGGGAGCATTATATTTCTGTTTACTGCTGTTTGTTAATTTAGCCCAAACTGCATCCAAATGTTTTAAGTGAACCAGCAAAACCTGTTGATGTGCCAACTGCTCACACACACATAATCCCATCATGCTCATCACCCTTTCTGCATCTAGTATACTGTTTAGCTCTCCAAAATAAAAATAAAAAACTGGGCGGGGTTGTCTTACTGGGGTATACTTTTGGCGACCAATCAAAACTTCTCGATGAAACGCACCTGAGAAGCTGCCAAAGCGAGAGGCGGGCGGGCTATATAAAACCCACTGCCCTCACATGTGTCCCCCAGCATCGGTTCGCTTATAAGAGGCGACTGCTTCTTGTTTCCAACGTTACACTCTCTCTGTCCCCAAACGCAGCCATGCATCTCAGCACGCACGAGTCTTGCCATTCCCTCTTCTTGTTTTGCATCCTGCTGAGGAGTTGCCAAGCCTTCAAGAACGACGCAACGGAGCTCCTGTTCTCTCACGTGAGCGCCCCGGTGCCGGAGGTCCAAAGCAACGTCTCCTTGAACCGTCCACGAACCGGCGGGAGAGCAGCGGGCAGCGCGGCGCACGACAGAAGCGGTGAGTGGAGTGAGGGGACGCATCCTGTTTCAGAGGACCAGAGGATGCTCCTCTGCTTTGGTATTTTTGGAGTTTGCAGTGAAGTTTATTCTGCTTTAAACTTACTTTAGAGAAAAAAGTTCTGCTTTGTTGCAGAATGTGTTTTTTTTAAATTGCTTATTGTAAATTTCTGATGTTTGGAGGTGTTTCGCACGATACTCTATATCCTACCAAGTGTGCCTTTCGCACATTGTACACTGTTTTTGCATCTTAAGAAGCTTGAACGTTTTTAATTTATCTCGTTATTCTTCACATAATGCTTTTTAAACCACAAAGATCAAATGTCTTTTAATCAGGCACTTAATCCCATCATCACCATACTGTTCCCATTTACACATTCCTACATTCTTAAAAGGGATTATTTTACACTAAATCATCATCACCAGTTTGCAGACATGACTGGAAGCTTATCAGAGTGTCTAGTCTGGAAAGACATGGAGCAAATTTAGGGGTGTTATAAAAAGGAAAGATGGGCAGTGAATGCAGTGAATTTGAGCCCCCCCCCAAAAAAAAAAAAAAGTTGCTCAGTGTAACACACACCTGGTTGGCTGGGGTCCAGACAGGGATGCGAGGCTCTATCAGGCCGAGCAGCGGACTGGATGAAAGTGTTCTCCCATACCATTGTGGCGGATTACTAAACAGGGGGAGGGGGTGAAGTGGCAAAAGGGAGGGAGAGATCAGGCTGGAGCCTTCCTTCATTCATCAAACACTGTCACTGAGAAGGGAGGGCATTGTATATGGAGTTGTTTCAATGGACTCAAGCTTGGGTTACAGTGACAGAGGGGAGAGCAGTGGGACACTGTTTGTAGCCTACGGGAGAATAATGTTGCTGTACAGAAGTAAAGACCCGCTTCCCAGATTTAAAGAAGAGAGTTTTTCTGTTTCACAGTGCTGTAATTACTGAAGTAGAAATGTCAGGGTGCTCCTCTTGTATCGTGTGACTTGCCAGAGGCTGCAAAAGGGCTTATGACTAGTACAATGGGGGTAATCTTCAATCAGACCAAAAATTAGAGATGCAAAGTTGTTCTGCAAGGAAAGCAAAAACTCTAAGTATAGCACTTGATTGGAGCTTTACAACTGTCAGAATTTTCTGCTTTTATTTTTCACTTTCAAAAAAAGTACATAGAGAAATCTGTGAAGTAACTAATAGTCAAATAATTTGTTGCAGCCCAGTTTCTGTCTCACTGCCTACATCTCTTTCTTCATATTCTCACACGTCTTTGTTTCTGCCTACAGAGCAAAGTCAAATTGGATGCAGAGAACTGAGGTCCACTAAGTACATCTCCGATGGTCACTGCACCAGCATCAACCCCATCAAGGAGTTGGTGTGTGCAGGCGAGTGTCTCCCAGCTCAGATGCTGGAAAACTGGATTGGCGGAACCCATGGCAGAAGGTTCTGGAGTCGACGGAGCAGCAACCAGGACTGGCGGTGTGTCAATGACAAGACCCGTACCCAGCGCATCCAGCTGCAGTGCCAGGATGGCAGCACAAGAACTTACAAGATTACAGTGGTCACCTCCTGCAAGTGCAAGAGGTACTCGAGACAACACAATGAATCCGGAACCAAGTTTGAGGAGTCGGCCCTGTCTCCACCGAGGCTCCTCCACAAACACAAATCTAAGAGCAAGAGAAGGTTGGGGAAGAACAGGCTGAATGAAAACTGGCACGAGACTGAACCCTGAGAGACACTGAACATGCAGAGTGACTCTAAACCTCAAGAAGCTTTGTCTCAGTGATGTTAAGACATAACATCCAGAAACAGCAGTTGTGGATTATATGTGTGTGACTGGGACTTGATTTATGTGAACTGGTTCCTCACCATGATGAAGAACTCCAAGCAGGACTCTGAGGACTTTTCTTGACATTTTAATCCACATGCTTACAGCTAATATGACCAGGACTTGTCTGCAGAATGTTCTCCTGCCATGAGCCATGCATAGACTGTCCTCTAGCCACATGCATGTGTTCATATAGCCATTTGATATGCAGATGGAGATCTTTAACTAACGAAGCGCCAACACCAGTAAACACTACCCAACATCTTAAAAGAATATTGTGTAAATAGATGTACATATATAAAATTCATACTTTATAAAGTATGTCCATTTGTATAAAATTTTACCATGTAAGATTTATGATGTAATATATTTTATTTGGCAGCGAACCTGATAAGTGTAGCTTAAGTGCAGTCAGCATGTGGGTGAATCCTCTGGAAAAGCTTTGTCATCAATCAGTCGTGTAAAAATAACATTGTATGAAATAAATATCCCTTTTTATCATATGTGTTGTTTCTAGTAGAAATTTTTGGTTTGATGTGTTTCATCTTCAAGAGGGCTCTCATTAAAACTTAAAAAAGCCTCGGACATAAAATGCACCAATAAATTTATATTTTTCAGCTACAGAAAGCTGGATGGATTCAGCACTGGCATATAGCATGAATTCTGCCATAAATACATTTCCATCTACCTGCAGTGTAAATGGTCTTGAAACATCTCAGGAATTAGGACCTCCCAGTCCTGACCAGTGGTCCTGCGGGCAGGAGCTGGCAAATATTTCCCGTAATTTTTTTTGGAATTACTCCTTTACTAAAATGGGAAATTAAACACTGTAACGTTTAAATTATAGTAAAACAAACAATAAATGAAAGAACAGTAGATGAAACTGATTATGATGCTTCTGGATTCAATTAAATTGTTTGAGTATTGTTAACATTAGGAAATTACTGGGCTAATTGTGTTAATCAAAAATAAAAATCCCCTGGACTTTTTTGGAAACCACAAAGACATACGTACAAATGAATGCATAGACTAAAAAGTACATTACAGGTGCACAAATGTAAGTATTTCTAAAAGTTCTCACTTTTACATCCTGCGTTTTCCTCTTTAAGGACTACATATTAAAGGGAAAACACTGTTTTCTTACTTTTCTTCAAGTCACATAAACTTCACAAAGTGAAGTTCACAAACTGTGACCTTTATTCCTCTGTTGTGAAGTGTAGTTAACTTTTTAAAATCAAAATAAATACTCTACGAGCTGTTGTAAGTTCATGAATTATACATTTGCAACTTTCAAACGCTTTTATTTTTATTTTGAAGCGTTCACCGGAAGTGTGCGCCATCCATAATCTGCGCGCTTCACAGCGGTGGTTCCCTCTTTTCTAAACACGTTCTCGGTATCTTACCCACCCCGCCCATCAGAAGGGAATGGATAGCTTTGGAAAGTAACCTACAGTGAAACCCCTCACACCCTATCTGTAAACATATTGAGGTCAGTAATATGAACACGCGGGGTGATAACTGTGAACCGCACAGGCCCGCTCATCCCGGGATTTTCACAATGTGCGAGGCCGGGAAGAGCGACCACCACTCGGCAGAATACTGCGTGGACTTCCCTGTATCGGTGGTTCTTCCTGCCGGAGGCACCGGAGAAAGAACGGGACTACAGACACCAAAACAGTTCTGCACGTTTCTTGGCAGACCGCTCATAAGCTACACTATTCAGGCTTTCGAGAGGTAGGAAACGTCTACAATAGGAGAGGCGACAAGATTCAATCCCTGTTAGTTATTAGGGAGACAAGGAAACAGAAGGAAAAATGCCTCGGCTACTGCCACCATGGCCGGATTAGTGGCTCGGGTGGCCCATGGGCAATATTTAATCGTTGGGCACCCGCAGTGCACAGTACAGTCAATATCTGATCGCTCATTAATAATCATATTAAAAATATATATAAATACTGAAATTGGGGGGAATCCTGGTTTCTAATTAAAAAAAAACAGCTTTGGCAATTTGAATATTTGCTTTGGCTTCAGCAAATATGGTGGGCATATTTTCCTATGTTGTGACATTATATGCACAAAAATCAACGGATTGTTGATCATTTCTATTTTCAGTACATTTCCTGGATTCCATTAGTTATGAAAATAATTTAAAATAGAAAAATAGCTCATTCCCACTCATGCATTTTCAGCCTTTCTACAGCAATCATCCCTATCCTGTTGAAAAGGAGCTGTACTGAAAAAATCCAAATCTGGTCACTCGTTTTACGCAGTCCTGTATTTGACGTGCAGATGTGGCATGCATACATGTTATGCTTTGCAGGCGAATGAACCCTAAGATCAGGTGTACTGGTAGGGCTGTGCGATATGACCAAAATCTGATATCCCGATATAAGACATCTATTGTCCCAATAACGATATAAATCACAAAAATTTATCATTTTCTGTAAATTCTGTGAATCTCGGGCAGCTCGACTTGTGTGAAGTGTTTCCAGCTGGGCGTCGTGTACCTGGAGTCGAGTGTTTTAACCGATGCATGAAATGATACATTTTTAGACATAAGTTGTAATGACTGCCATTTTCTTTGTGAGTATTTATTACACAGCGTGCTGCGGGGAAAAGCCTGTTCTAACGTTTGAGTCCAAGGTTTATTTTTTAGCACCTGACGGCTCTTTTTTGCTTCTCATCCATAAATACTCTGCATACTCTTTCACGTGATTCAGTTTATTTTGAAAAGTCTCAACAGGATGTTGAGCTTTATTGGGAAAGGTTTATGTGGAAAATAAACAAGCGGACACGCGATGGTTTTACCATCGTTGTTGCTAATGACAACACATAAAAACAGGCACTTGTCCATCCGTAGTGTGGTTATATTAAATATAAGAGAAAGAGAGAACTTTAAGAAATTAATATAGCCACTACAGTGACCATCAAAACGATGAAAAAATATTGCCGTAAACAGTTTATTTTGCGACACTACGAAACAAACGATAGCGTAAAATGAAACGATAGACGTTTTATTTATATTGTCATCCGATATATATCGTTATATCGAACAGCCCTATGCACTGGTGCAGCGTGAGGAAAATAATTACTTGGAAATAAGTTGCATAATATATTTTTTTTGTTCCAGTAGATTTTTCTTTGCTTGCATATTGGGATCAGCTAAATTTTGCACAACTGGCAGAGGGGAATTGATAACTTTTTCTCTGTCATGCTCCTTCAGCTTTTCTAGCATGTTAATTCTACCTTTCTTTTTCAACCTATAACAGTCCGTTAAGCGTTTGTGACCTTTCACATGCTTTGTCCAATTTGGTGCCTCATTCTGATATACCAGAGACATTTTTGTGACTTATTAACTTTTGTAGGGGTAAAATCTGCTCACTCAATTTTTTTATTTTACTCAATTTATGATTGTCAAAGCATTAGGGTATATTTGTTCAGCAAACAAACATATTTTCTACAGATTTTTGGCTCAATAACTAAAGTGATGAAAAGATGGAGCTACTCTGTGTTGTGATCATTGTTTGACCTCCATTACAACAATACAAAGACAGCTGGTGTTTGAAATCTGATGTGTCTCCTCTTAGCTTGTTGTCAGTTTATGTGCCTGTCAGAAAATTAACAAGCCGAAAAGATACAGCCTGTGTGGCCCTCCTCGAGGTTACAGGGAGGCTGCCAGGGGTCAGGGGTTGCCAGTTTGCTGGTAAAAAGTGGCTTATTTGAACCCAGAACTTCTATTTTGTTCATGTTTTGCATGCATTTTACAATCAGCTACAGCTGCAGGCAGTACCTTATTAGCTTGGCTTAACATTTCTATAAAAGATGAGATGATACATTATAGTTATAAAAAAAAGGTGCTGGCTGGCAGATTTTTGAACTAGTGGACATCCACTAGTCCCCCTTACTTCACTTCTTTATGCTAAGCTAACGGTCTCTTGGGGCTACTTTCCTATTTAAGTCACGTATGTGAATTTAATGTAAACTGTTTGCAAGAGAGACAACTATATTATTTTTTACCCAAGTGCATATGTTTTACTAAATAATAAGAATACTTTAAGCTAAAATAAAACTAAAACAAGCATTTTTAGCGTGTTAATTGTCATATAAATATTATACATATTTATATTATACATGTTTAGTTTAAGTGGTCAGAAAATGTCATCCAGTGTTTTGGGAACTTTTCGAATCTTTCCTGACTTTTTCCAAATTACACAGCCTAAAACATACTAAATATTTGCATACTTGCAGTCCCAATTCTCCATCTGAGGGCTCAGCTTACAAATCAGGCATTTCTGAGCTGATGTTTCTTTTTCTTGCAGTGTGCCATGGATCCAAAGCATTGTGGTTGCTGTTGCCAAAGAAAACATGGACCTGATGATGGACATCATCCAGCGGTTTAAGCACAGAAAGGTTCGTGCGGTGCCAGGAGGCTCGACACGTCACAGGTCGATATGTAATGGAGTCCTGGCTCTGGGTGAGGAGGAGAGGCCAGCAGTAGGCAGACCGAAGGTTGTCATCATACATGATGCTGTTCGGCCTTTTGTGGAGGAGGATTTTCTGTGCAAGATAGCAATGGCTGCCAAGGAACAAGGGGTTAGTGTGATTAAAATGATTAATATTTAAAAGATTAATCATGTATTGGAACCTAACCTTAAATCTACTCAACATGTTGTTACATTTGCTGCTTATTTTGTGTGTTGTTTGGAACAGAGTTTTCATCCTTAGATTGTCTAATTTCCAGCAGGTTTCCTCAAACCTGACCTTTCCTGGAGTAATCTATTACATGGTCATGTAATCATCCTCTGTGTGTATGTTCCTCTTTTGCTTCTGCCTTGCAATGATTGTTCTTAAAATAGCTTCAAATATTAATATGTACAAAAGCTGGCTCATAGCCAGTAAAAAAGAGGGAAGACAACATTGGTTGTGATGCCAGTAATACTTTATTTACAAAAGTAAAAAATAATAAACTTGACGTCTGAGGAATCAGAGGTATAAGTCATGGCATGGAGGCATGGATAAGTGAAGTGTAAGTGAGTTGGTCTGGGCATCAAAGCAAGAACAACAAATGGAAACCTGGAGGTGTCATTCCTAGGAGGTAGAGAGAGATGACGCTCAGGCTTACTTGAGGTATAATGCGAACCCTGCACAGATCAGTCAGTGTGATGACTCTGTCCACCACTGGGCCTCTGCAGGAGAAAACCTGACAAAGCATACAGGAAAGGTACTCGGCCTAACTCGACTCGCTTATCTATAGGGAAAAGAATACAGAGCTAGGGAGCACACAGCTAGGCAGACAACAAGACACAGGAAGACTGTAACAATATATACATGAGAGGTAACGAGGGAAGGAGAAACAGATGGGGAACTAAACACAGCTGAAAGCAATCTAGACAACCAGCAGGGGGAAGGTTAAACACAATACAGGAGACGTACACAAGATACAAACAAACCACTATCAAAACAAAACAGGAAATAAAACAACTAAACATGGAAACAGCAAGGCAGTGGAACACTAAAAGGCAAAAGAAAACACAGAGACAAGACTGGAGGAACAGAATGGAAACAGCAACTGTTAAGAATAGCAAAGTAAATACTAACCCAAACACAGAACCACAAACCTAAACTGCACGTCTTGAATAATCAGCTAAATGCAAACAAGAGCCACTGGGAAAGTATAATACATAAAACCAAACATATAAACAATGTTATATTTAAAAATAAACACCAGTCAAACTTAAATCACGCCAAAAAACAATGACAAAAACAGGATATTTGAAGATGCTACCGTCAACTAGGAGGGAGTCATTACTTAAAGCTAGGTTCTAAAACCAAACTTCCTAATTTTTATAATTTATAATTTTCGTGTTTCCATTTTCTCTACCTGTCCTGCCACCACCACTTTTGAGTCCAATGGCAGTGTAAGGCTGGACAGCTCTTTTAAAGTGATTCACGCTCTTATCACTTCCAAATTAGACTACTGTAATTCTCTCTACTCGGGCCTCCCATCTTCCTCTATTCACCGGCTCCAGTTAGTTCAAAACGCAGCTGCGCGTCTCTTAACTGGTACTAGAAATTATGCCCACATCACACCAGTTTTAGCCAACCTACATTGGCTCCCTGTTGATTATCGTATCAATTTCAAAATTCTTTTGCTTACCTTTAAAATTTTAAACAATTTGGCTCCCAGCTATCTATGCGAACTCCTTCATTTGTATATCCCTAATAAGGCACTTAGATCTTCCAATCAAAAGCTCCTGACGCAACCAAGGTCTCATCTGAAGTCCAGAGGTGATCGGGCCTGTCGTAGCTCCCAGACTTTGGAATAACCTCCTCCTTGTTTTCTGTTGTCGTAAACAACACACATATAAAAAGGACGAATAGTAGTAGTTCTGGCTCCGGAGGTGAATTTCCCATTGATTGAATTTCCCATTGAATGAGGTGAATTTCCCATTGATTGAATTTCCCATTGAATGAGGTGAATTTCCCATTGATTTTCTTCACTGAAACATAAAAACATTTATAAATCTATTAATTTTAAGTCTTAAACCAAAACAACAACAAAAAACAACTGCAAGGTGACTTATGACTTAAAAAACATATTTATGTTTAACAGTAAAGGAACTCATTACAAATCCCAGCGTCCACAACAAACAACTTCCAACCTTCTCAAATGTAATCCTTTCCATTACTGCAATGTTAATATGGTTAATATTAATGTTGTATAATAAAAATTATATATATATATTTTGAAAGACAGAATAAAGTCAGAATAAATTTAATAATCTTTATAGTAAGTTAAAACACACAGATTTCTTTCGGCAAGTTTCACTTTGCTGGTGCGTAGTTGTGTATTTAAAGCTCAGAAATTGTCACATCATGAAAAATCTTGTACGTATTCAGGAAACCTCTGTTTTCATCACAGGAGCTACTGAGAGAAAGATCTTTATCCTCCTGCAAAAAGAGGAAAAACCACAAAAGCCAGTCGTTCCTCACGCTCGGAAAGCGTAGCGTACCTAAATGAAATTGCAACTTTAGTGCATACTTAATTTTTTCTTGTGCTTTAGCAGAAAACCAGAGAAGGCCAATTAAAGCACATGGTGTAAACACATCAGACATCCTGCTAAACTGCAGTTGGTGTCAAATTTTTCACCTGGTGGGTTACTACAAACTGTGTTTTATTTTTCTGTGAGGAGTACAAGAAAGTTAACCACACACTAAAATACAAGGAGTTCACGTTCTCCCGTCAAAGAAAAACCAAAGTGTTTTTGATTGCACCTTTCACTCGCCCCTTTAAAACCAGATGAATCCATCTTCTCATAAACTGTTTATGAGACCGACAGCTCCTTTGCTCCTGGCGGTGGTGTTTATGTCACTGGTAACACGCAGAAAACATTTAGGCCAAAGCCACAGCCTCGTTGATGAAGAAACTCACAGATTAGCTTCATTATGAGTCAAGATTGAAGCTCCCAAACTGAGAGAGGTCACACAGGTTATGAAAAAAGCAAGCGCTCCCTTACACAGGTCAAACATTTATGGTGTTTCTGAGAGTCCATGCGTGCTATGTGACGTGCATTCACAGCAGGCGGTCTGGTCTTCATTATCCTGCCTGTGTCCACGCTCATGACAGAAAGCCTGTCTCCACTAAAACGTAACAGATTAATTTTGATTCTAACAGCGTGTGTAACATACAGAAACACGTGTTTGCTTTCTTCCACACAGGCTTGCTGAATGCCTACTCCTGGAGTCTGTCTTCAATCTGCCACAGAGAGATGAAAATATTATCTCAGAAGTTGTTATTATTTTAAATATCCAAGGGAGGAAGTGCAGAGTGTGTAGTGCGTACTCTGGCTGTTCTGGTTACGATGGATTTATTGTTACTGTGAAGCTGCCAGCTCATGTGATCAAGGAAATGTTCTGTCCTTGAAATTTTCACTCTTGGCTGAAAAATAATCAGAATTATTTGATGAAAAAGTATCTGAAGTGAAGGCCAGTTTACTACTTGTATAGTAATAAGTCATGATTCATGTACATGTTTAGTAATATTGTTTTAAAGGTAACACTTTGATCATAAAGGGCAAAAGTTATACTAAAGCGTTGACATTAACTCACTATAGAGTTTTGCTTTGACGTAAGGTAACTGCATGTGATAGACCAACTCTGATTTTCCTCTTTTAAGTGTTTCTGTCTGTTCCTCTCTCTGTACTGTAGAACTGTATAGTCACACAGTATTTGGTCAGACTGATTTGTGGCACCCTCAGCTCATTGCACACTGCCTTGTGTGAATATTCTTTGGTTCCCTTGAGTGTGTCTAATGACTATAAGCACATTCCAACTCTAATCATCGCTTCATAAATATGTGTACATGTGAATGTACTTATTCACGACATTCACTTTAAATATTTGGATTTAATTGTACCTTACTTATGTGTTTGGAAGCAAATGTGATCCTTGTCTTTATTGAGGATTTTCCTGTCTAGACATTTTAATTTTTCTGCATATTTTTGCATGAATATGTTGATAGATATGTATCAGTGTGCTCCCCAGTATGCTTTCTTGTAAAAGGCTTTTTGTTTTTTCTGTAGTCTCCCTTCAAAAACTATTAAAAATTGTTAGAAGCATCTGTGATAGTTTTTTACAGCAAGCTTTATGGCAGTTAGGTATATATGTATGCAGAAATGTTCCATACATATGCATTTATGGTTGATTGTGTTTGCAGGAGCAACAAAAAAAAGAAAATGAAAACAAATCTGCTTTTTACACTGCTTAAAAAGAAAAAGAAGAGAGAGGAAATATAATGCATACACAAAGACATGCACATGCAAGTGACGGCGAGGGACTCATCCGTTCCATCAATGTCATCCATTTTTTTTCCTGTTAAAGCCGTTCTATGCAAACCTGACGATGATCAGATTTATTATTGATGGAGGAGGCTGAAGCTCAGGTGGTAGAGCAGGTCACCTACTAATTGGAAAGTTGGTGGTTCGAACCCTGTCTGCTCCAGACAGGCAAGTTGTGTAGAGCACTTTGAGTGCTCAGAGTAGAAAGTGCTATTTAAGAACCAGTCCATTTACCATTACGGACCCTAGCAAACACTTAAATGTATAAACCAACTTCAAGATGAAACAAAATGACTAATTAATAACTTTTTTGTCATATTTTGCCTGACAAACTGTCAGACTTTGCTAAAGTTTTGAGGACATGAAACTGTATGCCCTTGTTTGTTAATCACTGTGAGCTAACTGTGAAATTACATTCCATAGCTCAAAATAACACTGCTTTTATAGCATGAAATTATTTCATGTCCTTTTGAAGATAGTTTGGGACTGACTTCATTGTTTACAGAGCTTTTCTTGTTCTCTTTTTTCTCGTAGAAATTCTGTCCTTGTGAGCTATTGAGCACAAATACGTTAACCTAAATGCTTTGTCTTTTGTCCAAACAGGCAGCGGGAGCTATCCGACCTCTTGTTTCCACAGTGATCGCCACCACATCCGAGGGCTACCTAGACCATTCTCTGGAGAGAGCCAAGTACAGAGCCAGCGAGATGCCTCAAGGATTTACATATGATGTCATCTCTCAGGCCTATCAGAGGGTAGGACCTATACTCTGATGTATCTTTAACAAACAAATGGGCTGTTTGAGGCATCTTGTTCTGGGTCTCTCTGGTTTGATGCAGTTATATGCATGATAAAAAGAAACCTGACATTCTGTATTTAGCTAAGATTTCAGTTTACAAAAAGAAAAAAAAAACGAAATTCTTGGCTGTCAAGTCTTGCTGTAAACACAGGTCTGTGTGCGACCATTTCTTTAACACCCACTTCACACATTGATTGGTCAAGTGTGGGAGGTGGAAAAACAAGCTGGATTTGAGCTTTTCTTTTTCTTGTAGTTTGTTTTGTAATTCCTTTTGTGTGAAATGGTATAAATACCATTTCAGGACAGACCGTCTGTAACTGTGTGCCTTTTTCACCATATTTGGCTCTTCTCTGTGAAGGCTGGCTCCTCACCCCACTTTCAAAGGTGACTGAGGGTACGCATCAGTTTAAATATTGATGTTTAACCATAGTTCATCTCTTTCAGTTTTGGTCTTTGTTTTTCCATGTTCACATTTTGGACAGCGAAGACAGATGGTTTGAAAGAGGAGTGAAAGAAGCCATCTATGTCCACTGTGAACGACCATCTTTGAACAGAGGTGGTGGTTTACGGCACCAACTGTCTGCCATCTATAATCCAGTTTTGAGATCCCTTCCCAGACCCCTTAATGTCCACTCACAGGCCTATCAGGAAATCACATGAAGGGTGGGGCTAGACTTCACAATGGATTCACCCGAAACCTTGGTTGATTGTGATCTTCAGACCTTGGCTTGTGTGTGGTAGAGGATCAATAGGGGGTCCATAACCCTCTTGGGGGACTTAAAATAAAACCATAGGGCTTAAAATCTGGGACTCTCCACCAATTGCTCATAGAACTGTATTCAGTTCTATCAGTCCTCTTCTTGGATGAGAAGTGAAACCTCTTCAAGAAATCTTAAGAAGTCCAGACACTTTTCTTTCCAAGCTCCTTAGACTGTTTTGCTAAAGATTAATTTTAGCTGTCAGTACAATGGTATTTTCAACCAGAGAAAATATTACTTGATGCCACAGAATTGTCACAACTTTATAAATAACAATAGAAATTTCCTTAGCCCAACCTCATTGATTTTCCAGTGGGGTTCCCCTACCTTTTAAGAAACTTCCTTTTGATTTGCTGCTGCATGTAAATAGAAAGTAGTGGTCCTTCTATGCTCGCAGTCGGAGCTTGTTGCCTGAGATGACTATATTAGGGATATCTGCTCTCATTGACATCATACATAGCTCAGTGTAGAAAAACAGGACATTGGGAACAGCCTGAAGCCTGAGCGTTAGGGATTATTTGTATGATACTGACCTTATTATCTAAAACCTGAATGAAAGAAAAGGCAAAACAAAATAGGTCAACTTCAAAATTTGCAAAAATTTCTCTTAGGACTTGAAAAGTAATCCAAAATATGCAATTAAAAGTAAATTCATGTTACATTTGTATAAATCACATATATCAAAGGATGGACGGTCAAGTCCTGCAGGCATGTGTGACTTATTTGTGGTGTCAAATAATTACAAAAAACCGTCTGGGAAATCTTCTAAAATGACAGATTGAGATTTATGCACTAAAACTTACATGAGTTGGATGACAAAGGGCTTTATGATTCCCATACATCATAACAGACCCTTATAGTCCTTCATTGTTCAGCTGATATGCCAGAACCTGCAGGGTTTCACTCTGAAGAGCTTGTGGCATGGGTGCTATCACTTTCTCTTGGCCTCATCTGCATCTAGGAAAGAAATGACACACGATTATATTCTGCCACAGTGCAGAAGATTAGTTTGTGGAACAAAAGTGAACAAAGGCTAAGTTGGAAAAATGGTAACACAGGACTGAAATTACACAGAACGTCTAGGTGGATTCAGATTAATGTTCTCGCCTGTATAGGGTGTTTTACTATGTGTACCTGAAAAATGGAAAGAATTATACGCTGACGTAAACTGTAAATGTGTTAATTGTTCTCTGAAAGCAGAGGTTTATTGCTAAAATGTAGTGGGCCAACGAAATGTGAAACTTAAGTCGATGAAGTTGACCTTATTTATTTTTCAGACGCTCCCAGTTTACTATTTCAACCTTTACTTCATTAGATGGTTCTTCCGATAGCCACTTTTTTCAAGGGCACGACAAACTTTGAGCTAAGACGTTAAGTATGCCTTAAATTGGAGCGCCATGTGTCTGCAGTTATTTTTACTCCTGGCACACATGGATCTTCAGATTGCTCTGAGAGGCCTGTTGGCTTTGGCCTTCTCAGAAAATGAGCTCACTTTTCTGCAGTATTTTCAAGGCACACTGGAGAAGGAGGAGGTCGAGTAAGATTGTGTCCCTCTCGCCTCCTTTTCAAACTTTTCAAAAGAAGGGAAAGTGTAAGGTATCTGTCAGGTTAAGACTCTAGGACATGCCCATGAAAAATCTCTAGAGCTGCTCATTTGTAGCTTGACATCTATTGAAAGCAGAAGAACTCAGGGCTGAAAAGACAAAAGGGAGGACACTTTATCCAGTCCCCAGCAAGAGCCTTTGTACCAGGAGAAAATGCTAAAGGTTAAATTACCACAAAACCAAGAGCATATTTCTGCTGTAATTTCTCTCTGCAGTTCCATGGTCCCAGATATAAAAGACTCCCCTCTCTTTTATAGCTTGATAAAATATTACCCTGCTATAATCTCAGGTAGCCTGAATTTGTCTTTGTAGTAGAGAAAACCTCATCGCCTCAATCCAAACTTGCATGTGATCTTCAGAAACTGAGCCAGCAAAGCACAAATAAAATATTCATTGTTAAAATTAACTCTAATGAGTTTAGGGAGGGAAATGACACAGAGTAACAAGGACATAAAAACACTAGAACATTAGTCTAATTGCTCTAATCAGCATAGTTTCCAGCAACAGACAGCAAAAAACGCTCATATAAACCCATTGCACTCTACCTGCTCCGACCCAAACAGCAAGCAGACACAGTTAGTGAAGAATTTAGCAGCTAAATATGGAAGTATTTTCCTTGGAGTTGATATTGTTATTCAGTGCTGTTTAATGTTGGTTCGTATCTGCTGGATGTGTTCTTAAGCAACTCTTTGCTATAACCCAAGGCCTTTTTTGCCTAATTAAAGCTAAACTTTTTATTTTTTAAACTGAAATAATAAAAACTAAGTAAAACAGTACTGTGTTCTTAAGATAGCTAATTAAAATCAAATGTATGTATAGACAATGACTTTAGTTTTAGTCTCGGTCAATTTGGTCAAAACCAGAAAACCATCCTGAGGAGGCTTTAGTGATTATCTTTATTGCAACTGTGACCTTTACATTACTGTAAGTCGGTCATTTTTAATGTAATCCATGTTTTCAGACACTTAAATTGTGCCCCTGAAAACTACACTACATGGACAAAATTACAGGGGCACACCTGTTAATCTCTGAATTCAGGTCTTTTCAGTCCCATTGCTGCAGGTGTATACATTCAGTCACCTAGCCATGCAGTCTGCCTTTACAAACTTTTTGAAAGAATGGGTCAGTCTACAGCAGAGGTTCCCAAAGTGTGGGGCCCGCCCCCTAGAGGGGGCGCAGAGCCATTGCAGGGGGGGCGCGGTATGAAAAGAAAAAAAAAAGAACGCTTGGACACTGCTAGCATAATGGACAGGTTTTTGACGGGACTCCCACACAAACACAAAGCAGGAGATGAAGCATTGCCAGATATGTTTCCAAACCAACTTCCTTCCAAGCCAAATACAAGAAAATATGATGAAGCATATCTTCCCTTTGGTTTCACCTGCACAAGTGCCAAGGTAGGTCTCCCCTGCAGAATTGGTTTTCCCATCGTCCGGAGCACGCGCTGGGCTCTCCAAATCACGGACAAACAGTATCTCACATTTTTGATTTTTAGTTCACAAACACTTCTTGTAATGACTAACTACTCCTGACATTTTGGAGATGTTAGCTCGTTATACAGTAGAGTTACAGTGGGATACAAATAGTATCAGGCTCATCCCCCCGGTTTAAATCATGGACAAACAGTATCCCACAGTTGTTTATGTTTTTGAACCCATTTTGCACAGAGAGACATTTTTTGAAAAATGTATTGATAGCAATGTTGAATATTATTACACAGGAAAAAAACAACTACACGTAAAATAATCACACCGTGACGCCTCTGCCTTTGTAAATGGAGGGACAGTAACTGCGTGTGTATATAAAACCTGAAGATAGTCAGATTAACAGTAACAGTATTTTGTCTCTATCTGCCATTCTGAAATTCATCTCATGTAAACAATAACGTGGCGCACAGCGTGACGTGAAAAAAGGCACATACCTTTGACGTTTCATGACGAAGTCTGTATTCCTCGTCCACACCTAAATGCCATTTACGTGTGGACGAAAGACCCAAACGCACAGAAACAGCTGCGTTTTTAAAAATACCCATGTAGGTGTGGACGTATCGTAAAAGAGTTAGTAGTGTATTTTATTACTACCTGTAATTTATTGCAGTTTACTTGTATCTGCTTAATTGTTTACTAAATGGTTGAGGTGTGAAATAAACCGCAATGGAGTTTGAAAACAAAATATGGGTGTGTGTGGTTGGAGCATGTGTTTGTGCGGGTGGTGGGTGTTTAGGTGGTGGGGGGGCGCGAACATTTTTATTGTAAAACAAAGGGGGACCTAGCAAAAAAAGTTTGGGAACCACTGGTCTACAGAGTTCATGAAATCTGAGTGTGGTACTGTAATATATTGTGTAAGTGAAGTGACAGACCACGTAGAGTTACAGAGTGACTGAGTGCTGAAGCATACAGGGAATAAAAGACTGGTGACACTGTAATTGCAGAGATCCTATCCTACACTGGTATTAACATCAGCATAAAACTGTGTGCAGGGACCTTCAAGGCATGGGTTTCCATTGTCAAGCAGCTTCTGTAGGCGTAATGTGTAGATGGCCAATACTTTTTTCCATGTAGCGTATACTCCAACCTAAACTAAAACTCATGCTGAAACATATAAGAGTAAAACTAAAGCTAAAGTCTTTCGAAACAATGAAAACTAAACTGAAAGAGGCAAAATCTCTCTGGAAGCTAAGTTGAATTGCAAACAAAAAAAAACCTAAACTATAAAACTTAAACCAAAACAACTGATACACTTGGTTAATTTTAAGATCCACCTTTTTTTGAAGTCCTTACACTGCAGTGTAAAAAAGATACAGTTGTGAGACATACAATTTTGGCCATTCCTTTAACAATTTATTTATTGTTAAAGGAATTTATTTCAGACGAAAACCTCAGAGCCTGCTAACCTTTTAACCTTGACAAAATAACCAAAAAAGCTCCTTTAAGACCTCTGTACACCACATCTTCAGCACCAAATAAAACATATCACATCTCTCACAACAATGTGGGAAAATGTCTTATGAACCTGATGAAACCAGTGTTGCACATTTTAAATCTTATTTCAGAAAGATAAGAGGGCTACAATTCCAAGAGCGCATTAGCCAAAGAAAACAGCGTCCTGTGAAGCATCCGTTGAAAAATGTGGTGACGGCAGCTTTGTTTTATGAAACCTTTACTGTGTAAACATTGTCACAGTATGGAGAGTGAAATAAAAGGCTCCAGATATGGAAATCTTTTCAGCTGAAAGTCTAACCGGTGTTGCACAAAGCCAACTTATCTGAGGAGCGCCCAGAGGAAAGAAGTACCTTATTTAGCAATTTGCACATCATACCAGCAGTACATAATAAATTAGATTGTACCTGAAGTCTTTTAGTAATAAAAGTGTAAGATAATTCTTAAACACAGGTGCACTAAGTTAACTAAAATCTTTCAAACCAATAAAAAGAGTCAACGCAAGAAGTATCTATAAGAACTGTTTCACATTTGGTGCTTCTGCTTAGCGTAGAAATCGTAGAAGTCATCATTTAGTTCACTAGTTTAAGAATTTGGTGCACAATGAACTTTCTCAACAACTACATGTTAAATGTCTAGGAAATTTGGGTTGGAAATGAAATGTCTCGAGGGGGTTGTTTATTATGATTTTGGTAATTGGTATAATCAAGTTTAGGTTCCCCATAGGCCATGGACAAGCATCTCAAGGTATAATGACCACATGTCCACAAATACTGGGAACAGTAGTAGAAGCCAAAAATCAAATTTTCTGGCTGATGTGAAATTTACTGAGTTAATTAATTCTTCACGTTCCTCAGAGGATAAACAGTTTGGATGTGTTTTTGATGTCCCAAGACAAGATATTTCTCTCTGGCAGCACATATGATTTAAAACTCCAAACAATACAACAAGTGATTGATTAAGCCACTCAGTGGTTGTTCTTCAAGCTTTTTGTGTTGATTTAGGCAACATTTGTTTTACTGTAGGTGTTGAAGATTGGATCAATGAAGAAAAGTAATGCTGTTTGCTTTCTGCATGGGCTGCTTTTCACAAAGACTGCTTGAAAATGGCTCTTGTCTGGTATAATTCTGATATTAGCTGGCATGGTGAAAACGGTTTTGGCAGTCACTGTCTGAGATTTCACAACAAAGGCATGAATCTAATATTTTTAGCCCCTCTACTATAGATTATGTCTAAAAGATGGATGTAGCCATGATGACTTCATCAAAGGACTGGATAAGTGTGTGTTTTAACAATGCCGTGGTTTTTTAAAGGTAGAGATGACCATATTTTGCTGCTGGCAGTACCTGCTAATTGGTGCAAAATTCGAGCACATACTATTTGGATGCTCTCTACTTCAAAGCACACTATATTAATTCAATTAAGAAGGCTTCAAAAGGCCCCAGCACCACAAACACAGGCTGAGAATTGTGGGTACAACTGTTAATCAAAGTGGTCCACACCCTTATCTAACAAAAATAGAGACCTTAACAACATTCAGACTGGTGAATTATAATTTACTCACTGAAATATTCTTAATGAAATGTTATGAAGTAGGAAACTACCCATACCTACCTGTAAACCTTTTCTGCTCTAAAGTTGGGCATTTTAACCTGGTAGTTTATGGGTACTCAGTCAGGCAGCCTCAAGTGTCCAGCTGGAGGAATTGCAGTTTTTGAAATTTATGTGTTGGATTCATTTTTCAACCCTGAGGTTTCTGCTTGTCCTTTACTGGCTCTTTAAATATGAGTAATCGTCCTGTTACTCAACTCAGATTGTGGTAAAAGGAGGATTACAAAACAGAACATTTTCAAACTTTTGTACAAATCTGTTAGTAAGAACATATTTTATGTGAAGCAGAGCATACACTGTGGTGGAACAATGGCACGTACCTTCATTCCGCTGAGTTTGATGGAAATACACTGGTGTCAGCGACTGTCCACAGCATCTGCTCTCTCTTGTGTCCCCTCTGCAGTGCAGTGAGTCAGACTTCGAGTTTGGCACAGAGTGTCTCCATCTGGCTCTGCAGTACTGTGGCACCAATGCCAAGCTCATTGAGGGTCCGCCAACTCTGTGGAAGGTGAGCTCACCAGGGGCCTGCTTTGGGTTTGGGATCGAGGATTTTGTGACATTTTGGCTAGCACAACTGCACGCCACTGATTTATCAAATGAGTAAAGATAAATCATGAATTGAAAGTTTGTGGGTGCTGGCAAAAAAGGAAACACTAATAAATTGACTGTGACATCCAGGATAAGCATATAGAAATTAGGCTAACTACTGTATTAACGTTTTCTTCTCAGTTTTCTGTGTGATCCATTCTTAATGGCGCGTGTTTTTTTTAGTTAGACGTAATGTTAACTTGATATGAAGGCAATTTGGTTTTACATGCTGAAGGCTCTGCTCCATTATAACAGGTTGAATTTACTTTGCGGTGCTCAAAGCAGCACAACAGTGACCCACTGAGTCAGAGTTACGATGGATCGCTAACCCTTTTTTTAGCAGGTAGTTTGAATATTTATGGAGTCAAAAACTAAATCAAGAATCGTACATGTGTTATGAAACTGTGAGATAATGCATTATAAAACAGAGTGTAGTCTCAGATGATATCGTTTTTGCACAAGGGATACATTTGTGGTGCTGTTTGAGCACCTCAGTTTTACTTTCAAAGTAGGAACATATTCTATGGCAAACTAACAGAAGTGCTATCTTCTTCAGTCAAATTAATTTTCTAAATACTTAAAATGCTGCTTATTCCACTGGAAGTTACAGAGTTACTATCACATTTTCTCATTTGAATAATCTTTAGAGATGTGAAAGTGCATCATGACATAAAAACAATGAGCAGAAACTGGAGGAAAGTCCAAATCTGAAGTCCAAATCATTGATTGAAGCTAAACGGGTTGTTGTTGTTTTTGGAAAAACACATGTATGGCTTTATTAATGTTAGTCTCAGTCTGTCTGTCTATTCATTCACTACTTTGGCGTAGCTTGAAATACATCAACAGCTTTTCAATGAATTTCAAGTGAAACCAAAATCTTTATTTGTGTTTCACACTGAAATAACTCAGGAGCTATTGTTTTGTATTTGATAAACACATTAATTTTACTCAGAGAATATTTCTAATAATCTGAGAAAACCTTTAAAGAGCAACATAATCAGCTCAATTGTCAGTGTAGCTCACAGATAAGATTCCAGTGAGTTTCTGGGAGCTACACTGACAATCTCTGCACATAAAACTGAAACAGTATGCACAGATCTCCATAAATAAAATGTTCCTTTCTCTCATTTGGGTAAACTGACTGGATAAACCCAAGTTATTTTGTCCTCCAGGTGACCTACAAACGGGATTTGGCTGCTGCAGAGTCCATTATCAAAGGTGAGTTTCTTTTGTGGATATGCTTTCATAGAACTTCCTGTATGTACAGTACAAAGTACAATAGTTTTTCATCTTCTTACTTATATAAAATGTGTATGTTGACAGGTAGACATGAATGGTTGTTTCCACTAGGTCTTCTCACACAGGTTAAATGCTCAGAAATAAGCAGTTTTGGAGTGTCTACATTCTTTTTGTGTGGTCTGGAGTTGTGAATAGGTGACATTGAATTAAAATAGACTATTGTTTTCAAAGGAAGAAATTCTTTGTAGTATTGTTTAGCCTGGGATGAACACTGCGGATTTACACAGTCAGTGAGTACTATAGAAAGCAAGTCAGGACAAGGGAGACTATCATATTCAGAGAAATGGAAATAAACACAGCACTATATTTCACCCCGCCAGCACCTGGACCAACAAGTACCTGTTTGATGATGACATAAGTGATTATTCTCAGAGCCTCTGAAGTGAATGAATTCATTGTCTGATTTTTAGAAAGGACGTGGAAAAAAGTTCTCATATCTGTCAGTACGAGAAACAGACGAGAGTTTCAATTTGTGTTTGCATTTCTGTGTGATTGCATAGAGCCACCACAGAGAGTGTGTGCGTGTTTGTTTGAACATTTATGGCTACTCTACAGAAGGCTTTCAAATGACATAACAATATAGTTAGTCTTACTTTTTTTTTGCTGCAGCGGAGGTGTGCAATGGGATGAATGTCACAGTGAAATTGTGTTATTTTTATCTATGAACTTTTAAGTTTGATTTGTAGTCCTACTTTGAATCCTCAAAGGGCCCACAACACAGTAGGTGACGCTGTTTGCCATCACTAAAATTAAGATAAAGCGCTTTGAGGGTTTCGAAAAGCGCTATATAAATGCAATCCATTATTATTATTATTATTATTATTATTATTATAAAAGTCAAATTGAGGTAGTCATGTTGGACTTGCTGCTATTCAATATTTGTTAGCTTTAACTTTAATGAATTCAGGAAAAATAATAAAACTTCACAAATACTTTTTTTCTATAAATTAATTGTCATAACTATCAAAAGTAGGAATCAGGCTTTGTCTACAGTGCTATTTTTATAGCTATTTTTAGCATTTTGAGCGGGCAATATAAGTAATATGTTGTTTGCCCCGGGGTGGCAGACCCTCGCGAATAAGGGAGCACTGCATATTACTACCAAACATAAAGTGTCAGCTGAAGAAGCGCAGTATTGTGTCAGCGTGTAATGTCATAATTAGCTATGTATTACATTTGGTGCTCTCCTCTCCTGATAAACTATTAAAGTAGAACAAGTTTGCAAGTGTATCTTTCATTTTCATACTGAGGAAAGAACTTTAAGTAAGTTTATTTTCTTATTTTGAAACTATGGCAAAGTGTATGGATCCTACCTTATTTTAGTGCAGTTTGATTCAGACCACTGACTGGCTTCTGGGTAATGAGCTGCTATCTCAAGTAGAGGATTTCAGGTATCTTCTGCTTTTCTTTACAAATGAGGGAAGGAGATGAGAAATTGGTGCAATACCTGCAAAAGTGAGGGCTTGGTTTGTTGTAGTGAAGGCTTGTTTGATTGTGAAACCTAAAGCTGTCGATTTGCTTGTCAGTCCACATTCACCCACAGCAATGGCCAAAAGCTGGGGGCGAGTCTCTCTCTGACTGCCGCCTATTTGTAACTGCTGCTTATCCATGTCCGGTGGGTGATGGAGGGTAGCTGAGGGTCTGGGTGTCTATAAGCTATGTTTTCCCACACAAACTGACAACGAAGATGTAAATTTACAGAAATAACTCTGGAGAAAAAATGATCAGTGATGTATATTTTACTACACATCACTGATAACTGTACCGATCGTTTTGTAGCTACTATTAAGTCAATGCTGTTTTGATAATTTATCTTCAATCTCAAATCCTAATTATTTGCCAGGCAAGCCAGGTTGTGGTGCAGTCATGTTAATTTTTCAAGTGTACCTCTTGTAATGTGACAAGATTGATTTATTTGTCATTCAGAGTTTTGCCATTTTTGTTTATGTGGAGGAGTTTTTAAAATCACACGTCTTCTCTTTCAGAGACTTTATCACGATCAGCATGTGTTATCACAGGTGGATTGGCAGAAGCTGTGAACCTGGCAGATGCTCTTCGGAAGGCTGTTGGAGCTCTGGATATGGTACGTACGGGGCAGTAACAGCTAATTCAAGTGTTGTTTGTGATGACAACAAAACTGAAGAGCCTCACCAGTTTACCATTATGTTTTCCTCTATCTCACCCGTATCCGTCTCCTGTCATATACCTCAAATCTCCCCATAAACTCTATGTGAGCTCCACTTGGGTGGCCCAGTGGTGAAACTTGCCATCTGTGGTCACACCTCTAATGGAGCCTGTCTGGGACTTCCACACTCTGCAACTTTCCTCCCTGTCATTTTCTCCCCTCAGCCTCCTCCTCTGACTCTGCACGCAGGAGAGCAGATGCCCCTTCTCCTTAACTTGTAGTCACTTTGTGGGCAAATCAAATTCCCACGTTGCCTTCAGTCCATATAGCAAACATCCTCTATTTAATTTGTAAAATTGTTCCTGATAGACAATGAGTAAAGTGTCCATATGCAAAACAGAAAAGAGTGACAGTCTGGGACATCTGACAGCACAGACCACATAGAGGCTCCAAATATGAATTACTCTCCTCTTACCTCAACAACCGTTGGGTTTCCTTAGAGGAAGCCATGTAACCAGTAACTCAAACAACCTGGATTTTGAAAAGAAGGCAAATAAACAAATGTGGCAAAATTACTTTTAATCAAAATAAGCTTTATAGAACTGTTCTTAGTATCCAGTTAGAGGGATATCCAGTAGGAAACTACTGTAATAAAATACTCTTTACAGTCAACCATTTTAAACATTTTAAACAGCCAGGAGGTGTTGTATTAATAGGCATAGTTTGCAAATGAGCATAAAACTATTTTAGTTTGTTTATTGTACAAAACAATTCAATGAGTTCAGATGAATTTTTGAAGACTTTGACAGTGAGCTCATCTTATTGCTTGTCTTTGCCAGCAGTGATATTCAGGGATGAAAAGGTGGAAGGAATGTTATAATATAATTAAAAGTAAAAAGTTGATTAGCTTTAGCTAACTGTTAAAAAAGACAAATATTTCGAACTGTATTGTCTGTTGTTCACTGCTTTTTCTTGCCTATAAACAGTAACCTATTTATTATTAATTATCGGGATGTGTTGTCTGCATATAGCCACTGATGACTGTTATTCGTCTGTCAGCAGGTCTGACAGTAATGCAAATTTTTTGTCAGCTTCACATTACTAATGAGAAACTGCTTCTCCACCACTGAGATCTGGTGACTGTGGAGACCATTTGAGTACAGAGAACTTATTGTCATTTTCAAGAAACCAGTTGGAGACTTTTTGAGCTTTGTCCATTATTCTGCTGGAAGCAACCATCAGGAGATGGGTACACCTTGGTCATAAAGGGATGGACACGGACAGCAACAATGCTCAGCTGTGTCATTTAAACAGTGCTCAGGTGGAACTAAAGGACACAAATTGTACTTAGAAAATATCCCTATGCCTGAGCTATTGATCCAATTGAGGATAGATCCATGCTTTTATGCTGTTTACATCAAATTCTGACCCTACCACTAGAAATCAAGACTCATCAGAACAAGCAGTGTTTTTCCATTCTTCGATTATTAGAAGTTTTCTACTCTTAGCTGACAGAAGTCCCACCTGGTGTGGTCTTCTGCTGCTTTAATCCAATTGCTTCACAAATGGTATTTTGGATGCCTCGGTTGTAATGAGTGGTTATTTGAGTTACTGTTGCCTTCCCATTAGCTTAAAGTAGTCTGGTCATTCTCCTCTGGCCTCTGGCCTCAATATTGTATTTTTATCCAGAGAAGTGTTTTTTTCTGACCATCTTCTCTAGAGATGTATCTGTAGGAAAATCCCAGTAGATCAACTGTTTCTCAGATACTCAGACTCTGATACCATCAACTATGCCAGATTCAAGCTCAATTTGAACTTTGGTGGGCCGATTTGACCATGTCCACGTTTTATTGAACTGACTACACCGACTGGCTTCCATTTTATTGGATGACTAGATATGTCACCCAATAAAATTGAACAATTGAACAAACAATTGAACAGATATACCTAACAAAGTGGTCAGTTTAAGTAGCTGACTTATTTGATCCCAACAAACACGTTAAATTAACAATTGTAATGGATGACTGTTGATTTGAAAACAAATCATTGTTGCCTAATAAATTAGAAATGTAAATGTCTTCTTAGCAAGCAAGAGTTAATTAACTCAATTTAAAAATAGTCTACATTGTCTGCGTACCATACGTTGTCTTTTTTGTTAATATAGCACAAAATAGTGTTGCGGGAAAAATTGATGCAGCAAAGTAAAATGAAACTGATTTAAGAAATTGGAGGGGACTCAAATCAACCTGCTGGTTTCAATTCATTTATTTATTTAAAAGAGGCAATGCATTTTCACATATTCCAGTTTTGAGCATGAAACTGATGTGTGGTCATTAGTTTCTGCACAGTTTAGAGCTGCTGCTAATTTTCAACCCTTGTCTCTTTCTGGGCTTTTACATTCCCAATACACAAACAAATTTACAACATTCAATTACATGAAACCAAAATACACTATGATTCCAAATCTACAAAGAATTTAGTATAAAATATATTTTGTTTAAAGCAAGAGAAAGATGGAAAAATAGTTTTAAAAAGTATGAATACTTGTAAAATATAATATGGTATTCTGGTTACATAACTATAGAGCAAAACGGTTGCTGAGCGCAAATGTAATAGTTCAATAAGGAGAGATCATTAAAAAGAAATGAACATGACTTATTGATGTACAGAATTTAGAGGTTTTTGGTAATTTGACTCTGATAGCCCATCTTGGCAAAATGCACCCCCAGCAGTGATTGGATTAGGGCAGGACACTCCAGAATGTAGACACTGGTGGTGGAGATGAAGATAGAGGCATGAATGGAGCCTGCGTGATGACAGGCACTGATAGGGATTAAGTGGGTTTGCACAAAATTGTCTGCAAAGGATAATGACAAATGCGCAGTGAGATTTTAAGTACACAGTGTGAATGCTGATTGAACTGAAGAAGGCCAGGAGAAAGATGATTGGACTAGACCACAACAAATTTGTGACTTTCAAAAATGTATCACAATTAATTGCAATATTATCATAAACAGGCTGCAGGTAATTGCCAGCTTTACCCCTTTCAGACACACACTGATATCAGACTGATATGGTTCACAATATCATTTTGTAGCAAAAAAATAACTGAAGTGAAATAAATGTATCTTATTGGATAAAACGGATATTGACAAGTAGAAATATATGTTTTTTTCAATACTCGAATATCACAGAATGTTAAAAATTCCTATTATATTGTATCATGAGTGAAGTACTGTATTAGTATTATATCGCAGGGTTTGAGATGATTTCCATCTCTGCCACATAAGCAAATAATCATGGCTCTACAATTCCACATTGTTGGAGTTGAAAAAATTAATAGTTTTTTAGGATAAAATAATCCATGCGTGTAGGCTTTAAGCAGTTGAAGAAGAAGAGTTGACTCATCACTTCTCTTACACTATGAATCGTGTGTATTTACATCAAATGTATTTTCATAGTGTTTATTATACACTGAAATTTCACATCCATCAGTTATTACACATCTATACATTAGAGTAGAGATTCCCACACATGGCATCATGTTTAGTAATGTTTTTCCTGTATTTTTTGATGTGGTATAGATATTCGCTGGGCATTACTGTAGACAATGGAGTGCAGTGGCACAGCAAGCTGCAAGTCATGATTCCATATTTGTCAGTGATCCAAACTGTTCATCCTCCTTTAAACTTGCTCCAAGTCCCTCCTTAGCTGGTGTCAGAACGAGCGGATCTTGCTGTCTGGTGCTGGAATGGGCCCCAGAGATGGATTTGGGGTCATGTTGTCCTCCTTGGATCGGCTGATTAGAGCTATTCCAGTCTGTACTTAGGTGGCCGGTGGGGCTGTGTTTTTCCGGCACACGTGTTCGGAACCAGATACATCCTTTTCAGGGAGTATGTGAGGGAGGAAGAAAAATGGGGGAGATGAAAGGCAAGTGGAAGAAGCGGAAGATGAAGAATTACCTTTGTCCCAGTGCCATTGCCTGAATCTAATACAGGGATAAGTGGGATATGTGTGTGCAGGTGGATGATTTGGCAGCATGTGTGCGCAAGAGACAAAGACAGTGCAAGTAAAAATATGATTAGGGATTCTTTCAGCAGGATATTATCTAAGAGATAAATTTGATGCAGTTTAAAGGGCCGGTTCACCTCAAAATCACATTTACTGATTTTCCACTGGCCTGTGGTGCTATCTGTCTTTCTAGGTTTGTTTTAAGTGTTAGTTGCCCAGTTTTACTGGCTGTAGAGATGTCCAAAACTGAGCATCTCTTAAATATAATGGAGCTCAGTGGTACCTTGTGGTAAACCCTGATGTGAGTAATCTCATGTGGAAACCAAAGAGTGAAGAATGAAGCGTGCACCTAACCATGACGAGAAGCTTGTGGTTGTGACGGTGTGATAGAATGTAAACACTTGCAGTGTACCCCACACCTGAGCCACAGTCTTATCTAGCTGTGGTGGCTGTAAGTAGTATGAAAAATAATTCTCCCATGAACTTGCTCATTGCAATGTTTAGATTTTTATGAGCCACGAGCTCTGAAAAGAGACATTGTTGCTGAGTTTTTCAAAATTAAATTCAGGAAAAAGATTGATATCTCTACAGATGCAAAACTGGGTAGCTCATACCAAAACAGTCTGCATACAGTATATATGTTTTATTGAAGGACACAGGACAATTATGTGCATTCAGTTGTGGAGTGAAATATTCCTTTTTAAATTTCTAAAAAAATGTATAAAAGAAGATTCTCTCATGTTAACTCCTAAAAATACTGTACCACCACCAACGTGTGAATATTTTTAAAACCTTAATAGAAGCACTTGCTCTTAAATTCCCAGATATTGTTTTCCATACTAACATTTACCCACGTTTGTGACATTGGATTGGTGAACACTAGTGTGGTTATTTTGGCCAAACAATGTAGCAGTTTTGTCATTATAAATACTTAATACTGTCATTGACGTGATATGCAGCGCACAATTGCCTTTGTTTAACCTCCTAAGACCCAAACTCTTTCATGGCATGCATTTTTAATTTCTCTTTGCTATTTGGGCTGATTGGGACCTGATGAATGTAAAAGCAAAGAATTACTAGATTTGTTTTTTTTTTTTACCTGATTTTTGTTTCTGAGAAAAATTAGATCCACATATGAGGATTTTCGTTTTAAATTTTGATAGAACAGTGGCAGTATAATGTCCTCGTAAGTGGATATCAGGCCCTTGTAGAGCAAAATTTTGTATTTTGGTCTAGACAACCCAAAATGTGATGTCTACATATGTGGACACCAGGTCCTAGGAGGTTAATCTACTTTACTAAATATGAAACAAATGCAAATAGTTTTGTGTCTAGTATATCCAGTGTTTGGTTCCTTCAAGTGACCACATCTAAATACACTGAAAAAAGTTAACATTGTGATAAAAACCTTAACCTCTTCAAAGAAAATTACTCTGCAATGAACAGTTTAATTAAATACCCGACAATTGTTTTCTTGTTTTATTAAAAACACATTTTCAGTATTTGATTGGAGTAAAATCGAAACAGAGACAGACACAGACAAGTAGATGTTTTATGGGAGGAAAAAAACACATTAAACTTTTTTTTTTTTCAAATCAAATTATCTCCTCTTTCTTCTCCCTGGTATCGTTTAATCTTGACACATGTTGTTATTTTTATATGCTGTGCACATCAAAGGGAATCCTCAGATCCATATCAGCTTAGTGAGGGTTTTTGATAATTACTTTCAACTCAAGAGAATTTGTCATTTAGACAGAAAACAAGTAGTACGATTGGACAGACAGTGTACCAGCAAATGTGCTTTTTTTGGCTGTCAGCCACAGATAGTTTTAAATAATGGGTTCTAAGCTTTGCTTGCAATTTGCCAACAAGTTGTTTTTTAGACTAGATGATTGATCTTTGAATATATTTTAGGGCCAAAGTGTCTGGTAGCTTTAATAAGCGTACCATATTCATACTGTCAGCAGTATTTGTAGCTTGCAGCTGTTGTTAATGTTTCATCTTGATGCAAACACAAGCTTAAATATGTAATAAAGTACCTGTGTCTGATATAATAATTACCTTTCATGCTGGAATCTGGACTTTAAGCACATAAACTTTGTTTAAGAAAAGAAAATGATAAGAGTATGTGATACAAGTCACTTTGGACATATGAGACAAATAATAAATAATGTATTATTCTTACAAAAAAATTATGTAAGAATTGGACATAAGTATCATAAAGTCAGTAAAAATAGCTAGTCAATAATGTTACAAAGTAAAAGCTTTGTAAAAGAATTCACATTGTAAGTCTGTGTACCTTGTACTTTTTGTACCTTACAGAAAAAAACAATGCAGGTATTAATACAAGATGGAGTCCGTTTTATTCATAAAAGTTGGATTTCTCTTTTAAATCTTGGAACTGAGCAATTCTGTGGTCACCATCTTGTTGTTTAAAGGAATAGTGGTGAACCAGTGACAGGATCATGGGCAGCCAAGGCTCACTGATGCATATCGGAAGTGAAGCATGTGGTCTGATCCAACAGACTAGATACTGTAGCTCAAATTGCTGAAATTGGTTCTGATAGAAAGGTGTCAGAATACACGGTGCATCTCAGCTAGTTGTGTTTATATATATATACATATATATATATATATATTTAGACGTGTGTGTGTGTGTGTGTGTGTGTGTTTATGTGTATGATATACCTTATTATTTGTATAAAAATGAGAATGGTTTCTTAACACTTTTAAATTTCACATTAACTGTATGTCTCTGGTTTGTTTAACTGGTCTTTTTGGTCTTTGGGGTTCTGTGGCTTCTTGGCTTTCTAGGCCTAAACTAAAATAAACACATCTACTCTGCGATTTCATGGCCAACCTGTTTTAGATCATGGCAGATTTTTCTTTAGAGCCCTGCAAATCTGCATGTCGGACCGAAAAGATTTTCCTCCTGAAGCTGGGGGCAGTTATCTTTCAAGAACAATTAACCATTGAGCATATGGTTCCCATAACCATTTCACATTCTCATTTACTTTCAGTTACTTTAATGAGGAGAACAGCAACATCTCAATGCCAAACATAGATTTTGAATGTTTATTTCTGTGTTTATTTCCTGAATGTTTGACACTATAGTAACAGGTTATATTTTTAAGGGAAAACAACAAAAATGAATTCAAAATGGACATTGTGGGCTATCCAGTTGCCTCATTTTATTTGTATGCCAGAGCCAAAATTAAAAGAAAAGATCAGAACGTAAATGTCTCATTTCTCTAAGTAAAAAGGCTTTTACAGTTCTTGGCTGCATGTCGGGCTTCAACTCAATTTGCAGCATAATGAAATTTAAGTTGGCTTACGTATGATTGCTGTTCCCGTTTTTTGCATATGACAGAATTTTTCTGCCAGTTCAGAAGTATAAGGAGCCCAGAAATTGTTTCTTTTTTACCCTGTCTCATTTGTTCTAATAAGTTTCTGACTGCAGTTGATGGAAATAAGCCACTCAGTTATGTGATCTTTAGGCACAAATCTTTTCTTTTTTTAAATAACTTTTTTCTGTAATCATAGAATGATTCATGGCAGAAAAGCAGGTGGATGTACTCTCGCAACAGATGACTGAAATAGTGGCTGAAACAAAAACCAGAAGCCTCTTGACCTTTGAGCGTTGGAGTCGATCAGTCATTCTATATGAAATGCATTAGGACTTTGGCACTGGTGGACCTACCTTAAATCTTATCAGTCAAGCAAGATACATCAGCTGAATATTTAACATGAGGGTATCTCTCATTCACAGGAGTTGGACATCGTCCCAGATCTAATGGGAGACAACGCCAGGTGTCTGTTAAAGGAGTGGAACTTCATCCAGGTTTCTGTAAGTTCTTATTCTATTTTCTACAACTTCTCTGTGAAAGTAAAATATGCCGCTGTAAGTAGTCATGAATTTTTTTGTTTTTGTCTTTGGTCTTTAGGTCAGTCACTCATGCTTGTCTGAAGTGGAGGCGATACTTGTGGCTTTAGAGGCAGAAAATCGAGCTCTTCTCCACCCGGTGGTTGTTATTTGGGTGAGTTGAGATTTAGATCCTATAACTGTGTATCTCACAGTTAGAGTGCTAATCCATGTCCATCATCTTAGTGTGGCATTTGTCTAGGTTCCTGGACTAGAAGACAAGCTATGGGGGTGTAAAAACTGAGCTGTAATGGAAAAACCCAAGGAGAAATTAAAGCCTCTAAAATTTAATGAAAAACCATCCAAATGTTGTTGACACATTTGATTAAAACCACCAAAGTCAAAGGCTTTGGTGATTTTTAAAAGAAAATGTCAGTAAGAATCATCCTCTAGAGCCCACAAGTGTTCATGCCAAATTTCAGGGCATTAACTTATTAACATATTTCAGTCAGGACCCAAGTGGTGCACTCACTGACAGATGCAGCCATCCTTACTGTGATTTCACATACAGATCTACTCTGTGTCCCCCACAACTCTGTTTCCATTGCTTGCTGGGACCTTGTGTATTCTTGTTGTTGTCATCTAAGAGACAGATTTGTAAATCATTAAAAGACAAAGAATGTATTGCTGGCAATCACAGGGACAGCACAGCAGCTCTTGCGTGCAGTTATGTGGGGAAAACGCATCATTTTTTAAGTCATCATTGCCATTCTCAACTTTTTAACTCCTACAAACTGTGTACCTAAAAAAAAAAAAATACAGTTCAGGAATCTAGTTAACAGAACCTGGAAAACCTGCTCTTGATTCTGTTACAGTCCTGCCTTGAAAGCATCCACAGGAAGTATCCATAAGAAGTATGCACACTGGCTTAGTTATTACAATGGACATACAAAGTAAATGGACATAACGTAAAAAAATGCTAGTTGGTTTAACAAGTTATTTTTATTTTATCAATGTCAAGCATTATTTACACAGTCAATTCTGCTGCCTGTATGATTTTTTTGCTTCACTGAAACTAGACAATAGTTTCCTTCTCCCATCTCTGCTGCCTCAGCGAGGCTGCTGTAAGCCAGCGAGGCATGAAGAAGGTCTAATGACATTTGGAACAACCATGATTCAGTAACTTTTAGAACCAACTTTAACAGCAACACCTAGAAGTAATCATTTTCTGACTGACTTTATCAGTCTCTCGTATTATTTTGGAGGAATTTGTCCCACTTTTTTTTTTTTATTAATTCATGCACAGCTCTCTTAAGTTCCTACCACAGCATTTCAATCTGGATGAAGTCTGGACTTCAGTGTGATGGACTGAAATCAGCCATTGTGTTGTAGATTGCTGTTGTGCTTGGGATCACTGTACTGTTGGAATGCCAAACCTTAGCTGTTGGACAGATGGCCTCACATTTGTTTCTTAAATAATTTGGTAAACAGAGTTTATGGTCTCCATGGCCATCACTCCTCCACCATTGTGCTTTACAGTCAGTATGACATGTTTGTGCTGATATGCTGACTTTTCTCCAAATGTGGCTTTGTGCATGTTCTCCACTTTGGTCTTGTCTGTCCAAAGGACATTGTTCAGAAATCTTGTGGTTTGTTTCGACGCAGCTTTGCAAACCTTAGTTGTGCTACCATGTTCTTTTCTGAGAAAAGAGGCTTTGCAACCCTTCCAAACAAGGCATACTTGTTCATACTTGTCTTTTTTTCTAATTGTTCTGTCATGAACTTTATAATTTAACATGCAAACCAAGGTTTCTAGTGTCTGAAATGTAGCTCTTGAGATTTTTAGCATTTTCTCTGAAATTGTATGATCTGACCTTGGGGAGAATATGCTGAGACATCCACTCCTGGGAAGATTGTGGCATATTGTTGTAACATATACCTGAAAGCCCCAGACCATCAAACTGTCAGAACTTGTGCCTTTAAAGAAGTCCAGTGACATCCATGTTAGGCTACTAAATTGGACAGATGGATGGAGAGAATGAAAGATATTGGCTATATCATACAAATGTTATAACCAGTGCATTAGTACAATAAAAAGGCTTCTAGGTATACTTAGTTCAGTTTCTTTTTAACAGGAGGGGACCTCTGCCAGCTGTCTACTATGGCTGGATTGAGAGGTAAAGGGAAAAAGAAAGGGGGGAAAAGAGTGCATAGAGAGATGAGGACAAAAAACAAACTATTCGAACGAGAAGACAAAAGTTAACAGCGTGGATTAGTGTTATATATACACACGCAGTGAATGAAAAGAGGTGAGTGCTGAACAAATGCTCTGTGCAACATGTTAAGACCCACAGAAGCCTGAGCCTATTGCAGCATAACTTTGTGTTGTGTTGACTTACTGTTATCATCATGATTCAATCCAAAATTGATCCAAATGGGACTGAATAATTTTCCTTTTACAAATCACACTTTTTTTTTTCAGCTACTCACAGTAACACTTTTTCCCAGCTCACTGAGCTCAGCTTCCTGTCGGACCAGTGGAAACTGCTCCAGTGCCACAATACAGTTTTCCCACACCATTTTAATAAAGCCTGAATCATGAAATTGCCAGAAAATAGCATTTTTTTAAACTGAAGCATTCAAACTTATCATCTTAACAAGTTTTTTAAACCCAATTAAATATTAATTTTCATATATAAGTTTTAATTTGTATTATATTTGCTACATCCAAGAAATGATACCAATGATGTAAAGTCTCAAACTCACAAAAAACTGCATACAACAAATGTGATACATTAACATTAGGGGGTTCTGTTTTTTCAAGTACTGAAATTCATACCCTTGGGAATTTAAACTGTTATAATTGATACTACTCGAGCCTTCTATACATCGCCACTCTCTTTTCTTGGATATCTACATACAGTTCAACTCACTTGTAATTCAAAGCACACAGGTTTGACGTTTCTTTAAGCAAACATTTTTCCTTTTTGTATGTAGTGTATTCAGTATGTACTCTTTTTTTTCTTAAGCGAGCTATTAATACCATTTGAGGACTAAAGGTGTGTTATTTGCAGTTGTGTGTTTGTTAGGGAAGCCACCTAAAGGGTTACAAGTTTGTCTCTTTAATATATAAATAAAAGCTCATAAATCTATAACATGTCCTTAAAGTCATACAGTATATAAACTACTGTGTGTCTGTGCATATAATGTCTCAGTGTCATTTCCCCACACACCTGGTGCAGCACAGATTAAGTTTCATTGAGGTACATGTACTGCATAGCATTGAAAACCTTTTCTTTTTTTTCTGCTTGTAAAAATCTAACCTGTGGTCCACCTCACGTCCCTTGTGGAGCTCTGTAGCTTTTTGGAAACTCTACACCTCCCTTGAAAGCACCTCTGCACGACCTCGCTTACGGCTCGCTTTCCCTCAAACTGTGACTGATCCCACCAGAGCAACACTGACCTGAGAGCTCACTGAGGAAAAAAGAACAAACTGCTTTAATCTGCTCTGGGAAACATTTAAATGTTTGTGAAAGGCATGTTTACTTTTTTTAATTTGGAAAATGTAACTCTTCATCTAAAACAAAGAGCCAGCATCAAAAACAATGCCAGGTAATGAGAACAACATAAACCCACAGAGGCTGATTTCTGTGACAAAACAAGCCAGATGTCATGCAGAATTGCTCTGCTAAAGCCCCTGTTCTTACTTGTGTTAGTTTTCAATAAAGATTGAAGCACATAGACTCAGATGTGTAAACACTCAGTTTGAAGCTGGGGGTTTAATGGGATTGACTCCCTTCCACATCAGAACAAACCAGGTTCCCACAAAACTCCCACTGGTAAATGTTGCTAGTTCATCCTAATCTTATTCTGTTCTAACATTTATTCCGATCAGCCACAACAATGAAACCGCTGACAGGCGAAGTGAATAACATCGATCATCTTATTACAATGCAATGTTCTGCTGAGAAGCCTTGGGTCCTGAGATTTATGTGGATGTTACTTTGACGTATACCACCCACATAAAGATTGTTGCACACCAAATTGCAACCTCCAGGGATGAAAAATTAAGCCAATTAATTAACTGTAGTTCCTTGGGAGGCCACTTGAGGCTATCTCATAAAGAGGTTCAGTGCTTGTAGACTACAGTGTTTAAATGCCAAACTTTAAAGCAATTAAAACATATTTTTAGATGCATCCATTCTCTGCCACTTAGCCTTCTCAGGGGGGGCTGGAACCTATCCCAGCTATCTTGGGGTGAGAGGCAGGGTACAGCCTGGACAGGTCGCCAGTCTGTCTCAGGTCTAACACATAGACACAGACAACCATTCACGCTCATATTCACACCTGCATTCACACCTATGGGCAATTTAGAGCTTCCAATTAACCTACCCCCACTAACTGCATGTCTTTGGACTGTGGGAGAAAGCTGAAGTACTCGGAGAGAACCCACATGCAAACTGCACACAGAAAGGCAGGTTTGAACTCAGGTGGAATTGAACTCAGAACCTTCTTGCTGTGAGGCAACAGTGCTAACCACCATGCTGCCCTATTTTTAGATTCTAGTCTTGATGCATGCTCATTCATCCAGGTAAGTAAATTTTAAAAGTTGATTTTGTTCATCTGGACGTAGCGTTTTTAGTGGGAGAAACATTTAACCACTCATCCAAGTGACTTCTTCAGTCCCAGCGGACTCCAGGTTTCCCCAATCTTACAAACTGGGAAGAACGCTGGTTTGAGCGCAGAGTCAAGGAGGCCATTTACGTGAAAAGGGAAAGACCATCTTTGAATCGAGGAGGGGGCCTAAGGGTACATCTTTTGCCATCGTACAATGCTGTGATTGCAGCCATTCCCCAACTCTCTGTGAATGGTTCTCATGGCCATTGATCAGTGGTCTTTGATCAGTGGTTGTTGATCAATGGTCATGAGAATTTGCATAATTATGATGAAGGAACTGACCTCCCAGCCCATTGTTCCTTCAGTGAGCTGGTTTCAGTCATTATGCAAATGTACCATTTATAAGATTGGGGAAACCTGCAGTCAGCTGAGACTGAAGAAGTCACTTGGATGAGTGATGAAACGTTTCTCCCACTGAAAACGCTACATCCAGATGAACAGAATCAACTTTTGGAGACTCTATAGATAGCTTTCACCTTCCAACAACTCTACTGAGGCGGATATTTTTAGTAACTCCATCCATCCGTAAACAGCAGTATTGTTTTTTGGTGGCGAAATCGCTGAACTAGATTTCGCCACCATATTTGTGCTGTTTGTGCCTCCTAGGTAATTTTAGGTTGAATTTTAATTAAACAATTAAGACACAAAGCTTACTGTGTCTTAAAAAACACGACTATGGACAAAAACTAGAGTTAAGGATTGAAATTTTTGAATCCCGAACTAGTCCATCTTTTGTGTTGTGGAGTGACACACTCCAGCTCCAGCACTGCTGCCCAATGAGAAGGACCTGCAGAACACAAACAACAGCCCAAGTTGCTGACTGGGCTCCAAACACCAGAGTTTGTGGTTCAGTAGATCAGAGTTCTGTTGGCAGCTTAAAGGAGCCTGGTTGCTGTATATTTCTGTTGTCACTGTTTTTTTCTTTTGTTGTTGTCTTCTATGCTGTTGTATTAATGAGTGGTGTCATTTTCTTATTACATGAAGAAGATAGAAGTTATTAGAATTAGAATACGATTAGAAGAGCAATCAATCAGTCTATATAGACCTAGCACTTCCTTATGTAACATGCAGTGATGCTCTGGTCTACAGTGAGACTGTGAATTATAAAACCACGCTCTTCTTCTGATCGTATTTTTGGATTTCAGATTATTTTTTGTTACCAAATTGCTATTTAAAGGATTGATTCATTGATTGGAATATAAAAAATGCCTTTAGAAATTTGCAGGGGAAAACCAAGAGGGAGAATTAAAGCGTACTCTATTAAAGTAAATCACATCTGTCATCCCCCCCCCCCCCCCCCCATCTATGCCTAACCTAATTTCATCAACATTCAAATGTGCATAAACTCAGCCTGGAAAGTTGAGAATACGACAAAACATGAGGCAGTCCTCCTAAGTGATTTGGTCCTGCACCAGAGTGTCTGTCTTTTTTTTTTTCTTTTTGCCTGGGGCTATTATTAGATTGCATATGCACCCCGTTATTTATCTCAGGCTTGATCACATGGTAGTGATCACTGAGGGATCATAGAGTTTCAAGTGTTGGTGTTATCCATGTGATGGTGGTAGCCTCAAGGGTAGAAAAGGAGACCGGATAATGGAGGTCACTTTGTTTTACTTAGTCTAAGATGTTATGGCCTTGAGCAAGACATTTCAAAGAAAAAAAAATGTTGCTGTTGAGTTTACGCTATAAGAAATCACCAATCTATGATAAACGTTTGTCTGGAGTTTATTACCATTATTATCAATAATATTATTATTGTATAATTATCACTCAAGCAGCTTGTACTTGATTGATTGTCAGGTTGTTGGGGGCTCCTCAAGTATATTTTACATCAGCTTAGCATCCCCTCTAGGTCATTATGGAAGGTGCCCAATAACAATAGTGTCTATGTTCAAGTTTTTTTTTCTATTTTAATTTTTGGTAAAAACCAGTCTAATAAGGACAAATACTTCTGTACTCTCATTCTTCATGAGCTAGCTCACCATTGAGGATTCTTGGCCCGAATAAGACAATTTGGTGTCCTACACCTGCGAATGTGCTGAATAATCAGTTTTCAAGTTGGAGCTTCAGCTGATGACAACCAACATTTGATTGATATTCAAGGAAAGTGCAATAATTGTACGTTTAAAGCAGATGTCTTGACATTTTTGAAACTATTCTCCTGACTATTGCATCTCACTGCCGCAGTTTTTAACGATATGTGACAGAATAATTGAAAGGAATAAATCTCCATTTAAGTTGCTGTCAGCAGTATGGTTATGGAAACTGACTAAAGTTTAGCTGCTCATAGAGATGACACAGTAACCTGAACCATTGTATCTGGATTATGCTACCCTAATTGAGGAAAATAAACCCCAGAGGTCCATAAGATTTACAACTCAATTAGAGTCATTATATCCTCAGACAGGATTGTGTATCAACCGACCTCTGTTTACTCTAAGCAGACGCTCATGCTTCCCTGAACTTCCCCAAACATAGCCCTAAATAAATAAGCCTATTGAGCTGCAACATGTTTAAACTACTGCTTGAACAATGTCCTGTAATTGCTCCAAAACAGGGCGTAATTGCTATTCTTTATTGGCAGTTGTTTTCTGATTGGGTGCGGTGGTCTTTGTTTTGATAGGTGCATTTCAGCAGGACTGATGAGCTCCCTGTCAGCGAGAGAGCACCCACGGCAATCATGGAGTTGGCCTCAACAGCCAAGCACAGAAATATTCTCATCTATGGCATCCAGCTTAAACAGTCAAAGGTAAGAGTGTTGTCTTTTTTCCATCTTCTCCATTCCTTCCTTTTATTTCTTTTTAAAGTGAACTTAAAAGTTATTGAGAAATGCACAACTAAGAAAGGCCAAATTTAAAGCAGTGGAAAAAATTTTTTTAACTGTGTAGTTCCAATGTCTTGTCAGACTTTTTGACTTTCAGGTAATGTTGCTGTCTTATATCAGCCATCTGTACATTTTAGGATGCACACACATCCTCATTTGCATTGGAATAAATGTGTGCCCAGTAGTGTGACTAAGAGGATGGATATAAACTTTAAATCCTCTGTTATATGAGTTGTGTTTTTTGAACTGAATGACAGGGATGAAAAATATGCAGAAGTGCTTTAGGTCCAAAGCACTGTACAGTTCGAATGAAGTACATGTAGGCCAAGTCACAACAGTTAATCTGATGTGGGGATCCTATGTAAGGCCCTCCAAATGTGTACTGTAGTCATTAGGATGGATGTGGCTGTCAGAGTTGACCTGAAATCCATATCTGACTTCTTACTTATTGCAGGATTATATAAGGAGAAATTATTCTTCCCCCACAGTGAGAAATATCAAGATTCATGCTACTAAAGCCATCAAATCAAATCACTGTTTTGGGCCAGATGTGTAAAGCAAACCTAAGACAATATAAATGAATATTCATGGCGTTATTGGCCTTAAATATGACATTCGTTGTGATTCATGTTCCTGACAAATGAGGTTTCTTGGCAGCTGCATCACTTCACAATTAAATGGTAAAAACCTCTTTGCCTCAGGCAAGAGGATGTTTGAGCAGGTCGGGTTTGTTCACATTTGTGAGAGGAAAAAAAAAAGAAGAAAAATGTGACGGGTGAGCTGGTTTTGTTCGTGGTCAGTGAGATGGTATGTCGCATCAGGTCTTGACACCGCACCGTTGTTTAATTAAAGAGAGATGTTTTGTTTTAGATGTTTTGTTTTCTCGGTAGTGAGGCATGCAAAATGTCGCTGCCCCACATGTGAGATTGATTCCACTATCGGATGTTGGATATCATGGTTTTCCTGAGAATTGCGAAGAGTAAAGCTGTTAATTAGTCATCCTGTTTAACTCCTTAGAGAGAAAAGAGAAAAGGGGAAGGGAGTGACAGAGATAATGCGCGTTTCGCCATGATAAAATTCTTATCGTTATGAGATAGTGGAACAACAGAATACAACCTCCTATAAATCACTGTTAGCTTTTTGTTATAATGAGGATAATTCTTTCCAGATGTCTTTATTCATACTTGCGGCGATGCCTGCCAACACACGCTCCATCAGTCGTGCACAGTATATGAATATTGCTTTTATACCTAAGTTTGCTTCATGTCTTTGACTTGAATAAAAAATATCTGAAAGCAGACACCACTACTAACATTGCTGTTAATTTGATTTTAATATTAGTGAAAGATTCATTAGCTCCACGTGGATGATTAGTCTTTAAATAAACAGAGCCATTAAAAAAGAAGCTGGGGTGGCAAGAATTCACATGAGTGAACATGTAACTATTATTAGTATCTTTGCCATGATTTTCAGAATTTTATCATCCAGAGAATTATGATGTCTACAGTTTGGTCGCATGAAGACGAGCATGTTGTGTTTTCCCCATGACAACATGGTCTGGATTGCATTTTCTGTTCCTTGCAAAGAAAGGTCAAGTTTTCCTGTTTGGATTTCTCAGAATGTCTTTGTAAGGGAAGCCAGTGCAGACTGCAAACATTTAGTTATGCCTCTGTCTACAGCTTTATAGATATATCTTCCCTGTGACACTTGATAGCTTGCTTTCTATTATTAAACATTGTTAGTGTGCATTTTTTGCTTTTTATGACTCTGTGTATGTGTAGAAATTTCACCACTACCATGCAATTTCTAAAGAGTTCCCTCCATTCTGTACAAAACAACTCAGTGGTCTAAATTCTAATATCTCGCTAAGAGAATGCCTGGCTGTCCTGGATTCTAAGATTGGATGGAGGTTGCTTATTTAATTGCTTATTAAACTATTGCCAATAACCAATAATCAGCTTATTGTAAGTAGGACTGATGTGCTGATTAAATGTCCAAAGTAAATCACATACGGACCCAAAAGACTTGTCTCTTCCTTTATTCTCTTAAAGGAGAACAAAATTAGTATTTGCTTCAGCCACTGTCCAAATTGCTATTTTTACACATCCGTATTGATTTCAACCCAAAATTTCACAATTGGTGCTTTCCTGTGCAGTATTATGTAATGGCTGAGGTCATGTTGTATAAATCAGATACACAATCTGCCACAATTTGAACTATGACTACTGTTAATGTGTGTAACAGTAATGATGAAGGATTATCCTCCTGTATTATCAGCACTGAGGTGTTCCTGGAGAAGATGGATAGCTGCTCTAGGGGACAGCAAATCAACCAGAATAAATTATTGTGTAAAAAATCATATATACACGGAGGGAAAAAAACTACAAAACAAGATTCTGCTGATGCTTTTTTGCTTTTTTGGTGTCTAAAAACCATTAATTTACTTCATTTTAATTTTGCCTCCTTGTTGTCTTACTGAAAGAAGATCAGCACAAGGTGTGTGTTCAGTCTAAAACTACAGCCAGGAGTAGGTTAGCTTAGCTTACCTAATAGTAGAAATATGACTAAACCCTACAGCTCAAAGTGCAAAGTCTAAGTTTATAGGTCAACACATTTCTTTATTCTATGCAAAAATTAGAGTTTTACTTACTTGCTACTTAGCCAGGCTAATACTGCAATTAGTATCAAACAATTCCTTTAAAGTAAACAATCTGTAAGGACATAGTGTTAAAACACTAATGCTGGTATTGAAAATTAAAAATAATAATGAAAATATCAAGGATTCATTATAGAAAAGCTGAACAGGTATATTATGAGAATGTGTTTAGTTATAATTTCTCTTCAGTGGAGTTTAACCTTTAGGATGTTACTACAAAGTAACATCTGGTACTGTATACTACTGACCAGAATACCGTTCTATGAGAAATTTGAATATTAGAGTCACATTCCAGTGAAAATATTTATATAAACACTTTACAAAAAATGTAACAACGCTTTATAAATTTAAGATGTTGTAGCTTTATTCTCAATTTGCCATCAATAGTAAAAACATGTGTAGCATCACCACAGTGTCTATTTTCCAATTTTTTACACGCATCATTGTTAATCGTCCATAAATTTTGGGTGCCTTTTGTTCCTCCCTAAATGATTTCATCCTTTACTCTGACATGACTGCTCGTTGTCAACTGCACACAAGTGAAAAGCACAACTGGGGAGTGCATTTAAGTGTCCCTCACTTCTTATTATGCATTGCACTGAGGAATTATTGGACGCACCCACTGCTTTGGAAAAGAAAAGCTGTTTGGCTAATTGAATTTTAACCTTTTGACAGCTAAAATACATGAGCACATGGAATTGTGCTCGTCCCAGTGAGGTTGGAAAAATGATCCACCTCATTGACCTTCGGTGATGTCTTTTGGATAAAAAGTGTGTTTTTCTTAAATGAGGCCTGATTGTGGTTTTACTTTATAACACCCAGCCGCTGAAGCACAATGCATCCAGCAGCATGTTGCCATGCATGGTACTTCGCTTTGTCAACAGGAGAGAGTGAAATGGAGTCTCGGGCAATGAACGGCGCTCTCTCTGAAAGGATCAAAGAGCTTCTCTAGAGTTCTTTTCCGTTTGTGCTGTTGCCTCTTTGAAGATGCCCACAAGCCAAACATCAGGTGCAACAATGTGTGAAAACCTCAAACCGATCTGAAGATGTTGGCTGAGAATGCGCAGACACCGGATCCTCATAAACTAACACGATGTTGTGAAAACGGTGACGGTATATGCTATCGGTGTCTGCTGTGTTGATAGGAAGTGTCATTGGATCCTTTCTCGCACAGGGTCCTGGCGACTTGTCATTTGTTGAAAAGGGAGTTGTCTCAGTGATATATGGGTGTTGTAATCCCTGCAGTGAGAGCCCTGATGTTTACCCAACCCCATATTTCCTCCTCCTCAAAGAGCCCGAACCGGGAACCCTAAACCTGAGAAGAGATTAGCCGGCCAGGAAGAAAAGAGAGGGAGAGAAAGGATAAGAGGGAGGGGAGGGAAGAGGAAAAGAAGAGGACTCTATAGGCCTGTTCTCCTCTACCTGTTCAGATCTAGGTCTGAAAGGCAGACAGGTGAAACCGTACACGACCAAGTGAAAATCTTGCTGTGACGCCTGTGGAGTTGTACTCCCACTGAAGTCGGGGGAGATTAGGGAAGGCGCTGTCTCTGTGTTTTCAGCTCACTCCTGACTATTTCACATCCTAAATCCAATAGTTATTCTGTGCCGAATAAAAGAATGGTTTTTCATGGCGATGCAGAGCATTGGATAAAAAGGAAACAAGTTCAGTGAACTGGATATCTCTACTAACCACATATCACAAAATCTTTGAGTTCTTAAATGATTTTTTAAAGAGCTGCGGTCAGCAGATAAAGCTGAGGGGCGGCAGTGGCTCTGGTATCAAGCCAAAGCATTTAGGAACTATTATGATTGATGATCGATGTAAACAAGGGTATTTATGCTTGTCAAAAAATAAAGTAAATGTAGCCAGGAATGTGCAGGGTTGTTTTACTACACAATTAAAAGTTCCTACCTTCGCCCATTAGTAACAGTGTCTAGGGTTTTTTTTTTCTTTAAGGTTTTAAAGATAAAATTGTTTTCTAAAAATCCTGCTATGCTAGATGCCATAATACTACCCAGGACTAATTGACTTGATGAAAAGTTAAGAGATCAGTAAATCACAATATATACCAAATTTTATTATAACTACTTTGGTTCTTACTGGTACTTTTTAGTACAAATACCAGCCTAATAGTAGTCCTACTGAAATAACTGGATGGCAACTATAGCTGATGTAAAAAAAAAAAAAAAGAAGAAGCCAATGAATCACCAGACGTTAGAAACAAATAAGTGAAGCTCTTTTCGTGACATCTCTGTGTTTGCCTGCTGTTAGGGTCAAGAGAATTCAAGGATGGTTGCTGTCTCCGCTCACTGCTAACCTTTCTCTTAGATGTGACTGAGTGCCTGGTGTTAATTTTTCTGTTGGAACGTTAAATGTATTCAATTATAGCCTACGATTGCATGCAGTAGTCTCCTCTGACAGTTCGGTCCCATTGAAAATGAGAGATAAATTGTGAGTCAGAATGATAAACACTAAATAACATCATATAACTTAATCCAAACAGTGCAGAAAACAACAAAGATAAGAATCGACGTGGCATTACACAAATCTGTTTGTTGTTACCAAAATGTTTCTGAGATAGATTTGGCAGGTCTTTCAGTGGATTCAAAGAGTAAAAGTTCAGTATCCACCCTGCCCCTTCACATAATTTTTCCCCTGTTGTTGTCTAAGTACTTGTCTTTCTTCTGACAATTATGTCGTTTTTACTTTAAGATCCCTCTGGAAAAGTGGATGAGAGCACTTGGCTCCCTCAGTTGAATCCTGACATCTCCATAAAGACAGAAGCCTGGGATCACTTCCCTCTTAGTAATGTATTTGTAGAGTTAGGGTCGAGCCATTCACTGCCTTGACATGTGCAGAATATCAAGCTTGATCTTCCACACTGAGTGCTCCAGATGTGTGTTGGTATGTGTGAAACTTGACCGCTGGAGTTTGGCTCAAGGAATTAGACATACCAAAGCGGTGTTTACTCAGCTTTGATTTCTTAGATTAAAAAGACCAGCAGCGTTGTGTTTGGGTTGATGTGTCTTGAATCAGGGAGAATCTTGCAGACAATTGGAAAATGACATTCCAAGATGGAATATATTTGAAACAGAGAGTTTATTCTTATGGAAGATCGGTTTAAGCCAGTTCTTCACAATGAGTTTGTAAACATTCAGTCACACGGAGAAAGAGCAGAACATACATGTATATTTGTTTTGCCACTTGGTTTTGAGCCCTTTCTGACCACCCACGGTAGTCCTGGTTTCAGTTTACTTCCAGTTATGTGGTGGGGAAGTGCAGCTCTGCTGAAATTATGCTTTCATTTAACAGGCCTCATCAAGGTTTGTTTTTGTGCCACTCACCTTCTTACTCTGCTCGTGCTTTTATTTGCAGGGACCTTGGTACACGTGCTTGTTTATGGTTGAAAATAGCTGTGGAACAGCACGTAACAATATCAGACCAAAAAATTTAGAGCAGAAAGCCCCAAGAGGTTGGTAAAAATGTAGCCGTCCTCATCAGTCCTTTATGGAAAATTAGAAACGAGGATTAAAATCCATATTACTTTCCTCTGAAAAATAAAAAAATAAAGTAAAAATTTCTATTTGCTTTCATCCACATCAACTTCCACGTACACTTGGCTAATAGCCTCAGTCATTAATGGGCATCACGTCTATCAAAACTCAAAATTGTATTCAAACAAATGTTAACTAATGCATGCTAAACTGGCCTCATGTTAGAGCTACTGGATTCAAAGAATAATAATGGAGCCAATGTTTTGAGTCTATATAGCACTTAGAATTAAGCTTCTGATTCCTCCCTTCATAGCTGCCAGAAGCATTAGAACCTTATTGGAGGATGTAAAACCAATAGCCATAGTTCAAGCAGTCCCTGCTATTTCTACAGCTGCTAGAAGGACAACATGTAGTGTTAGAGTCAAAGGTCACATTTTAAAATGTTTTAAACACTGCTAGTATCTGTTTGTGTATTGCAGTAGGACTAGGTGATATGGTGGTGGTGGTGGTGGGGGTGGGGGATACTTTTTCTCATGTAAACTGATATCGATATGTATCACAATATAAATCAAATCACTATTTCTGTTAACCCTAAAGGTTCCCTTTTAAACCTAATTTGATATATAAATATAAGGTAAATTTTTTTCCTGTCAGAAGTTAAATATGATAAATATACTGCAACACTGTACAACTTATGTTTATATTGCTAAGACCTTTGCATGATAATTATGTTATTGTTTTATCGCCTAGCTCTGTGTGCACCCATGAAGTCAATTGATGCAGTTTTCTTGGTACTAGCACTGAACCCACTCACCAAAATATGGCCACTTCTGGCTACAAAGCCTCAAGATGACAGTGGCCATTTGAAGCATCAAAATGGAAATCCACAAACTATGATGTTATGGCTCTGGACCTGCAGCCATCCTCTATATACAGTCTATGTGCCCAACCAAAGATTTTCCACAGCTGACATGTTGAATTTGCCTGGTTAAAACTGCAAAATGAGTTTTTCCAAGAGTTTTCTCATGAAGCCTTGTGTAAAATAATTTTTCTTAACAGTTTCTTGTAGCAATTCTTTTCACTCTTCATCTCTCAAACCACATGGGTAGCATCCCCCTGATGTTTAGTCTGCAGCACACTGGTATTTTGACAGGAGTATAAAAACATTGTGTTACACCTATGTTTGCATGTTTAGCTTACAGTCGACTGCAATTACAATCGCATGCTTGCATTAGCGATGGAAGTGAGGGCACCGAGTCTTGGCCAGGATGCATGCTGCTGAAAACCCAGGTAGTAATAAATGTCTTGTTTTCTAAAATCTGCCTGCACCTGCAGCTGACCTCAGATGACCTTCGATATGGAGTGTATTTAGCCTCCCTGGATTTCTGTAAGTGATACAATGTGATCAGTAAATGAGGCTTCTATGGCGAGTGTGTGCGCGCTTGTTCTTCTCTCTCAGCGCACAGAGGATTTGGTATGTCCCAGTTCATAACTCCCCACCCATGCCTTCATGCTTTCATACCTCCTCAACTAAGGATCCATTGTTCTTGCACACTGTTTTGAGGTCTGTCTTTCGGTGAGTTGAATTCAAACAAAGTCATCTCTCACCAGAGCTTGTTCAAAAAGTTCTCACTGAAGGGCTCCGGTGGAAATACAGACCCCCTCAGTGTCCCATTCTTAGCAGAGTTTGCCTTTTCTCAGGAGGGTACACAGAAGGAGAAGTCACACATGGGACATGACTAACAAACTGCTTTGTTTGCCCGACGGATGCCCCTAGACAGGATATTTTGGAAACCCTTGTTGAAAGAGCTTTTCCAGTGTACCGTGAAAAGGTTGTGTGGCAGCAGTTGTTCTCTCAATGTGATCTCAAAAGGCAGTTATCAGGACAAAAGTTCTTTTTTTTAACCTGTCAGCTCTTTTGGACTTTTGGAAAGTCTGAGGAAGCCTCACAAAAGTAGGGCGGGATACAGACTTATTCATTTTCCTACATTATAGTCCCTTTCAGATGAAGTGAGGCAGAATGGGAATGATGGGAATATCTAAAATACAGACATTCAGGCAGCAACACTAAATACCTCAGCAAAATTCAATAAAAACACACTCCCTAGAGACGCTTCATCTCTGAGAAGTACGAAATAATACTTATGTCACTGTCATCTCTGTCAGCTTTAGGTCCCAGTCTCTTAGCTTGGATACAGACAGCTTTTAAATTTATGGCTGAACTTTCGGTGTAAGCCTGATATGTACTCTGAAAGTTGTTTAGACCTGAAGCTCAGCAGTAAATATTAGCACTGTTTGGATCTAAATATTTGGATGTATGTGTGTGAACGTTTTCTTTCTTCTCTGTCTCCTGTCACTTTAATCCAAGTGCCTGACTGAAGTTTGGCAGTTATTGGTCATCTTTTATTCATTCCATCTCAGTAGATTGAAGATAGAGCCTCTGTTCGTTTGTCCCATAATGTGCTGCGGTCAGTATCCCCGTCATCATCATATCTGGAAACTATGTTTACTAATGTGAAGTACTTTTATTTTTAGTTTTATTGCCTTTCTTCTTATCTCCTGTCATTGCATATTTTGTTTTTGTCTTTCAGCTAGATTTACTATCTTTTCTCCAAGCAGCAAAACTGAACATTAGCTTTCACATAAAACTGCACATCTTGGTAAAGATCACAATTATATACATTTCCTTTCCTTGCTCTTTCCTCTATCACTTCCATGTATTATTTCTACCTTCCTGTAGAGCACAAATTTACCATGGATCTGAAATTTTATGTGCAAGAAAATAAATTAATCTTCATAATTGATTTATGTTGTTTTTTTAAGCACAGAATGCAGGACTTTTCTTAATACTCTCTGTTGTGGGTTATGTTGATATAACAAAGGGAGTATTTTAAATGGAAGAAAAAAGTATAAAGTGTAATGGTCTCTAACAGTAGAAATACACTAAAACTACATTTTAATACTAATGCCTGGACTAAAAGTAATAATGCTCCTGCTAGAACTGGAGTAATATAAAAGTAATATAAGTTGAACATTTGGCAAAACGTTTCAGTTTTCTTCCCCCTTTGTGCATATTCTTATTACATTTCTTTTCTTGAACTGCTCTGTAATCTTCATGCAAATTCTATAACACAGGTCTTCACTGTTACTGTTTTAACTGTTTTAATATTCTCATCTACCTCTACTTTTTTTAATCAGTCTAATGGCTCAATGTGCCGCTAATTATATGCTGCTAAACAAATCCACTAAACCAATCCACAGAAACTTTTGTCAAATTATATCTTAAAAGAGATCCCAAAGTTTCCAAAATTTACTTGACACCAAGGAATAAAAAATAAGATAAAATGTATTGTATTGGTGTATTGTTCCTTGGTGCTACTCTCAGTAGAGGGAGTTAGTCATTCTGCCACAGCTCCTGATTACATCAATGAATCTCTACAGGACATTAGCGGTGTAAGATTCGGGGCTCTAATCAGACTGACCAGTAATTGAACCTGTTATCCCCCTCTCCTTTCTCAGTTTAGCCCCTAGCTACTGCCTGTCTTCAATGATACACGGAGAGGAGGGAGAGCAAGAGGACCACAATACCCACTCAGGGACGAGCTGTCAGAAGCCCTGAAACACTATCCTCTCTGTGTTAAAAGCACTGGGTGTTTTTAGCAGTATTATATCACTGGGATTCAGTAAGGCAGGTCGTTTGGGGAGAGTTTTCCTGAGAAATGACTTCTATTAAAGAGCATTGCTCACCGAGGCTCACATTAGGTGATGGTTTTAACTTTTAAGACTCCCAGAGTGGAGAACGCTGTCTGGCCACAATGCCAGTAATGATACTGCCCTCAAGTGGATCCTACAGCCATTTGTACTACAGCACCTTTATGTCACAGAGAAAAATGCAGAGACAGTAAAATGTTAGGATGATGAAAAGAGGTGATAAAAAATCTCCTGATGTTCTTGGCCACTTTAGTTATGGTAGCTAGTGTGACTCTAACAACTCTTTCCAGTTCTCTTAGCTTGGGGTCAGTGCCAAGCTTTTCCATAAGCTGTTTTTATATTAGGATCTGGTTCTTGGCATTTTATAAAAGGAATATGAGTGGACCAGAGGGCTGGGGTTCTCAGGAGAATGACAGAGATGTGCAAATTATCACAGCTAAAAGCCCTAATTGCCTGAAACCTTTCTGCATCAAAGCTGGCCCTTCTTGTGTGGCAGAAGTGCCGCTGCGTGCTCTTTAAGATGGAAAGGTTGATTGCATCAGTGGCATTTAGAAGTAGAGAGTTTGAGGATCGCTTATTGTGTGGTCCACTGATGCTCTCCTCCCCCATTCTTCCCCGTGTATTTCAAAGACCTGTCACCTCACGACTTGTCAAAATCCTTCCTTTAAACAGTAAGCAAAAATAGAAGCTAATGATTGAAGTTCCATTCTGTAAACTTGTGGTTGCCGTGTGGAATAACAGGCCTGTTGCATGTGTTGCATTTGTACACATGGGAATGATTGGGAACATTTTCCCTTTAGTTACTGCCCTGTCATAGGATTATACAGTAGATCGCATTGTTTATGTGTCAAAACAAAGCTGTAACTTAATTTTCTAATGGGCCTGCTCGCCGCAGCTGAAATCCGCATTTTTGTTGCACAAGCCTAAAAATTAAAAGAAAACCCTTAAGCTCGCCACAACTCTCTCCAGCTGTGGTTTGTATCCAGTGGTATTTTCCCCTTGATACCAATTCATATATTGTTTGCTCTCTGTTCTAAAATATAAAATCTGTGAAGAGAAACTACATAAATGCCATCTTGGCCACTGAGAGATTGGACGCGTCACTAATGGATGTAGCAGACAGTGTTGGGGGGAAAAGTGTTTCAAAATGTAAATGTGTCGCTTTCCTATTTAATATGACATACACTAGCGATCGTCCTTCCACTAATGTGAATAAATGATGATACTTTTGGCTTTAAGTGAGGATTTGTGGCAGTTAATCATTATGAAGTGGAAAGTGAGGTTCCCTCACGACTAATAATAATAAAGTGAATCTCGTAAAATCCAGCCCTTTTAAAATAAAATAAAATACCCTCCTGCTGTCTGCACTTAGACTTTGGCACACGTGGATTTTCTGCCTTTGGAACATCTGAAGATTAATTCCACATTGTAAACAGGTGAGTAGTGCCTATTAGCTCAAAAAGGACCATCAATCAAACTAATTTGCTTGTGGTCTCACAGGGGCTCAGTTATGCTTTGGCTTGAGGTTTCATCTCATGTCAGTCCAAATGCCCACTCCCAGTCTGTTTGTCTCAGCTCTGCCACAGTGAGAAAAATTCAGCTTCGAGTTAACTGGTTTATTCATCTACATACGGCTGGAAGAGAGGCCGGGCCCGAAACAGTGGAAAACCATCTCAGTCAACGCTGGAGGACATGGGTTCTGATGATGATGAAGATCTGGAGACATGCAAATCCTCCAGGATCACATTCCACCTCCTAGTGTGTGTTTATGTGGGTGCATGCATAGGCTCATGCACACTAAAGTGTCTATGCGGTCTGTGCATGTGTTCACTCTTCTGTAGGCATCTGTCCCAACACATGTAATCCCTCTCATGGATGTTTGCGTGCCCATAACAATGAGCCAGTGAGCTGCTTTATTCATCCTGTATGGTCCACAGTGGAAAGAGGAGACACGAGCTGTGGCACCCCCGCCAGCGGCAGCTAAACAGACATACCAGCTCTTGTCTGTCAAGAAAATCTACTTGCTGGAGTAAACTGCGGCTCTTCCATCAGTTTGCAAGTTCCTCACACTTAAGTCATATAGATTTCAGCCTGAAAGCAGTTTAATATGCAAATGTCTCTGAGGGCTTGGAGTTTGTTGTTGTTAAGTAATTCTACCTCTTTCTTGTGCCTTTTCCTCAACCGCATTTGAAGCCTGAGTGGCAGTTGTGACTACTTAAAGCTGTGCCACGAGTCAATGAAGAGCTAAAGTCGTATTTGTGTTCCACTGTGCAAGCAAACTACTGGATTTAATAATGATGTTTTATGAAGCGTGATTCATATTTCAAAGGCTGCATATCTGGAGTAGAAATAATTCAGCACTGGGTCTTAGGCAGGCTTAAAACTTTGATCCTCCTTGGTGATCTTGACTTGATTTTTTTCTGTGTGTTTTTGTGTTCAAATTAAAATGTTTGGGGGATTTTTTGCTTGTCTATTAGAAGACAGACTTCTATAATTGAGCGATTAGTTGTGGTTTAATAGCCGTAGCTGTCTTCCATTTGCAAAGAGACACCCGGCATTCTTGCTACTTTCCCAGGGTCCTCGTCCCGTACACTTGGGTGGTAATCAGCTGATAATCGTGCTCATCACATTTATCATCCCCACAGTATTTCAGATCATCCAAACACATGTAGCATTTCAAAAACCTTCCGTGTGAACATGTAATTGGTTTTCGATAACAACTGAAGGAATGCTTTCATCTAATAAACAATGAAAAGACGCAATCACATTTACCAAAACTTTCGGTTTCTCACACTGATGAACCAGTGCATATTCCTTAGTCTATATAAGTAACTTTGTGCTATCAGCCACATTCTGTTGACTGCTTACAGATGTACTGCCCAATCTCCTCGTCTCATTGTGCCATTGATTAAACCACAGAAGAATGGCTTGGGTACATGATAAAGAAAAATGGCACCCTTGATCTTATTCCTCAGAAAAATCAAAAGGCATACTAAGAAGGGGTGGTATATGACAGAATGGCTCTGGAGCCCATTCATCATATTTTAATTCCATATATTATTTATTTATTTTCTTCCATTTCCCTGTGTTACTTTAACCTCCTAGGACCTGGCGTCCACATATGTGGACATCACATTTTGGGTTATTTAGACCAAAATACTCAATTTTGCTCTACAAGGGCCTGATATCCACTTACGAGGACATCATACTGCTACTGTTCTATCGAAATTTTAAACAAATATCCTCATATGTGCATCTCATTTTTCTTAGAAACAATAATTAGGTTAAAATAAAAATCTGGTAATTCTTTGTTTTTATATTCATCAGGACCCAATCAGCCCAAATATCAAAGAGAAATTAAAAATGCATGCCGTGGAAGAGTTCGGGTCTTAGGAGGTTAATCAATGAAGCTACAATTGGTGATCTGTACTCCAATACCTCAGTTCCCCCTTCGGTTTCTTAGTGTGGAAAATCAATGTCATCTGATTCCTCTTCCTGCTGGTTCTGATTATTGAGGAGTGCTCTAGGAGCTCTGGATCCCGGGTTTTCTTGCTCCCTTTAACCACGGTCAGGCCCGATTCCACGCTCATCGCTCTCACACCTCGTTGCACTCCCATCCAGGCCCTGCACAAGCTGGCTAGTGGAGCTAGGCTGTAAGGTCAAGAAAGGACAGAGTGACAGAAAGCTTGTTTTCTGCTCCAGATGCGTTAAACTGCCGACACCAATCTGTAATACTAAATGTATTTAGAAGCCAGGTCCAAATATGTGCTAAACAGGATGTTCCAGATCACAAATCACAGATGATTTGTCATTTTAGCAGGATATATTTTTAATATATTTTTATTTTCCTCTATGTGGGTGTTAGAAAATTAAAAGCTTTGTGAAAAGCCCTCCTAAATGTTTTTATTCCTTTCTAAGAAACCCTTCCTTTTGAGAGTTGGCTGATGAAAGCGGCTGCAGACCCAGGAGAATAGCCGTCAGCCTGGTTGGTGTTATTTTGCTGAAATACTGCAAGTCTGATTCAAATCTGTTGTAAGGGATAATTTGGCATTACTAAAACCTGGATTCTGCATTGTAGGTTTGATCATTATTTTTATCTGACAGTATTGCACTTTGATAGGTTTGTTTTTGGATCTTAAACAAGACAAGCGAAAGTGGGAGTAATGATAAAGACTTCCTGAGCAAAGCATGGTGGGTTTCTAAGTGACAATATGTTGAGTGGATTATATAGCTTTGGGTGGTATGTCTTCCACCGCAAACATTGCAAATATGTGCTGTGGAAAAATGGAAAGCTTTACAGACAGTAACTAAAGGTTGAAGGGCTGAGCTAGTGATTACTTATTATAACAAGGGTTGCATACCTCTGCCAAGGCAGAAAATTCCCTCCACACTATGCATGAGTTGAGTACCAGGATTAAGAAGAACATCTGGACCCAGTATAGTCTCTGATATTTTCTTGGGAACATCCAGGCGATATCTCACAATTTCTTCTTATTGCAATCTCAGTGAGTTCGATGTGCCCACTTCAGGCCAAAAACAAATTTACTGCCACAGCTGGAGGAGTTTAAGTATCACGGGGTCTTGTTCATGAGTGAGAGGAAAGTGAAGCAGGAGATTGACTGATGGATTGGTGCAGTGTCAGCAATGATGTGGACTCTGTAGCGGTGAAGAAAGAGCTGAGCACAAACGCAAAACAGTCGATTCATTGGTTGAGCTCTGCTCCTACACTCACCTCACGGTGGTGTCCGAAAGAATAAGATTGTGGATACAAGCATTGGAAATTAGCCTCCTCCTGTGGGTGTCTGGGCTCAGAGATGGGATGAGGAGCTGGCCATTTGGGACTCAGAGAAGAGCAAATACACCTGCACATCAAAAGGAGTTAAGGTGCTCAAGCATCTGACCAGGATGCTTCCTGGGCACCTCCTAGTATGTGAGATGTTCCAGTCGTGTCCTTTCCAGGAAGAGGACCTGAGACATCCCCAGGATATGCTTTCAGCTGGCTCAGAAGTGCCTTTGTGTCCCCCTAAATGGGCTGGAGGAGGTGGCCGGAAAGCGGAAGGTCTGGATGTCTCTGCTTAGACTGCTGCCCCTAAACCCAGATAAGCAGCGATAGATGGATCTGATATGTATTTATGAAGAAATGATACAAAAATACTTAACCTCTTACAAGAATAAAGAATCCTTTCAAAAATTCCTATGGAAAAACTTTTCATGTAAATTTACCAATAATGTTTTAAATACCCTGCTAATAAAAAACAAAACAGACCTTTGCTTTAAACAGGTAATGCACATAATGAGTATGTTATTAGAAATGAAAGTTAATGTGAAAATAACATCCAAGCCTTTTATAAATCTGGTAACAAAAGAAGAACATAAGCAGATATACCATAAACAGCCATAACATTAAAATCTGAAAAGCAAAAAATAACATAGTGCAGGTGACATACCTGTGGACATACAGAGCCATACCACTGAAGATACAGTATGGGAAAGAGTAGCTGAAGCTAGGCTTGATGTTTGCTTGGAGAGTGTTGATGGAGAGGTATAGAGATGGTCAGAATGAGTTGCACAGATAATAGGGTGCCAAGTAAGGAACCCTGGTACTGCACGAGGAAGTCACAGTAAGACAGTGGTGAAGTGTGCAGTAGGAGTGACAGATGGGTTTAAAGTGGGAGTAGGATTAGATCAGGGATCTGCTCTGAGCTCCTTTGCGATGGTGATGGACAGGTGAACAGTTGAGGACAGGTAGGAGTTTCTGTGGACTATGATGTTCATAGACAACATTGTGATCTGAGCAGGTGGAAGAGAGCCTGGAGGGGTTGAAGGTATGCAATGGAGAGAAGAGGAACAAAAGTAGAACCAAGACAAAGTACAGTTGGAAAGGTGAAGATGCAAGGAGAAGAGGTAGTCAAGGTAGAGGATGATGCATGGTTTATAGATGGTGGCAATAGTTAAAAAATTAAAAAAATATTCATGCAAAGAAAAGAGGAAGACAACAGAGAAGATTAATGCAAAGCATTAGTGTGACAGGAGGTGACGCTCGAGATAATGTTGGTGAAACTAAGGCAGTGGCAGTCCCTAAAGTGAGGAGCTGAAAGATCTCATTACAGTCTAATTATCTGCTGGGAAACACTGGATCCTTTGGGGTCTTGACGTGTGCCACCTATCTAAACATTGTTTCTGACCAAGCAAACCCCCTCAGCCTCAACAGTTCAGTGCTGATTTGTCAGCACGAGGGCGAGCTGCGCAATATGAAGGAGGTGGTTTTTAATATGCCATAAGATGCAGGTGCTGTAGCAAACAAAAAACATGAATGTTTTTGGTATTTGAGTAGAAAACATTTTACTCCATTACAAAAACTTAATCTTTCCCAGACCTTTGCTTTTCTTTTTCTCTCTCTCTGTGCTGTTTTATGTTCTGAGCATACTCTTTGCTGCGTGTTATTGCACATTTGTCTTTAATGCTTAATGCTACATCAGCTACATCAAAAGCCATAATAAAGTCCACAGTTTCTATATGAAAAAGGGCAGGTTGAGCATGAAGCATAAATCTGTGTAAGGAAACAAGCCATGGTTTTAAAAAAGCGAAGCTCCTTGAACTCCATTCCCTTAAAAAAATGGAAAACAGGTCACTCACTGATGTCATCAAGAAACTAAATCAAAGTAGGGAGTCAATGCAGCCTATAAGGAATGAAGTCAGGGGAGTGAGAACCATTTAAAGTGCATTGCACAGGCGGTCTGCATAGAAAAAAGAAACAGATACAGACGAGAGGAATCACGAAAGCAAAACAACCACAACAGTGGAGCCCGCCTTAAAGGGCCAAACTGGTCTCCTTTTGTCTGAACATGTGGTTTACTGCAGATCTGTCCAATATCATGCACCATAAATATCAAAGGAGATCTTATCGGTTCACAAGCTTAAGAGAGCTTGAATTTTAACCACATTTCTGAAAAAAGAAACTGGTTTACTTCTGTTCCGTTCTGATCTTTTTGCCCTTTTTTGAAAATTGCTTTCGGCTGTTGATTGAACAAGCTGTGAAACTGACACGCTAGTCGAGAAAATCCACCACCAGAATTTGCGATTGTTAATATCAAATTAAAGTGGTAAATTCAGAATACCATTCGGTTCATGCCGTGTTTAGATTTTTCTCTCGTTAGGGGAATTCCTGTGGAAAGCGTGCGTGTAAATTTTAAACATCGAATTTGTCACTCGTGTCTTTGTAGAGCAGAGCACAGCCAAGCTATTGATGTTACAAATCCAACTAACAGATCTGTTTCTTTCTTTTGTCATTACTGCAAGTGGAACAACATGGGTGTGCTTGAACATTGTTTCCAACTGTTTTGAATGGGCTGCTAATGCTCACTGGATGCTTCTGGCTGAATTTTTGAGGTTACAAACCCTGTGATGACTTAAACACACTCATGTCTCCTGAGAAGAGACATAAAAGTGAACAAATGGTTATTTGAACTGTTATGTTGGGACTTTATTCACACTAGCAGCGTGTTGTTGTCTTATTTTAATTGTATGTTCTTTAAAAAATGACCTCACTCTCTTTTGTTTTTCTCCTCCTGTTGTCTCTCTGGCACCAAGCACTGGGAGAGGTCAGCGTCGCGGGTCGCCGAGATCGCGTCAGCCTTAATTCGGGAGAGGAGCCCTGCCCTGGTGGGACAGCTTCTGCAGGCATGAAGGAATCAGCACAACCGGAAAATCCCCACGCTGTGACTCATGAACACTCCTGGGATGAGATCGTCTGAGACTTTTCTTTTCTTTTTAACCTTGAATCAATTACTGTAAGGTTAAATGTGTAAGTGTATAGACCATCAAGAAGCAGACTGAAAAAGAGACTTTTTTCTCTGTTGTTGGCCTGTTTATGTGTGTGTGTGCATGTGTATATCAAAAAAATATATATTGTGGTTCATCATAGTAAAAAAGAACCATGTCATCAGTTGGCTTATTTTTTATTTTCCAGAGTTTGTGTCCCCCAGACAAACAGTGTCGCTCTGTCGCACTGACGATGAAGATATGTGGCGCTTTGGCTGCAGATGATTCTTGTTGTCGGATCAGTTCAGTTCTGGTTTTTAATCGCTTTAAGAGTTATTTTGCTGCGGTTGTCACAGATGTGCAATAACAGGCCACATCACTTTGAATTATTACTGTGGAAATGTGAACTGCAGCGCGTATGCCAAAAAAACTGGGTGTCAAATTCGCTGCTTTTACCACTGGATGAAGCTTTTTATGACTGAAACATGAACACGGAGCTGCTAATATTTTTGTACTTGAATAAAACAATGAATATGGCAAATGTTGTTCTGTGAGTCTTTCTTGAACATAAGTCATTCAAAGATGTCAGGAAAAAAAATAATATTTGAGAGTAGGTATTACTAATACTGTTTTCAGAGAAACTTGATTGGTAATTGAAGTCCGTGAAGTCTGCCTGCGACCACATGCATCAGTGACGCCCTCCGGTGAAGCCGCTTAGTGCAGAAGAAGCTCGTGTTTCCTTCAGTGAGCCAACTCTGGTGAGCTGGTGGAATCCCATGTTCTTCTTGGAGAGACTTTGGAATAATTAGCATTCATTAAAAGTATGTTATTATTATGCAGTGTGGCTCTGTTCTGGAACTTCCCAGCTCTTCCATGGATATATACAGAAAACTGACAGCAGGGAATAAAGAACGGAGTAGATGTCAATGACAGCAGATTGGTATTTCTTTATATTTAACCTTTCATCATCCAAGTATCATACAGGCTGCCTGGATGTATTTTAATGGCTGTAAAATTAAAAAAAAAATGTATCTTTCAGGAACCTTTGGATTTTCTCTCTAGCTCAAAATGGTTGAAAAGTTACAGTAATGTGAATACTGTAGATGGTAAAATCTTTATGTCTTGATTTCTGTGTTCAGACGGATTGTTTTATGCACCTGTGAAGGTCCTCTTCTCTCCAAAGCCATTCAATTTGAATTTTGTCTCTAGGACAGAACAGTAATAGAGTTACAGCCATTTAAGATGTACTGGGATCCCTATCTTGGGGGTTGCCTGACCACCTGTCTCCACAGCTCCAGCTGATTTCTCCAGTCAGCCTCACTGCAAATAGAGAGGACAGCTTTGATAAGTCTTGGCCAGATTTGTTTGTGCTGCAGTGTTCATGCTGGGCTTCTGTCCTGAAACACCATAAAAATGTTCCCTGACTTTGCTCCATTTTCATTCCATCTTTGCTTTGTTCTTAAATCCATTTAAAATCATACCTTAACAAGATTAACCAGAAACACCGGTCTTTATAGTGAACAGCTACAGCATTAAAACCACCTGTGGCCCCACCTCACAGCCCCTGTAATAGGTCAGATTTGTTAGGCCATGGACTCCAAATCCTCAGAAGATGACTTTTGATATGAAGCAACAAAAAGTAAGCACCAGATCCTTTAAATCCTCTGAGATGCTAGGTATGACTTCCATGGATCAGACATGTTTTTCCAGCATGTTTTCCAAGATGCTTCATCAGATTGATATCAGGGAAATTTGGAGGTTAAGTCGTCACCTTCATTTTTTTGTGTAATGTTTCTCAAACCATTCAAAAGACCAATATTTATAGTGGATCAGAGTGTGTTAGTATTCTGAAGGAGGCTAATTTCACATCAGGATGGTGCACAATCAAAAAAAAAATTCAAGTAGTTGGTATGTGAAGTCATAGCCACATGAAAGCCAGAACCCAAAAATTCCCAGCAGGATGTCTTCTATAGTGCATCCTACTGCCTTTCCTTCCCACAGATAAACAAGAGAAAGAAAGAAAAATGCCAGGCTACTTACTTCACCTTTTCACAGTCCAGTTTTAACATTTGTACATCTAATATAGTCACTGTCTATAATACAGTCCCGAACAAACGTTTAAGACCACTTGAAAAATGGCGAAAAATCATATTTTGTATGGTTGGATCTTAAAAAGGTTTGAAGTACAGCTTCAACATGCAACAAGAAGAAATTGGAATGAGACAAAAAAAAATTTGAGCATGCAATTTATTGAAAACAACACTTAAACTGAAACAGGCTGTTTTACAGCTGATCGAAAGTTAAGACCACATGTCTTTAAAAGGCCAAATCTGTGCAAAAATGTGGATTCATTGTCACTTTCTGCCAGGTAGTCACACTGTCATGACGTTCTGATAGTAAAGGCAAATAATCTTTCCCTTTTTGAACACGGTTGGGTTGTTGAACTGCATAAGCAGGGTCTCTCGCAGCACACCATCGCTGCTGAGGTGGGATGCAGTAAGACAGTCATTTGGAATTTCTTAAATGATCCTGAGGGTTACGGAACTAAAAAGTCAAGCAGAAGACCCAAAAAATTTCACCAGCAGTGAGCCGGAGGATCCAATTAGCTGTCTGTCAAGACACTGGACGATCCTTGACCCAAATTAAGGCCGTTACTGGTGCCGACTGCAGCCCCATACCCATCAGACGACATCTGAGACTGAAGGGCTTCAAAAACAAAAAATGTCTTCAAAGGCCTCGCCTCCTTGAACGCCACAGAACTGACTGTTTGGACTTTGCAAGAGAGCAGCAAACATGGGACATTGAAAGGTGGAAGAAAGTTTTATTCTCTGATGAGAAAAAAATTTACCTTGATGGTCCTGATGCTTTCCACCATTACTGGCATGACAAGCAGATCCCACCTGAGATGTGCCACAGTGGAGGGGGCGCTATGATTGTCTGGGGTGCTTTTTCCTTCCGTGGAACAATGGAGCAGATGCGTCAAACAACCACTGGCTATGTCCAGATGTTGCAGAGAGCATCCCTCATGACTGAGAGCCATCACCTGTGTGGTATTGACTGGGTTTTTCAGCAAGACAACGCTACAGTACACACTGCCCGCAGGACAAGGGACTTCTTCCAGGAGAATAACATCACACTTTTGGACCATCCTGCATGTTCCCCTGATCTAAATCCAACTGAGAACCTTTGGGGCTGGATGGCAAGGGAAGTTTAGGAAAACAGACAACAGCTCCAGACAGTAGAAGCCCTTCGTGTGGCCGTCTTCATCACTTGGAGAAATGTTCCCAGTCACCTCATAGAAACGCTCGCATCAAGCATGCTGCAGCAAATTTTTGAAGTGATCAACAATAATGGTGGAGTTACTGAGTTCATGTTTGGAACTTTGGTTTCTGTTTTGGGGGGTTTATGGGTTTTTTTGGAGGTGTGGCCCTAAACTTTTGATCAGCTGTATAACACCCTGTTTCAGTTTAAGGTTTGTTTTCAATAAATTGCATGCTCAAAAAAATGTTTTTCTCACTCCCATTTGTTCTTGTAGCATGTTGAAGCTCTTCTTGGAACCGTGTTAAGATCCAACCATGCAAAATCTGATCTTGTGCTTCTTTAATATCTGCATTTAGTTTAACCATCCTGAATTAACTAATTTTTCCATGTGCATGGACTTTTCTCTAAATCAGACACAAAACAGGTGCTGCATCATCTCGGATTGTGGTTATTGGTGCAAACTCCTTATTGGACAGCTTTAAACCCACCTCCACTTAAGACTAGTTGGTTTGGAAGGGCACCTAATGCGGTGGACCCCAAGCGACAGCACAAAAACATTACTAATGAATGTTAAATGGAAAATATTAAACACAGTAACCACAGTTTATGCTATTTAATAGATTATTTAACAAATGAGTCATTAAAGTTTTCATGTGCATGTGCTAAAGCACAGAGGATGTTCATGTATATATAAAATGTGAGTCATTCTCAGGCTCATTCTCTATCACCAGAGTGGTGAGAAGGAAAAACAACCTTGGACATCAAAGAGCCTTTAAAGACTGTCGAAGCCGGAACATTCCTAAGGTCGTCACAAAGGCCTGGCCGTTTTGCATACACTTCTCACACTTCCAGGGCATCTCCAGTTTCCTGCACTTCTCCTTCCTCTACAGCTCGCTGGAATTCCAGCTGTTGATAGAGAGTCGCCTGAGGCGAGAGAAGCACCGTCTTCGCGTTCAGATCCCTGTAATGAACTCCTCAAAACATATACTTATATTTCAGTTCAGTGGCAACCGTAACCCGCAGTGACATGTGATGAGAGCTGTAAGCTACAATATGTAAAGTGCAAAAAGTACGAAAACCCAGACTCGTCTCTGGAGCTCATATTATGGGATGAACACAAATCTTCTGGCAGATACTCACTTTTTGGTGTTTTGGTGGAGGAGAATGTTTTTAAACATGCAGAGAGATCATACATTATTAATGTGTTGAGATCTGGGCCTGATTAGCATTATTTTATGTATGAACAGAAAGAACCCATTCACAGAGTTTCTCTCCTTATGTCAATTAAAGATTGTTAAAGTGTTGTATGGCTGTACTAACTTGTTTAAACCTTTGTCTAAAGATGTATAATACATGTAAACTGAGGTACCAACCTCTCTTTTTTCTTAAATGTTAATCCTCAAAGAATTTTTACCTTTTTTCCTTTTTTTCTCTTTTTTCTTTTGGACTGTTAAGCCCCTTGGAGATTTTTTACTTTTTTAATGGCTCATTGTTCTAGTTTTAAATCTCTTAACTCTACTCTGTTGGATCACTCCAGCTTGCACTTATCAATCAACTTAATATCCACCAGCAGGAGAAGGCAGCCTTTTTCACTGAAAAGCTGAAACCATCAAACTCCATGCAGACAAAATCTGCATCCAGAGAAGCGGCAGAAGCAGAATTGAAATCCCTCTAAGTGCTGAATGAGTAGAGTAATGGTGCACTCCTGAGCATTCAAGAACTCTCTGTCTTCACTTATCTTAGCGTTTCAGACCTGGCAGGTTATCTGCCGGGGGCCTGGATAGGTGCAGCTTTGACTTTGTTGTCATTTTGAATGAGCAATTTTCAAATTTTGACTAAAGGTTCTTCACCCATGCGTTGCTGCTGTGTGCCAGACAAACAAAAAGTATTGCCAGGCTTTTTACCCCAAAGTTTACCATCACAGCCAAATGCCACTTTCTTACAATAATCTGAACCTAGTTCTAATTTAAACTAATTTAAAAAACGTGGTTAGAACATATGGTTTCCTGTGATGAATGATCACTCACTTGTGTTGTTTGGATGAGTATTTTTTGTTGTCTTGTTTGTTGGTGAAATCTGCAGCCCACAATCTTCATGTTTTTAACAGACATAACCACACACACACACACACACACACACACACACACACACACACACACACACACACACACACACACACACACACACACACACACACACACACACTGTGCGAGTGTTCTTAAAGCTGTCTTGTTTTCAAAACTGTAGTTTTTTAATTGCTTGCATCTGATGTGTTCATGGGAACGTATATAGCAGTTGTAACAAATAACCTGGGCTACACTTCCTCATAAAAGGCTGTGCATACTATAAATAGTATTTTATTTATAGTTTTTTTAAAATACTTTATTACATGATTATTACCATGTTAGTCTCTCCCTAGTTGTAAAAATCAGTTATCTTTGATCAAGTTCTTCAGTTTTTGTTACAGAAAATGTAAAACATGCATTTTCTGTAATGATGCTTTGATGTGAAGCTGGTGAAATATTTACATCAACTTCAACAACTGACAGCTCTGGCTCCTCCTAATACAGCCACCACTTCCCACCTTCACAGGAGACATGTTGTCCTAATTTCAGTTCAGTCCCTAAACAAAAAGGATACTTTCTTTGTTCTTTTGAAACAGAGACACACAATAGGATGAAACTATTGAGAAAGGCCAGATGATTCAGCTGCGGTGAAACATGTGGAAAAAAAAGGGGGTCTGATCTTACAGTGGGAGGAAGGTGGGTGAGGCCGAGTGTGAAAAGTCAGTCTGAATGACTGAAACTGCAGGAGAGAGAAAGCCAAGCTGGATGGGATGACAGAATAACTAATGTGTGAATACTGAATTTGTTTGAGTATACTGACACCTGGTGGACAGAGCGATTAAACTTGAAGACCAGTTCAGTCTGGGTGTTTAGACATACTTCCATCACTAGAGGGAGACATTGGATTTACTTTTCTGTCTGCAGAAAGGCAGATTGTACCTCCTTCACTGGGAAATGCTGGATTTTTTGGTCAGGCTTGTTACAAACCTGTACTTTTGTGATACTGAAAGAGGATTTTCTAGTTATTTAAACTTGCAACTGAACACTTTTGTGGCATTTCTGTACTGTACTTTGGTCATTTATCAGATAAAATCTATTATGGTGTTGGAGAGCTGTTGCATATTCTTTGAAACCATTTACTTGGTGAATCTGTCCTGTGGAAATACTTGAATAAATGCCCTTTAAGTGTGTCTTTTTACAATAGTAGTTAAAAACCCTGCAGGCTAATTCAGGGTGTTATTTGATGACCACTGTCCCTTTTAATTAAATGGACTATATAAAACATAACGGCCCATTAAAAAACTCTGCAAAGAAGGACTAAGAACAGGCCAATGAAAAATATGTTTCACTACAGTCAAACACAATTACATAAAGATGAATTATTACTAGCAAAACAAGATGCAGACAAGGGATAAGGCAGAAAAACAGAAGAAGTTAACAACATCAGCAGCAATTTAGCATTTAGTATATGACCTAAGTCCCAGTTGTGTTAAGTCTCTCTGACTGGTTTATATTCAATATTTTAATGATGATATTTGAACTGAAACTTATAAAGATGTTTTACTAAGTGGATAGAAAAGCTATCCTCATTAGCTCTCACCTCTCTACTTTCAAATCTTTACTGAAAGGCTAAAAACACTTCTTTGAATCGAGATTGTAATAGTTTGATCCATTTAACATTTCCTTTGCATCTTATTTTTAAAATGAGAAGAAAACATATCCAGTTCTTTAATTTCTTCAGCCTGTGACTAACCTACAGTGTTACGGTTGTAGGTGCTGCCAGACTGGATGAGTTCTGGTTGTTTTAGCTGCTGTAATGTGCTCTGTCTGTGTCCAGTTAACTTAATGCTAACCAGAGACACAAACCTTGGCTGGAGCTGTTTAGATAGCGCCACTGCTGGTGCTGCAGAGAGGAAGACCAAATCCAGATCCCACAGTTTGGCTGTCTGTAGGTCAGCCAGCTGAGCCAACCACAGCTCTGATTATTGCCTTGTACTCGTCGGAACAACCAGATTTTTTTTCCCCTAACGCCTGTACAGTGTGTGACAGCAAATAGGACGTCTGTAAATTTAGGTTCCAGGTGTCTCAGTTCATCCCAGTTAAAGGATTCCCAAATCTGGATCAGAGTAAAAGTGACAATTGTATTTCTGCAAATCCAAGCACAGGCCACGGAGACAGAGAGAAAAAGTACAAAAAAAGCTCTCCTTCCTGGATACTCGAAAACAAACAGAGCGAGGAGGTCAAAAGAGCAGACCGAGAATATGAGGGGTTTGGACAGGTCAGGAAGCTCCGTGAGATGAGATGCCAAGTAAAATAATGCAGGCATGAAGGTGTTCAAGAACTGGACCTTGTTAAGTCACTGCAAACCCACAATGTCTGGCATCCTGGACTGTAAAGCAAACTCTGATTTGTTGGATTCAACATGTGTTTGTTTTTGCTGTAGTAAAACCCCCAAAGCAGCAGCTGCAGCACTTTGATTTCTTCCCATTAGTTCATGCAACACTAACGTTAGAGGCACATGAAGTCACTTCGCATTAGAGCACCTGAACCCTAAGAGGAACATCTGTGGACAATAGTGCCATCTGCTGGAGATTACGTTTCAATTTCATGGTGGATTTAAAACAAATGCTCCCTGCTCAAACCGCCAAATGCAAACAACTGCATGCAAGTTTGTTGTGTCACATTCAAGCTGCAATAAAAGGTGCTATAATACTCAGATTATGCTTCCCTTAAAGAGTCATCAGACTACGGTAACAGACGGATGTTGAAACAATCCACTCCTGAGACACTGCAGCGTAAACATTATGGAGAGAGTTTATAAAGAAACTGGGAAGCTAAGCTGTGATTTTGGTACTCTGAGGGGAGGCTTACAGACATCAAAGAGTCATCTTGGGAAATTCCAGAACGGGGGAATTCAGTGACACTATTGCTATGCATTTATGTTGCATTAAGGTTGCACTTTCAAAGCTGTTTTCAAGTCTTTTGGACATCCTGGTTTAAGTTTTTCCTTCTTTTTTTAAAGCACAAGATGCAAATTCAGCTTTCAGTTAGGGTGTTGTGCAAATTGCCTATATCTGTGCACCCAATGTCTCATATAACAGAAAAATCTGTATTTCATTTGTTAAAATTCACTCTGAAAATGTTTAATGAATGCTGTCTTGTGTTTAACATACGTGTGATTCAGCTGATATCATAATTAAGCATATTACTGTTAAAAAAAATGTTGGTTAGGCAATTTTGTTTCATTGTATTTTTCTCCTCTGTATGATGAAATCACCTTTCTGAGTTTATTTTTGCTTTCTTTCAGTGCCACAGTTTCACTTCAAGACATATTTTGATCTCTGTTGAGTCCCTAATTGTAAAAATTGCACATACGTTGTTTTCTTGAGGCCAAGAAATCCTTTTAAAAACATGGATGTAGCAATAAAAAAACAAACCCTTAAATATGAGTGAAGAGTAGACGTTTACAGGATAATCAAAACCTTTAATAGAAAAGATAATACTAATTTATTTAGTCTGAGTTTAGTCTAAGTTAATTTTTTTTTTTTTTTGGTAATTTAGTTTAAAGACTTCAGTAAGTAGAACAGAGGGGAATCTTTGGATCTGTTGGTCACTATAAAAAATCGAGTTAAATCTTTTAATGTTTTCTAATCTTCTTCAGCACTTTCACAGGAAATTTATTATCTTTATCTTAATCCTCTTTGTCCTGGAATGCAAACAAGCAAATGCTGCAGCATTAAAAAGTGGTGACAGCGATCAGCACTGCGGGGGAATAACTTCCACTCAGTCTTGCGTCTTTAGTTACTGTACAACAGTAGAATTTGGCAGGTTTCGCTCTATTGTATTTCTTTTATTGTGCTGTCTTCTCCAGCCCCCGTACCCACTCCTACATATTTTCTCCATCCCTCCAAGATGACTGTTCCTGAGGGCTAGATGAATTCCACATTTCTCCCCCTCCGAGCTGTCACTGCTCCACACACAGCTGAGGCTCGCCTTAAAAATGAGACTCAGCAGGACGTGGGATCTCGCTGACAGCTACGTCTGAAACAACCTGGTTGAAATGGAGATTCAGTCAGTCACTGTGAGGCTTCATCTGATGCTCTGCTTGATGCAGCCTCGAGTAGTTACCCAGGGTGCGCGAATGTGGACAGGTCTGGGGGTGCATGGCGGTGCTGTGGTGAACCACTGCACCTGGTGCTGAGTGGCAATATTGAGAAGATCTGCCACAGCTCGCTGCAGATGAAGGGAGGGTTTTACTTAGTATGCTCAAATTAAGGTTTTTTTCTTAGCCAGGAGGTAATGCAGCAGAATCCAATGCTGAGAAAGAAAGAAAGAGCCAAAGTCAAAATTGGATTCACAAGTAGTTCTGAGTCATGTCCTACAGTATTATTACTGGAGCATTCACTCAAAGCCTGCAGTTTAATGTGTGTGATGGCAGAGTGGAAAAAACACTTCTTGTAAAATACTAGGAATAAAATGTACTTGAAAGTTCTTTGTAAATTGACTTTCTTTCTATTTCTTTCTTTGACATTAGGTGAAGAATGGAAAGAAAGATGATATTAGCCTTTTTTGGTGTGTTTTAAATGTGAAATCCTAAACTCCAACGCAAGCAACTTGACTATGATTATTTTGTGCTAAATTAAAAACAATTTTTTGAACCATGTTTTACAGGAAAAGTCTTTCAAAAAGGAAATACTAAACTTTATTTCCAGTCTGTACTTAAAGCTGTTTTAAAGGGATTTTTGACTACTAGAGGGCAGAAATATGTCTTAGTCACAAAACCATATTTACTAGCATAAACTAGGCGTTGGTGTAAAAAAAAAGAAGTCTTATCTGTTTTAACAAAAAAAGCACATTGCCAAGATTGTGTGTGAGAGGTAGCAACTCTGAAACTTTTGTAACTGACCCTGTTGCATATGTATTTTATAGGAGTTCCTTCTCAAGGCTCAGATGGGGAGGAGAATATTTAAATCAAGCGCACAAACTGATTTGCTAATGTTTGTGACACATCATGTACCACTAATTTCAACTATTTGAAGCTGAAAAAAAGCAGATCTTGACATTGAGATGAACTGACTCCACCTGTGTTTCTAAAGCAGCATAATGTTTGTAAAGCACCCATAAAACCAACCACAACTATGAACAAAATTCACCTGGTTCACCTGTTTGTGTGGGGTTTTTTTTATGTCCAGTGGATGAAATTCAGTATTTACTTTCTTTTTGGCTTCAGTTTTGGCCTCAACCAACTCCTGGAGGGAATATCTGGCTATTTAGCTCGAAGCTGTTGTCAAACACACATGTATCTACAAGCTGAGAATGTGCCGTATTTGATGACCTGGAAACCAAATTTACAGAAGGACCTGCAGCTAACTTTAGCATATCACCAACATATAAGAAATTGAACCCAAGGATGATGATGAAACTTTTAATGAGACATCAACAGCTTCATTGATATGTTCTTTTGATCATTAATTAGGTAGTGGGAGAACTTGTCAGAGAAATGAGGCTTTCTCACTGTGTTGTTTGACATTTTAATGTAACATTTTTAGCTGACTGCACTGACATTTCTAGTCAGCACGCCACTTCAGCAAACAAACATTTTCTATCCAAAACCTTAGTAAATAACCATAAAAATTAATCATTTAACATTCCTATTTTATATTGTGTATATTGAAACACGGTGACAGTGACCTCACAGATGTGAGAGAAAAATTACAGGTTTTTATTTGAAAAAAAGAACAAATACTAAATTCCATGAACCGATACTGGTATTGGTTCAAACATCAAGGGCAAAGACGAGTGCCTTTTGCTTTTGTGCAACATTCTGACATAAGTGCACTAGCACATCAGAGCAAAAGAAACATCCATATCAACCACACTTTGTTTTCCTTTTCATTTACAGCTAGAAAGTGTGTGTAGACCTGTGCCAGTATGCTTAAAATCCATCCCCAACCATTAGTCCACACCAGCACAGATCAGTACCTTCAAAGGCTGTGATTTGTTACAAATCACAAACCTTCGGTGTCCGCATGGCTGACAGACCAAATAATATTTGTTGTGAAGCTCATATTTCATGTATAGTAATGTAATCCCATCATCTTCACGTTATCTGAATCTCCTCTGCTCATCACATACCACGGCCATACAAAAACAAAGCAGCAGACACTCAGAAAGAGAAATGGTGCACATGCATTGACTGATTTATTTATTTGACCCAGTAGACAGTTGCTCTTCAGTCTCTTAATAAACATGGCGAGGGTTATTTGCATGCATGGGCAGCCAGACCAGCTACCAAAACATAGAGAGGCTCAGATTACGGCACAAACGAAGGGAGTGCAACTTCATTTGCTTCTTAGGATGCCATTTCTCCATTTTATATTTGCATATACTCGTGAATAGATTATACTAATCTTCACAATCTTTAGATCCTGTCATTTCTAACTAAGCTAAGCAAAAAAACTGGCCTTATCCAGTGTTTACTTGTACTCTTTGCAGGCTCTATCAGTCAGTAGGTCTGACATCCAAACATTGTGTATATTACAAGTGCCAGAAAGAGGGATTAGATGTAAGAAAGAGTTTAGCAATAGGGTGAATTGGTCCAAATTAGGTCCAACAATTATCTTCAATTATGGCAGTGGGAGGACGCAATCGCACATCAGCACTGATTATTTGTGTTTGGAGGTGGAGGGTGCTGTGGGTTAATGGGTGCTCCATCAGAGGAGGGAATGACTCATTTTCTGTGTACGTCTCTGTAGGGTTTCTTCTGGGTCTGATGTTATAAACAAGGATGTCCAGAATGGTGAGCAGGTGAAAAGTGACAGCTGAAAGAATGTGAAAACTATTTATTTAGAAGAGAGATGGGAGGATTAGGGATTAAAATGAGTGAAGTGAGCAATTGAAGGGTGGAAAAGGAAATAGCGATCGGACAGAAAAGGCTTGGGTAGTGAAAATAATAATAAGCAAGCAGAGTAAACAGAAAGAAACTATAGGTAGAGGAAGAAAGGTTTAATGAACCATAAAAAGACAGAGAGAAGGAAGAAATAACAAGGAAAGGATGGAAGGAAATGAATCAAAAACAAGATTTTGGCAGAAAAGAAAGCAGGGGTGTGGTGTCAAATCCAAGGAGCAAAAAATAAATAAAAGAAAAATGAAAAAAGAGATTTCTGAAAAACTAAAAAGAAGGAAATAAATGTAAAACAAAGAACAAAGGAAAGGAAACAATGATCTAAAGAAACAAGCCAGGGCAGAACAATAAAGCCTAAACATTTATTGAACAAAAAAACGCTTGATGGGAAGAAAAAAGAGACACAAAAGAGAGAAACAAAAGAAAGATGATTAAAAATGCGAGGAAAGTGGGAACAGAGAAAGAAAAAAACGAAATACTAATAGTTTGGTGGAGCAGGCAAGAAAGAAAAGCAATAACATTTGGAAGTGAAGACAAAATTTAAAAAAATAAAGGAAAAAAAACATATGAGGGTGGCCGCTAAGAGCAACAGTGAAAAAAACAACAAAGGAAAGTAACAAAGTATGATGGATAGGAAAGAATGAAGGAAAGAGGGGAAGAAAGAAAGAAGGAAGAAAAAAGTAACTGGAAAGAAGGGACAGATAAAAGCAATGAAGGAAAGAAGAAAAGACAAAGAAAGAACAAAAGAATAAAGGGAAGGAAATAATGATGGGAAGAAAGAAGAGGAAACAAGGAAAAAGGGGGAAAGACAGTAAGGACAGAAAGAAAGAATGAAGGAAGAAACTGATCGTTTATGTTTCAGCTACTGGAACACTTGCTGATACAAGCTCATATTAGAGCAGAATTAGAGTTAGCACAAAAAGATGCTTTATCTGGAGTTACGTGATTTCTTTTTACTTTCGATGCCAGTAAAGTTCAGTGAATGGATCTGAAGCTGAAGCAGAGCCGAGCTAGTTGGAAGCAGCTGTGGATTTGGCTTTTGTGATGCGAGCTCAGCCCCCCCACCCTTCGATAGGATCTCCATCATGCTGACAGCCATGTTGCAGCTCTGTTCATGATTCAGATGATGAAATATCAGCAGGGCTCGGTGGCTCCTCTGTGCATTCATCTCCTGGGTTGTTTTCTTTGCTCCTCAACTCCTCCAACGGTGTTCAATCAAGCCCACCTTCAGTGGGCGAGACAGGACGTCTATCCATTACAGCTCTCTCACACACACACACATGTGAACACACACTGTAATAATCCACATGGCCATATTAACAAATGTTGGATTGCCTGTTTGATTAGCAGTGGGTAATTTGAATCCAACAAGCACAACTATTAACCTTTTAAAAATTCAGCCTTAAGAGGGACTAAAAAAGGTGAACCCATTCGTCTTTTAGCAAGTAACTAATTATGACAGGCAGCAAATGTGCAAAAATCCTTTACCATCACAATATTTTTATAATTAGGAACATCCTGGAGCAGAGTTATGTTGATTAACTAATCCATGTGGTTATATAACAATAATTCTTTTTAAATCAACATATCCTAATGTCTCTGAAACAGCTCAACTTTTTGAAAATGCTATAGTAAGAAAACTAACAGGAACTAGAAAAAGAAACCATATTAGCTTCACTTTGTTGTCTTTAGAATCCTCACAATCACTCAACTGCTAAATTGAGAGGCCCCATCGAATTTTAAATAGCTCAAAGTACCATGTTATTCCAAAAAGAGCACTTTGTTCTTACAGTGTGTTCAGACCAGACACAATTCAATCCAATTCAATGTTGTTTATTACAATAGTTGCCTTGGGGGACTTTGTAAAGACACAACAATAACAATCACGCAACCTCCTGAGAGCAAGCTCTAGGTGAGCGTGAGAAGATAAAACTCCCTATTAAGAGGAAGAAACCTCCAGCAGAACTATGTTCTGATTGGCGACAGAGGGCATAGTGTTTGCTTTGTGTTATTCATGCAAAACAGAGTCACTGAATTTTTTTGTACCATTTTGGAACCAAATGTTCAGCCCTAACAGCTAAAGGTGACCTACTTCTTTCCAAAGTCCAGTGACGGAAAGAATTAAGTAACTGGACTTAAGTAACAATAGCAAACTTTCGGAGTGTCCTACGATTTTGCTCTCTTTTATTCAAATTCTCCTTTTTTTCTCTTATAACAAAGCAAAACTGAATCCACCAGATCCAGCTGCCGGCAACTGGCAGCAGTTATATAGTCCTCAATTTCTTATTATCAGTAGCATCATAAAAACCCCATAGTCTATGAGAAAATCTCATAGCATCAAGCTATTGTTTCACAATAGTTTTGAAATAAATTAGATTACATTTTATTTATGACCTTGGGCATAACTTCTAGGTGTAGCCTGTGGGTGGAGGGTATTGGGTTTGGTGGGTTCGAGAGATCATTTCTCCTTTTTTGCGGATGAATATGGTTCTGTTAACTTTATTGAGCCATGACCTCCAGCTTGCGCTGGAGTGGTTTGCAGCGGAGTGTGAAACAGATGGGAACAAAACCACCTCCGAGTCCGAGGTCACAGTTCTCACTTGGATAAGGCCAGAGTGCCCACCTGGTGGACGAGTTTGTTATCTTGGAGTTTTGTTCATGAGTGAGGGGAGAGTGGAGCGAGAGACTGACACATGGATTAATGTAGAGTCAGCAGTGATACAGATGGCGTACCGGTCTGTTGTGGTGAACAGAGAGCTGAGCATGAAAGCGAAGCTGTTGATTTACTGGTTGATCTACGTTCCAACTTTCACCTTTGGTCATGCACTCTGGGAGTGATGGAAAGAATGAAATCGCTGATACAAGCAGGCAAAATTAGTTTTCTCCATAGGGTGTGAGGCGCTCAGTCATTTGGGAAGGATTCAGAGTAGAACCTGCTACTCCTCCACGTCAAAAGAAGCTACTTGAGGTGGTTCGGGTATCTGATTTGGCTGCCTCTTGTGCTCCTCCTAGGTCAGGTGTTTCAGGGATATCCTAGCGAGATGAGGCCCCATGTTTGGCTCAGGACACGCTGGTGAGATTACACCTCTCGGCTGTCTTGGGAAACCCTTGGTTTCCACCAAGAGAGCTGAAGGACGTGGCAAGAGAGAGGGAGGTCTGAGAGAACTCAAGATCTCTATTCACTTCTGCCGTTGTCACCCAGAGCAACGAAAATACAGCCATATTTGTGTCATCACTGCGCCTTTGCGTGGAATTTGTACCAAAGGAAAACTTCACTTCATGCTTGATCTGAAACAAACCATGAGATTGCAGGCCTGCTTGTTTCCTGTTGAATCAGCTCTTTTGGTGTGTTTACTTTTAAGACTAGGATTAAATCTTTCTTTCCTAACCTCAGTTTCCAGGGGACCTCCAATGATGCACACTACCGTATCATTAACTTTGTGTCTTCTCTCTGTTCTGTTGTTTGTGTTTTTTTTTTTCTTGGTTCTTGCTTTCCGTAGCTCTCCACGTCAGAAACGGCATGTTTCTGATCTGTGGTTGGCCTAATCAGTGTGCCCAGTGTTTGTTTATTGTGCCTCAGTGCTTCTCTCTCCATTCTCCCCTCACCCAGACCGGATGAAGCAGACACCCGCTATCCCTAAGCCTTGCTCTATCAGGAATAAAGAGTTTTCCAAACCTACTTTTGACAAGAACTGCTAATTTTTGTAAGGCCTTCCAATTTAAATTGCCCCAAGATAGCAGTTTTCAAGATTTGGTCCTACAGGAAAGCCTGAATGACATGCAGTGGCTGCAGTAATAACATCTGGAAGAAAAGGAAGTCAGATGACACAATGTGACATAGTCATAGTGTTAAAAACTCCATGAAAGGAGGAGATGGGTTTTATTTTTCTCTTTCAGACCATCAGGTGCTTATTTTTGTAACCCCGATAAAAGGCGTAAAGACACCTATACTGATTTCTTTTTCTTCAAAACCTATCCAAATGAAATTAGATTGGTAAAGGTGCAGTGTCGTTTTGGTAACTTCACACTAAAAGCATTCAGACTTCTGCCTTTCCAGTGTTCATAATGTTATCCACCATAAAGAGCAGTATATTTCCATTCATCATCCTATCTGGATGCATCCTATCTACTCTGAGCTGTACGGCAATCTCTTTTTGAATTGTCCTGATTAACATTTGCCTGTAAAACTGGCTCTTTCTTTTCCTTGTAATCTGTGCTACCTGGCAAACGACAAGCTTTTACCCGTCCGTCTCAGGGTTGTACATTTGTGTCTAAATACAGGTTTTTTTTCTGCGCTTAAAACAAAACAAAAACCACCACAATATGAAACTTTTATAGAGAGAGAATTTTTTAAAAAGGAGCTAAAACAGAAGCTTGTTGTGAATGGCTGTCCCAAACAAAGAACAAATGATTTGTTTTCAAATTTATCTGAATTACTGCGGCCATAATTTCAAACTCAGCTGCACTCCCACACACATACACACACACATGCATTCACAGACTAAGTACACCGTAGAGACAAATTCCCCCTTGATCTTTCCCATGAACATGTCTCTCCGACTCAGGACTCCCTCAGTTCCCTCCGGGCCACGGTGAATGACTCTAACTATTTTCTCCACAACGAAAACCTCAAACACAACAACAGCAAGTTAGTCATCGCGACCTGCCATAACATCTTGATTTGTGTTATAGCGTGGGAGCTGCGATGCGCACACACAACACCGTTCTGCGCAGCACCCTTTGAGGGATCAACTAATCAGTTGTGCATGAAAAAGACTCCCGGTTTTGGAAGCTCCCTGCATCTCTCCCCAAAAAATGATTTATGAGGCCAAATCATTCACAGCACTCACTTCCTGTCAGTGAAATCTCCAGACGTTCTCTTCTGTTTTATACTGTCACGTCCCATCTAGATGGCTGCCTGTGGAATTTAGTGCACTGCTGGATTAGTCTTGTCCGCACATGTGTTTCGCTGCGGGAAGCTCTGTGCTGTTTGACTGTCCTCGTTCGCTTTTAACAGTTTTTCCCCCCTTTTTTATGCACAGACTCACTTCGTGTTTTCTTTACATTTCTTAATCATCTCCTTTGGCAGTGAGTTAAGCATTTGTACTGACAGAAATACAGTGTCCTGCAAGACTTTCAGGCTCCTAAATTGTTCATACCCTTGGCTTTAACTTTGGCTTCATCAGTTGGCTTGACGACTTCCTTTCCGATGCTGCTGTGATATTTTATGGCCTTCTGGTCAGGCACTTGAAGATGCTGAAGCACTTGCGCAAGAGCAGACAGAAAAGACAGACAGAAAGGTAATATTTCAGTGACTTCAGTATTCGTCCTGTCTAAAAGATCCACTTTTGCTTTTCACATGCGAATTAACTGTTCACCTCCAAGTAGCGACATGCTCTGGTGGTATTTATTGATATGCAACAGCTTCTAAGCACCTAATTGGCTATTTTGGAACTCACCCGACCTGTGATGGCTCCCTTAGCTGCCAGCTCTCCTCCCAAAATGGCTGTCCCAACCACAAGCCTTTGGTTGGCCCAGCACTTTTCATAGAGCTCGGCTGTAAATCCTTTTTCTTTTCCCTTCTCTCTCCCTTGCCCTCTAACGTCTTCATTACCCAAGTTGTTTTGTCAGCACACCATTGGGTGTAACAGAATACCATACTGACCAACATTTAGGTCATTTCCTCCTCTTAAGAGCAGATATTGCTCCGCCGCAAAGGTAGCCGGATTGCCAGATTGGAGCCCTGGGTTGCCAGATTGGGGACCCGGCTAATCTAATTAGAGAGTGAGGGAAAGAGGCCCATGGGGCCCGCAGGACTGGGACTGTGGTGGAGCCAAGACTGGTTCCCCCTTTTGAAAAACTATGCACTGCAAAATACAATGTGGTAATGTCTGCGGGCCTAATTCTTCCGGAGGGGAGAGAGCCGGACTCTGTGCTGCAGACAGCCACATCCCTCGCTTCAGAGAGAAAGAAGGGGGGCAAAAAAGAAAGAGGGAGCAGAAGAAAGAGAGTCCGAGGATGATTTATGTCCTTCTCTACAGACGCAGAAATAAATCCAGGGACCTAGTGCAGGGGGGGGGGGGAGCAGGCCGTAAAGCACGAGATCAATTCAGAGCTGGTTCCCTTTTCTGAAAAACCCCAAATGAGCTAAAATCTCCTCCCACGTCAAAGTCAATCGCTTTGTTTTATGTCATCAAGGCCTTTTATGATAGTGTTCCCATTCTTAAGGGTGGGGGCGTGGTTGCCTGTCTGTTGACATATGAGGTTCAGTCTCTGGAGTGAACTCAGGGCTCACGAAGCTGATAATTAGGGTCTTCAGTAGTGAACGTGGTGATAGCTGCGTGGGAGGCCCCTTTAAAAGTGCACCTCTAATTTGAGCCGTAGAAGTTATTGGGGTTATTGCTCCTCGCTTCACCTCCAGCTCTCAGTGGTGTGTGTGTAGCCTGCAAGGTGTCCTAGATGTCACTCACGTTTTTATGCATGCGCACGCACACACTCACATGTGTGTGCACCTCCAGGTGGCTGAGCGCTGTGCATATATTTCACACCCACTCTTCTACGATCAATTTCACCTCCTTGCATGCGTCCAGTTAAGTGTGCAACTTTTACAAGTGGGAGAGGGATCAGTTTTCAACTCCCCCAGAAATCCCAGCTTCTTTCCATCTCTATTAAATGGACCTGATGTTGACCAGTAAAATGATCGCTATGCTTATATGTGACCCCTTGAATCTGTCTACAGCACAGAGGCAAAACGCAGCCAGAACATTTCCAAAAGGCAGAATTAAACAAGTGTATAAATACACAAATTAAGTCAAGATTTTCTTATTTTGCTAAACAGCTATGTCTCACTCACAGTTACAAAGAAATGTCATAAAATAAAATGTACTCAGTGGTACAAATATGCTTTGGTACAAGTGAATAAAAAAAAGAAATACAACAAAAGTTAAATGGTATGATATTGTTTAAAATATTAAAAGCAGCAAGACTGTACTACAATTTTAAGGACAACAATGAACTGTGGATTTGTGGGTTTCTTTTAACATCACTTGTTTAATCAGCAAAACTGAATTTTGAGGAGACTTTAAAGAATAAAAATCAGAAATGAATAATAACAGCGGACCCGTAACAGAATAACAGAAACATTTTTATAGTCAGCTGAGTTTTTTTTTATCTTTCCTTGCAAAGGCTGCATGATTCAAAAATAAACAAACAAACTACAGACAAAAAAATAATATACAGTAAATAATATTATGAATAAAGGCTTTACACTTTTCTTTTACCTCAATCATTTATTATTATTTATCTCTTTAGATTTTACATTTTTTGCTTTACTTTGGACTTGTGTCCTGTATTTGATCAAACTTTATATAATACGTAGGTTAATAGCCTAATATTATGAGCTCATTTTCTTTTTTTACTTCATTTTTTTTAAACCTTTCTATCTATATTTCTTTTTAATCACTTCTTAAATGAATCAATCATTTTCACTTCAATCTACATGTAAAGTTCTTGATTGAATGAGCTTTTTAATCTTTGTCTCCACGGCCTGGCTGTACAGAATGATATATTTCTGTTTCCACTTTCAGAAATGTGCGATCAAACTCACACAAGGTGCCTCCAAAACCTACCAATCCTTATGATTATTGATGCACATTGGCCACTTCAAGCCTTAAACCAGAAAAAACAAAGGACAAAAGAATGTACAAAACCACTTTTGAGATTTTGCAGTCATGTGACCTTAAACTTGTATGTCATTTTTAGACGAAGGACAACATAAGGTCAGCTTAGGACTAGTAAGGCCACAGCTACGCAGGCCTAGAGACTGGTCATTGACACCGGTCATTATGGAAATTTGTATTCCCAAACCAGTTGGTAAAAACCTCCTTGGGACAGCTTTGGTCGCTAGCAGCCACTGCTACACAAACCAGAAACACAGACTTTTATTTCAAAGTACAAGCTGCAACTTTTGAAAACTGTTGACATCAATGCTTAGACACAACTTTTATTTTGAAGACATGAACATTATCCGTCATTGATGAGAGTTTGCAGAAAAATCAGTATTTTCCATGCAAACTGCAGGTGACTATGGCAACCTGCCAGCGACCGAAACAATCGTAAGGAGGTTTTTGGTGCAGCAGTCAGATTTACAGGAACCACTTGCTAACCAGCTGGGAAATACATCCTCGTAATGGCGAACAGCTCTCAGATATGCGACTTAGCTCTAGAGCTGGCTATTCCTGACAAGTTGATAGGCTATCAGATCCAGTATAAATGATGAATAATTAACTGAATACATTTAGTTCATTGGTTAAAGCTTCAACCTTGCTCATGTTCTGGGGATTTTCATGACTAAGATGGTTAACGTGTGATTTAGGGTTTAAATAAATAGCAAATGTTTTGCATAACATTTTCATACGACGTTGATCACAGTCAAATGAGCTGATATCCATCATGCCACACAGCAGACTAAATAATTTGGCACTAGCTGTCATATGACACAACTAAAGAGTCAGAAGTCTTTCTCAAGAGTTGATAGAGACCAAAAGACGGTCACAAGAAAACTGAATAATTGACTTGGATTCATCAAGTGGCTCCAAACTAAGGCTAATTGTGCCTTTTGTCTGGTGGTTATGTTAAAAGGCGACCATTCACTAATGTGACAGAAGCGGCAAACACTAATAGTGCTGTTTCAATAGAATATGTTTAATTCAGCTGAATTATCAGTGGTTTTCATTTTTAAACAGGAAAAATCATTGTGCAAAATTTTGTTTACCCCTTACGTTTCCCCAGAGCTTTGATTTTGTCACCATGGAAAAAAACGAAGAAAAAAACAGAACACGCCCCTTTTCAAACAGTAAAAAATATTTTGAGTACATTTCACAAACTGTGATTAAAATGATGAATCGATTCCTCAGAACAAATCGCAAACATGCTCCTTTCTGATATTATTATAAACCACACATATCCATTGGTTATGTGTGGAAGCTTTCAGTTTACAGTGGGCTGAACATTAATTTCCCTCATTATAATATAATCGCAGGGATCCCAGGGGAAAACATTTTTTGGTGCAACACAATTTCTGGCACAACAGCCCGTCTTCCTCTCTCCTTCTTTCTCACACGTTGTAAGTCCCGGACCAAACCCCCTCATCACTCCTCCTCTCAATCTCTCTGACGTTGACTGATTGTGCTTTGTTGTGATTAAAGCAGCCAGATGCTCTGGAGAAACTGGCCAAAACCCCCGTAAACTCACAGCTCTTTTTCTATGCCTGCTCTTTCTTGTGGAGAGCAGCAGGAATGTCGGCCATCTTCCCATCAGCACGGGATGCCACAACATGCTCGCTTTTAAGAGCGTGTTTACAGTGAAACGTTCCGCTGATGTGGGATAGATTTATTACTTATTTACTCTCTGGCTTGGCCCGGCTTTTTGTTGGTCCCACTTCTGATCACTTTCGATGCCTCACGCCAGACCACGAAGTGATGGTGGCATGTAAACACATCCCAGGAGAACTAGAATCAAGGAATGTGTATGTTAGTGTTTGTGTGGGTGTGAGATTGAGGCAGGGAATCAGTGCAAATATATCCATGCAGCGTGTGAGTGAGCGCTTGTGCACTTTTCATTATTTGTTAATTCATAAATCTGCGCGCCGGTGTGCGTTTGCACATGCACTTGTGCTTTTGTGTCTTTAAACTTTGTGTGTGTTCCTGCAAGTTTGAGTGTGAATGTGTGCGATCTGCCTCCCACTCAGCGTTCCCTAATTAGTCGGATGTAATCAGCGCTTTATAAAGGATCAATCAGGTGGAAGATAAACATGGCTTGGTTGTGTAACACACTTCATTAGGAGAGAAAATGGAGCCTGTGATCACACAAACAGCTGCACTTTTTGATATTTCTAATGTTCATTTAACTTTCACACTCTGGTTCAGGGGTGCAAATTTTAGCAATTTTCCTAATAGACTGTCTATAATAATAGTTTTGGTTCATTATAAACTGGGTCTATGTTGTGTTTTTCATAGTTTTGGAAACATGGTTTAGCAGGAAAAGAAACACAAACAGACAATCAGGTATGTTGTAATGAATCCAAGTTTAGCCAGAATATCTAAACCACATTTTAACCACATTTGGAGACAGAACAAAAGCAACTGCACTTGTCAGTACGGTCATTCCTTATTATAATACATGATCGTGAAGCAGGAAGTTGGTCTGTAAACTAGGATGGATGTTTACATTGGATAGTTTGGGTAATAATTTAACTGTCCGCCTTTGTTTTTTGCTTTCAGATATGTTTGGTTAACTTTGACGTTTGTCTAACTATCTGACTTTTTGTGTTTCTTTGTTGTTGTTGTATTGTTGGACTTCTTTTTGGCCATGTTCCACGATAACATATATCTGTAACTGACAGGGTAAGTAATCAGTAGGAATGGAGACATAAACTAGAAAATTTATAGTGATTTTGTTGCTTGAATCTAACCACACAAGTGAGGCGAACCTAGCTCTCGGGTGTTGGAGTTGTGCGTTTTGTATGCCAGCCGTCCGCGCCAACCAAGCCCTTTAAGTTTGATACAACATTTAAATATAGAGCTTTGTTTGTCAACTCAAAAAAAGTTTTTACGACTCACCAAAAGGAATTATATTGGTATTTTATTTGTAGCTACACTGTTTGTGTTAGTAATCTGTAATGTTTTTTATATTAACATTGTCAGTGTTGTGCAGATTAAATGATGAAAAATCAAATTGCAAAAACCGACATGTGGGACATAACAAACAAAAATCACATTTAATTTTGGATCATTATAGTCAAAAGAAGATTGTTTCAATCTACGGCAACATAGCGGGCCTCGGTGACGACAGGTATGACATCTGTTAAGTTGGGCACAGCATAAACATGAGGAGCTGGGGTAGTGGTGCAAAGCGGCCTGCAAATGAGCAGAAACGGCTGGTAGGTGCCTTAAATAGTTTCCATTAACTGGATGCAGATCATTTGAACCATCAGCTGATGTAGAGTGCCCATTTTTTGTGGGGTAGGTAACCTGTCTCTGTATTGCCCACACTCAAGATTGGATAGCAAACCGATTATGATATTATGTTTTTAGTAAAGGGTTGTAGTTCCCCATCCATCCATTTCAAGGCAAAATATCTGTGATAAATAAGTTGAGTCAGAGCAACATTTGAAAAAAAGGGATGGGAGGACTAACTTCAAGTATGGTTTTCTGCATGACTTTATCAGTCTCTTTCTTTACTGAGTTTTGCAGGCATTCACACAACGGTCGAGTCAAACTGCACTGACTTGATTCTTTTCTTTTTCAGCTGTTCTGTTTGCTGCTGTACTAATGCTCATTATTCACTTATAAATCTTTAGCTGTCAAACATATGATCTCAGATTAGACTCTAGAATACTTTGATATACTGAGTAGTTCATAATTGACTCAGTGACTGCAATGTGCCCCAGTCGTCATCATCATCATATGAGGTGTTTGTGCTGATAGGCAGCCTATCAGCTGATATACTGATAGCTGTTTTTCACCAGATGTGACGCTGTGCTTTATGGCCAGATATCTCCAGTTTGGTCTGGTGTGCCCAAAGGACATTGTTCCAGAAGTCTTTTGGTTTGTTCAGATGTCACTTTGCAAATCTAAGATGTACTGCTATATTCTTCTTAGAGAGAAAAGGGCTTTATGTCATGAACTTTAACATTTAGCATGCCAAGTGAGGCCTGTAGAATCTGAGCTGTAGCTCTTGGGTTTTTGCAGTTTCTCTGAGGATTGCACAGTCTGACCTTGGGGTGAAGTTGCAGGGACATCCACTCTTGGGAAGACTGGCAACTGTCTTGAATGTTTTCCACTCGTGAATAATCTTTTTTCCCCTCTAGACTTCAAATTCTTGGAAATTTAAACCTTTCCCAGATTGACGAGAAGCAACAAGCCACACACCTGAATGCTCCAGACCAGCAAAATGCCAAACCTTCTGCTTTTATAGAGCCGGTCACACACATGCTCATGATCAATTAATGAAGTGCATCTGATTACCAGCAACCAGTTGTTATGTCTCCTCTTAATTTCCATGGAAACAGTGAGAGCGTACTTAGTTTTTCACATGCAAAGTCAGGTGAACATTTGTTTTCACATTGCATTTAGCACGCTTTTTCATCCTTATGGTGTATTAGCACATTATCCTCACAGTATTAGTCAAGTCTATCTTGCATGTGTCATGTACACCAACATGTAATCTGTACCTCCTCTCTGTGTTTGCACTGTAATAATTTGGTCTTTGTAGAATGCAGCGGAATTTTGGACAAATTGCTGAGAAAGTTATCTGGTGATGGACAAGTGAAAATAAACAGTTACCTCAAAGGGAATTCATTGTATGCAGCTGTTTGTATACTTGGCAAATAGCTGTGAAGCATGCGGCAAACACACATAATGAATTTTAAACTAAAGAGTTTATTTATTCAGAGTTTATTTATTCATTTCACAGAACATCCAAAATTACAGTAACAGTGAGTTTTTGTTCAAGACCAGTCTTTATCCAAAGGTCCAATTCTGTCACAGTGACGTGATTTTTTTTTTTTTTTTTTTAGGCCTTGATGGTTTTGCAGTGGTTCGCAGGAACATTGTCAGGTCACGGTGGCCGGGACATTTTACACCCACTGCTTTTAATTTCAGTGTGACTTGTGAACCGTTTTATTTTTCTTGTTACACTTTCTCGACATTGCAGCTTTAAAAATAGAGACGTAAATCAATTTTATGGAAAAGTATCTGGGATCCAAAGTGGCAGGCTTCCCACTCTGGTTCCTGAGTGAGTCTGTTGCTTCAGACCGACAACATCCCCATTGTTTCCTGCCGGATGATGAACTGCAGTAACGCAACTGTCAAACCCCAGGTGTTGTTCTCTTCTTCTCTCCCTTTCTGTCTCTCCTCTCCTTTTCACCATTTTCTATCTTAGTATGGAGTCATTTTAAGCTTTGTGTAATCACATTTTGCACAAGCACGCAACATTTTCTGTCTCAAATGTCCTGCAAAATATCTGCAGGGAGTATATGTAGTTATCATCACCAGTGAATCATGAAATAATGTTCTGTATTTATGTTTCTGCCTCTCACTTTCTGGCTCATTTTGTTTTGGAAAAAAGCAATATAAAATCCCTTTTTGTCCCCCTCAAGCTACTCATCAAGCTATCAAGCTGCCATGGTCAATACTGCAGGACAACAAAGCATGAACACCCTCGGAATGCATGTAAAGTGTTTAACGGGTAATTATGGTTGGTGAATGCTTGCAGCTAGCTACAGGCCGTTGCACCTGTCTAAGTTGAACCAGCTCACAGTGGAAGGTGGAGAAAAAGCAGAAAGAGAAACTGTTAAAATGTGTGTGTTCACCTCTGTGCAGCCCTATGTTGTGATACCAAATGCACTGGAACATAAGTTATAGGAAATTGCTGGAACAAGGTGACCGCACCCTGCCTGTTCTCATTCATTCTCACACTGTAGTGAGCAAAAAGCGAGCTGTAGTGAGGTAGGTAACTCACTCTCTGCTTGTCACATATGGACACTTGTACTTTAAAGGATCCCTAGGCATCCCATTTAAATTTGATGGGTACTGATTATTTTTCATCCTGTAGGTTTAATGTTGTGAAGGGCCACACTTTAACTCAACTAATCAAACTAACCAAGTATTTTGTGATACCTAAACATAAACTGCAAGTGATGACAAAAGCAAAAAGCAGTGAAATGAAGTGCAAAACACAAATCATGGTCGCTTAACTCACCAACATTTAACTTAGCCCACATCCACCCCTCTAACAACTGTGCAGGCTGCACCAGACAATGGACTTCAAAGAAGTATAACAGGAATCACTACTCAGCCATCCAGCTGTCTGTGTCCAAGTCCACAACAGAGTAAAATCAAGGCTTAATGTAAATAGACCCAGTATCTTTTAGTGTCTACATTTGGCAGAGCACTAATTAACATCTTGTAAGTGTCCCTACAACACCAGGAGCATCTAACAGGATGGCAGAATTTGATGCCCCAGGATTAGAAAGTGTTGCCAAGGGCTTAGTGGAAAAGTTAGTGTACTGTCACATTTCACTTGAATTCTGCAAAACTCTTTCCAAGACTTGGGCCCAAACAAGATTGCGTTCCAATGGCTGGTTTCATTTTTGGACCTGGCTCCCTGTCTGCAAAATACCAGAATTTATTAGGCTCAGATGCCACTGAGGCAGACTTTTTATCTCTCAAGCAAACAAAGTGTAAACAAAGGCCATGCAATGTTAACAGCATTTCATTAGACAAACGATGACTCTTGTTTTTAAAATGACAAACGTTATAGAGGGTAGTTAGTATCATGTTACTGCTATAACAACTAAACTGAAATAAATATTTGCTGTTCAGTGTACTATCTTCAAGCCGATGACTGAATTCTTCCAAAGACTCACAGAGATTGTAAAGAAATGATTAGCTGATTGTGGTTTGTGACACAACAAATAAAGAATGGCCCTTTTTAAGTTTTAAGAGCGGCTATGATGTAGCAGCTTTAAATCAACAAAAAAGCGTGTGAACAGTGTGTGAGCATGCAATACAATAACTGCTAAATAATTTGCAAATATTGTACGACAAAAAGTTTATTAATCAGCCATGCCTTCAAAGGTGAAAAAAGGTGACATATGAGTCTGCATGAGGTGCCAGGAGATTACTTTAAAAGGAGAAAGACAGGTTATTATGAGCCAACATATATTTGCAACACAGCATTTAGTTTATGTATGACTTTAAATTTAGATGAAATAGGTGTAACTGATAATTATGTAATCCTTACTATTCATCACTAGAGGTCAAAGTTGTTATACTTCTGTATTACAGCAAGTTTGTGCTCAGAATAGATATTATTATCTTTAGAGATATATACTGTATTACTGTTGAGTGTAGTCTTTCAGTGCACATTAAACATTGCAGTTCCTATGCGGTCATGGTTGGTCTCTTGCATTCCAACAGGAAGTCCCTCCTCCTCCTCCGCCTCCTCCTTTTGTTTTAATGAAGCCCCTGGGAGGTTCTGGAAAGCCCTGGAACTGAATGCAGTCCATCCCGTCCAAACCGCCGCCTCCTCTTCAGTCCCAGTGAGCTTGGACCAAACCCTGCACTACCTCCTGCACACTACCCTGTTTCCACAGCAACTGCAAACAGGACGAGGACAGGGTCCTGTTGAATACAGGGCTATGATTTCAACAGATGTCACGACACGCAGGCAACAGAAAGGCTCGGCTCTGGTCAGTTTATAGCGTGACTCCCCATGGAAACGATCCACGGGCAACACATTTTATATATTATCAGGGTTTCTTTTATGGGTCATCATTTTTAATAGGGCAAAACATGAAGAGGACCTCAGCTGGCTTAAAGTGTCACCACATAAAATTCAGGAAATCGATGCTACACTGTATGACAACCTATTTAACCCTGCTGGTATTTGCACCCTTACAGCATGCCTCTGTATCCTCCTATTGTCCTGGCCATGCGTCATGTCCACAAAGCTAAAAGGCTGTTTCTCCAGTCTCTTGATTGGGCGACGACTTGGGATTGTTCTGGACCACAGTCAGGGGAAATGCTTGGGAACTCCACTTCCCAGCGTGAGAGGAGACTGAGAGCAGAACGGCTCCCGGGAGGCTCAGCCAGTGACCCCTCTGAGTGCAAAATATGCAGAGGTCACGGGGTTTCTATTGGGCAAGAGTTAAATCAGACTGACACCGAGCAGCAATAACCCTTGACTCAAGAGCTGCTGGGGAGACACGCTATTTATTTGCAGGCAGATAAATGTCAAGCAAACAGTGTTGAATTTTTAAACATGCCTTCAGCAGAAAACAATCTGTGATGTAAACTGAGCAGAGTGAGGAATTTCAGCTCAGTCAGAACACGGAGATGAGATGCCAGAGGAGGAACATTTTGTATCTCTTCACAATCATCTAACAATTTGCACTTTTAGTGATTGGCAACCTTCACATAAATATTGTATTATAAAAGATCTAATCCAATAGATCAAATATATAGTGGGATAAGCCAATGTTTACTTTTAAAATATGGGCTTAAGATTAGGTTTATGATCACATTTTAATTTCACTGATATTATTGTGACAGAGACGACAAGCTCTCACATGCTGAAATATGTAGTTAATTATAATGTTTCAGTCTATCTAAACTTCAGTGTCTTCAACAGACACTGGACATGTTGCCTACAGTGGCAGGTATCTATATAAATAATGAACGTAGGATACAGACTAGAATATTTCAACAGTTCCATTCAGAATCACAACTGAAGAAGCTTCCCGGATGAGAGGTGAAACGCCTTCAAGCAACTTAAAGAAGTCCAGACGCTTTTCTTTCTAAGCTCCTTAGACTTCCATTCAGAATCTTTAATGATTGTTATGCCCAAAATACAATGCAATTATGTGCTGGGCCATTCAGTGTAAAGAAAAACAAGGAAAGCAATTCAAAAAATTGAAAACATAAAAGAAAGATTGCTAATAAATAAATAAATACAGATTAAGCAGTTTAAAAATATAAATAAATTAATATGTGCATATATGTCTGTGCTTGACTCTTTATTGATTACACAGTTGGACATTGCACAATTTGCAATAAGTATGTTTAGAAATGATCACTTATATTGAATCAGTCACAAAAATTACTGCCACATAAAAAAAAACATAAGCATAAGAAGCTGTCGTAAAGAATTCACACCACCTAACTATTGTACACTTTGTCACAACACCAGGAATGCTTAACTTATTCTAGCACTATAATAGCAAGCTATTATTGCTAGCTTTAACAGTTCTATTATTGCATAACGTCAGCCAGCTTAGTCATTTTCATGGATAATTGCACATTTCAGTTGTAGTTTATAATACGGTCCATGACTAATATATTAAAATATATTTACATACAAATACCTATACTTAATACTGGTAGATATACTCAAATAAGGTGGTAACAATTCAGACTTTGCAAACACAAATGAGACTGTCAATAACTTTATGGCATGAGAAATGTCAGATGTTTTACAGGAAAGAAAAAAAAATGTAATGTAAGTAACTTAAGTCATAACTTCCATGTGTTTCAGTGTAAAAATCGACAATATTTCCCCTTCACATTGTAGATAAGGTAGTTTTTGTATTATGGATCGATTTAACTTCCTACTCTTTCTCTGTAATTATGCATTATTTTGGAATGCATGATTTTTGACTATCCGATTGCACTCTGATAATAACTTTGGGGTAATGTGTTTCTTCTTTCCTGTAAAACACCTGGTTAATGACTTCTTAAAATGAAATGCAGTACAATTATTTATTCTTTCCTGTAAAAATGTGAATTGTTACCCCGTTATTTTAGTGTAGCTACTGATAACTATCTGTAGGTAAATATAATTATATCATAATTTGATAAAAGTAATAAAATTCCATTTAATTCTAGGGGAATAAGAATCTCAATTGTGGGTCATATATTGTTGTGTTATTGTGTTGAGATATCTTATTCAGTTAACTGTACATTAAAAATAACAGTCTAAATGATAAAATAATGAACTGTAATACTAACAGTGCCTGTAGGAACTTTGATTTTGTTGCTATCAAGGTTGAATCTGAGATGAGTGGTGGTGTGTTTTTACTTAAGTAAATGATCTGAATATTTTCCACCACTCCTCAGGGCCAGAAATTGAAATATTGTGCACTCTGCATGCTTCTCTAGAGAGAACAACAAAAAATACCAGAGCTCACTAGCCGATGCCGCGTTTTCTGTCTATTAATTTGGATTAGAAATGAGTTAAGTGTAAATATCTAGACCTAGCTTAAAATTAGAGCCCCTTCCTATATAAACATAAAAGAGTGGTCCAAGTTGATATTCTGTAATGTCTATTTGGATCCATGTGTGTCACAACCAATACAGGTAACTTTTGCAAAGGACTCTGAAGCACGAGCCAGACCACAGGCTTTCAAAAAGGTTTATTTTATTGTAATTCAGATCAGGGGGAGGGGGAATCTCAGGTGAGCCTCTTTTAACAGAACAGAAATGGTCTTCTTCCAGACAGCAGAGATGAGAAATGGATTAATTATGGCCAGAGTAGTACTGAGGGTTTTTTTTTTAGCAGCGATTTTGATTTGAGTACTTGAACTTTTTTCTTTCTTTCTTTTTTCCCCAGAACAGGCAGAATAGGGAGTTTTTTCAGGAAATACAGGAAGCAGTGGAGGGTGTGGAGGCTGTTGAGATTCAGGTAAGTGAAAACATAACATGCCAGCTCAGGATTGCAGGTGAGTATTTTCCAGTAGCCCAGGGAGGTCTCAAAGGGTCTGGTGGCAAAGGAGGTCATAGTATTTTTGGCGTACTTGATCCAGGGTAACTGTGAACTCCAAACAGAAGGATTTAAGAAAACAACACATTGTAAAGCAGCGTCCAGGTCCTAGCCATTATTTGTAGGATGAAACCCAGAGGTCAAACTCAGAATAGCTCTTAAGGCTAAAGGAAAGACTCTCCACACCTAAGAAATTAACTGAAGTCCTCTAATGCCTATGTAACTGGTAAACATGTTGAACTAAGAAGCTGCTCGTTTTAGTGGAGGTTGAAAGTTTATTTAGAACAAAAGATGAGCCGACTTAGAAGATTTGTTCAAGTTTATTTTTATAAGACCAAATCACAAACAGCAGTTGCCTCAAGGCATTTTATATTTTAAGGTAAAAACACTAAATTAACACAGAGAAAACAGAAGACCCCAACAATCAGATGACCCCCTCAGAGCAAGCAACTGGCGACAGTGGGAAGGAAAAACTCCCTTTTAACAGTAAGAAACCTCTGGCAGACCCAGGCATAGGGAGGGATGGCCACGGTCATGTTCATAACCAGGTCATTTTAGAGTGCTTCACGGATAATTTCCCATGGCAGACTGCTAATAGCACACAAAGGTGGTAGGATTGCTTTAGGTTCCAAAAGTTTAACCTCTGGACAAAACTTTCATAAGAGGGCATCAGGCCTAATGCTGCAAGAACCAGGGGAGTAGGTAAGGTTAAACCTGAACTGACCAAAAAACGGAGACCACCTTGCCTGTCTGGAGTTTAGTTGTTGTTGCAGATAGGAATGATTTCAACATTCAACCAATGCCTCCGCTCCACAGCTGACAGCTTGCAGGTCCCAATATTTTTGCTTTGCTCAGCAGAAGTCCGATGTTGTGAAAGGAAAGTGCAGGAATGTAACTTACCGTGTGGGCCTAACCACACCAGAGTCAGAGGCATCCACCTCCACAATGAACTGTTAAATTAAGCCAGTGGTTCCCAAAGTGGGGGGCTGGGCTGGGCTGTCCAAATCACGGACAAACAGTATCCCACAGTTGTTTATGTTTTTAAACCTATTTCGCACAGAGAGGCAGTTTTTGAAAAAATGTATTGATAGCAATGTTGAATAGAAGAAAAAAAAATACTACACGTAAAAGAATTACATCATAACAATGTTTTTTTTCCTGTTATTTAAAAGAGGTAGCAGTTTATTTTATTGCAACCTGTAAATTATTGCAGTTTACTTTTATTTGTTTAATTGTTTACAGAAGGTTTGAGGTGTGAAATATACTGCAATGGAGTTTGAAAACAAAATATGAGGCGATCATGTTCTTTAATTCCAGGAAGGCTGCATCTGCTTCAGTGGAAAAAAAAAAAAAACGTTTTTGAGGTGATGTGAGTTTTGTGAGGGGAGCAGCAACCTTACTGTAGTTCTTGATGAATCATTGGCAGAAATGAAATTCTTAGGAATCAGTGCGAGTGCGATTACTGCGTACAAATCTGCACAAATGAACCAGAGTTCGATTTAAATGGACTAAACATAGTAGGTTCAGGAGTGACACCCACCATGTAAGATATTTTAGTCTGTCATCAGGAAAAGAACAGAGAGACAGACTTAAACTAGGAAATAAAAAAATCTCACCAGTTGCCCAAGTCTCTGGAGTCTCTGGACTTGATCAGAGTGATGCAGTTGGTTCTGTTATGGGAGCCTGAGGTAAGTTTGTGTGAACTGACTGAACCATGCTACACAACTAACCAAGGCGTTCATGGGTAACTTGGTGCTACCAAAAAGGGCTTGATCATATTGGCCAAGCAACATGCATTGATTAGATAATGTCACATGTGTGGCTGCAGAGTCCGTTTGGCTAGATTGTTCTGTCAAAATCAAACAAGTGAGTTTTTCAAAGGACTCTGAAGCAGGGCTTAGATCACAGTGCTCAGTTTTAAAGGGTTTATTTTACTGAATTCAAATCAACTGAAGGAGACTCTGGAGTTGGAAAAATCTCAGGTGACTGTTCACTTCACTGGAACGTTCTTCTCCCAAAGAGGAAAAATAGATTAGTTTTGGCCAGAGTTGCACCAAATAATATTTTCTGCCCTCAGTTAGACCACAAGGTAGAACCAGCCCAAACTCCACCTGAAAGTGCAGAAAAGGGGAAAGGCTACAGAGAGAGAAAAAGGGAGAAAAAAAGCCAGCCACCCATGGAGTGTGAGTGCTTACTGCTACTGGGTTCACATTGAAAAGCTCAGTATAATCAACACATGTTTACACAAACACAGGAAACTAAGACAGTGCTGGTTGTCTTGTTGTTGAAAAAACACATTCATTTATCTTTCTATTCCCATGTTTCAACATGAAAATCACACTCATATGTATGCAATCACAGATCACTTTCATAACCCACCAGTGGAGGTCACTGTTCTCCTGCTGCACTTCCTGTGACCTTATGGACAGGAAGGCTGCAGGACCTATAGGTCCTCAGGTCACAGTGTGGAGAGATTTGGTAGTAAGGATGGATCAGTGTGGCAACTGAAAACAGTCTCTGTAAAACACCACAAACACAGTGTGGTCTACACACTGGATATAAAGTCAAACACACCGATAATACAACTACAAGACACATACGTGTAAGTGAATATAGTACGGCTGATAATCACAGCACAAGAAATGACTGAACTATGTTAGCAACGTATTCAGTTTGGATTTTAAGACTGATGCTATGGTTGCAGTCTATCTTGCTATTCTACATGCGTTTTTCTATTTCTAGACTAAAACCACTTGAAAGTGTTGCAGATGCTCATGATCAAAAGCTTAAACCAACAAATTTGTTTTGATCACAATGCAAAGACATGCGAAGCTCTTACTATTCAGACCACCAGTAGAGTGTACGGCTGTAAAAACATGGCAAAATGGCATTTAATCCCACAGACATCCATCACAAAGTACCTTTGCAACAAACAAACTTACCAAAATCTAATTATTCGACAAAAAAGACAAAGAAAGATAAAAAGAACAAGACATGCAAGCAACAGTATGTCAGACATATGTTACAAAGATACATGCTAAAGATGAAAGGATTTTCTTCTAGAATTCAAAAGAGACATATTTTAATTACAATGTACAAATATATTAATGAAATAAGTCTCACTTTCTTTTCTTTCTTGTTGTAATTTCTCTGCTCCTAAAGTTGCGCTATTTTCATTGATAAATATCCACCAAAACAAGAACGTGGGGCACTGTCAGGCTGTATAAAATAAAATGCAGCTAATTCCTCTTCAAACTCAAACAGCTGTTTCCAGTTATTTTGATTGATTAGACATCTGGTCAGAGTGAAATGTGAAGAAAGAAAAATAATGTGAAGAAAGTGTATTAATGAGGATGATATTGGTGTTATTTGTCCCACCTTAACAGGTGCAACAAAGCTAACAGGAGGCTGAGTCATCAGCCAATCACAGCCACACCCACACACCCTACACAAGAGGTTTATTCCGGACAGAACAACCCCCCCCCCCCCCCCCCCCCCCCCCCCTGCTTTAACAGCTGAAATAAAGACAAAATGAAAATTGATGTTGACCTTACTTACACAACTGGAAGTAAAAAAAGTTGTATTTTGTTTGAAATGAACATGTAAATATGATCACTGCAGCAAAAACTGTTGGTTCAAATTCGAATGCAATGTTACTTTAAAAAAGTAAATTGGCATGTAAAAAGGTCTTTTGACCGTACTTTATACTTTACTATCATTAGCTTCAAAATGTGATCTAAGCCTGCTTTTAGAGCACCAGGTTAAAGTACAAGTATAACCAATCTGGGAATTGATTCATGTCGTAATATCAACAGTTTTCAGATATTACTACTTGGGATGAAATTCTTGATTTTTTTCCATTCTAAAAAAAAACAACAATAACAAAAAAATTGTAGCCAACACTGGAATCAGTAACATTACCAATGCATATATACCCATCCATTTTTGATTTGGCAATAAAGATTAGACTAAAGTTAGGAAAAGATCATCTTTTTGGCTGAAGTTGCTGTGGACATTTTTCCTTGTTAAACCAGACTACCCTTCTAATCATATCCAAGAGGTGCCAGTGCCTGAGCATAAAAGTACAAAAGCTGAGTAGTGAAGGATATTTCACTGGAGGGTATTTTGAAAGGAAGCAAATGAAATCCATCACCCATAAACAAGTTCAACACCAACATTTTTGCAACTCATTGAACAACATTTCCATGTTATGTAATAGTTTTTTTCCAAAGCTGTTGCAAATCAGTCCTGTATGAACGTAGCTTCTAAGAGACAGCGTTGTAAATGAAACTATCATTGATCCACTATGAAAATAATGATGATGCTGAGCAGAAATCAGACCGATGGCACTGGATTAGGTGTTAATGAGATTTACCAGCCCTAACACGTTGACTTGCATTAGTCAGAAAACAAGTCGGTCCCCTGTATGGTAAGTCGACGGAACAAATTCTCTGGGAATCGTCCAGAAACCCCCAAGAACCCAAAGGGAGAAGGAAGCCGTTAAATCATAAAAGGTTGACTTCACTCTTCTGAATGATTTGCCTTATTGAAACAGCATGTTGAAGCTGGACCATCAGAGGGATGCTGGAGTGATGCAATACGACCAGAGCTCTTCCACAGCGACTGGACCAGGCCTGCAGCATTATGTGCTGTAGTGTGGAGCAGGAAGTGTAGCGCGCAGGGTGGGTTTGGTTGGGCGGTAGGTGGGCAGGCGATCAAATCGAACAAATAAAAAATCACTAATGGGCCGGTTCACAAATTGAGAAGTCTGGAGTTGTTCCCCGCCTGGCAACCATTCCCACTCGTTTGGAGATGGTGAGGAGTGTGAAGGGGGCGAAATGAAGGAGGGCGTTTACAAATTTAGTCTGGGAGGAAACGAGCTTAGCACTGCGGCTGGCTGAAGCCGGTGCCGCTTTTGGTTTTGGCGGTTGTACTGGGTCCAGATCTAAATGGAGGTTTTAGTGTGGCGACCCCGGGCTGTTTGAGGTGTGGTCTGACTGGGTGCGGGGGCCCTGCACAGCATCACACACGTCTACTCAGGCTCCAATTCCTTCAAGCTGGAGGCAAAGGGGAACCATCACACCAGGCATTTCCAACCAACCCCCCCATTATAGATGATGATCTCACCCCGGCTGTCCACGGCCATTACAGACACAGAAAATGGCCACCTAAGAGCAGCAAGTGAGTTAGATGACACCATTAGAGGAGCATAACAGACTCTAGAGACACATTTTTGCAGAGGCATTATCATCAGTGCTGTGTTATGTTTGAAATAACACCTTTTCGGGGGGAGAAAATGAGCCTGTTTTTAGCTTATGTTTTGAATCTATCAGATTAATTTTGTACATTTTTGTCAAAGAAGCCAAATAATTCTTTCAAACAAAACAAAAGTAACAGGAAAAAGTGGAGTGTGCGAATGTTCCCGGCAGCAGTAATATTAAAAAAAAAATACTTTGAAAGTAAAACAGTATCTGTTAAACTAAAAAAAATTAACAAGTGCGTTTTAAGCAGAAAAACCTTCCTTCTCAGAGTTTAAACAATACATTCTTTCCCTATCATGTAAACAGGAATGTGTCAAATCTCATGTGAGTAAAAGCACAAATGTATTTTGCCCATCTCAAGCCAGAGTTAGTCAGATTGAAAAAGACAAAATGATTTTAAAGCCGTCACAATTTTTTCTTTATGCTGTCTTACTGTCACTCCCTGAGAGGGCTGCCGTTCTCTTTATGCAATTGAGCTGTAAACGGAGACAACTTTTACTGTCTCTCCTCATCATATATCACTGACATCCCGCGATCCTGCATACGGACAATATTCCTGACAACTGCTGTAAATCTGCGGTTGAAGCTTGAAAGGAAATGAGCAGCGACGACAGTTTCCACACCACCCGCATACATTCATCCCGACACAGCCACTGTCCCTGTTCTGTTATTACTCACAAAATCAGCTCAGTGTGATATGGTATTTGTCAACGAAGCTGTAGCACATTTAAGTATTGTCTCCTTATTAAGAATCTGAGTCCTAAAAATATGTTCAAGTTAAGGAGCCGGACAAAAATGAGGAAAAACTACTTGCTGCTACTCATTTTAAAGTGATTTTCTATTGATGACAATTATGAAAATTGCTTGTCTTCCAACACGTTTGCTTGCAACTGTTTTAAAAGAGATAATAATAAAATTTCTTTTTTTTTTTAAAAATCACTGTACTCACTCCATCTTGGGTCAGGAGAAATCAGTGTTCTAACTTCTGCAGGTTTCTACTTATTTACAAAGACACTTCGGTTATCATGTCTGTACTTGGCTGCACGCTTTAGAGGCTCACTGAGTGTTATACACGCTGAAATGTTTCCATATTAGCCAGAGACTAAAACAAGAGGAAAATCTTTAATACTGATTACGCACACACTGGGCCTTTTTAAATGCTCATATTAGACTCTGAAGCCGAGAGAGCCGGCATCAAAGCTTTTCTGTAGTGAAGCATATTACACATCCGGGCCCGTTAAATTTGGGAATGTGAGTGCAGCAAGTGGCAGCAAGAATAACTGAAAGGATTTAGTTTTATCATAAAGTCTGGTAAAATGGTGTGCCAGCAGATTTCTTTTTAAATGCAGTATAGAAATATATAGTGTTTTGTAACACACTCTAAAGTTGCTGCATGTGGACATACAGGCAGCAATTATAACTTCTCCTAAAAAAACATTTTACATTATTACGTCTGTGTTTTTCTAATTTGTGTTTGAACACGTGAGCCCCATAACGACATATTTGTTACATATTAACAAATATATTAACATCTTTGTTCACTGCCAGGTGCCATATAAGGCTCATTTACATGCTAAATAAAGGAAATATGAAAACATACAGTTACCCTTCTCTCATTTTTTCCATTTCTTTAATGCATACAACACACTTTCAACACATTATTTCTTTTATGCCTCTGTTGGATTTTTGTTATTAGCTCTGTTTGCTTTTGATCATATCATTGCTTGTGTGCTTATCCGTGTAGTACCTCTGTATTGGCCTATTGCATTTCCAGTTAAGATTTTTCTCTTCCAAGCTCTCAGGGGCTTTTAAATCCAACTACACAGCTTCCTTCTATTCTTTTCTTCTAATTTTTGCTCCGTTTTGTGTTTTGCCTAGAAGAAAAAAAAAAAAAAAAGAACCCTTAGAAATTTTAATAACATGTTAAAGAAGGCATATATACTTTTTCACTGTTTTACATTTTGGCTAAAGCCAGAACTTTCACTGTTGCTGGCTGGTAAAATGTCAGCAATTAGACAAAGTTTGGTAATTTAGCAGCAAATGACGATGTTAACTTTAAACACCATCACACACTCCTTAAATTAGTGTAAGAAAAGGAGTAAAGTGGTAGTTGCATGTTTGTTTTGGTGACGGTGGCACTGAGCTGTGGTTGCTGTAATCTGTACTGCCTGTGGGACTGACTGACAGCCACAGGTTGAGCAGCAGGTCTTTTACCTTCAGTTTCTGTCTACTGTAGAAAAAACATGCTGCCCCGAGTCCCGCTTTAAGATCATCGCAAACACAACCTCTTGGTAGCCTCTTCCTTTGAACTTTTTACACACACACACTTGCCTTAAAACGTCATGTCACATGTCATCACATAAAAAGTCAGACAAATGTGTGCTTTTTGGAGGCCAACACAGGTAGCGGTGTATTTACAGCACCACGGTTTGTGCCAGTATTCAGAATATCATCATTTTTATTTCCAAATAAGAGTTGTTGGGTTTTTTTAAATTTCAGAGTTCGAACACATTTGAAAATGCATTTACACCATCATGCAACACTAAATATCTTCACTGAATACAAACTAATGACGTTTACTTTTAGGGTTCGGTGCTCTTAAAGGCACAATATGTAACCAGTGTCAGGGATTACATTTAATTTATAAAAAAGAGAAGCTAATTAAATATATAAAATGTGTAAAATATTTAATTGCTTTTATGAGGGCAATAAGACTCTTTGATCCTTCATTTCTTTAACAATAAAAGATGTCGGCTTTAACTATGAGTGTATCCCTATTTTACACACCAACACTCTCTCACTTATTCACACACTAGAACATTTTACCTCATAAAGCTCACAAGGGCCAAAGACTCGGACCCACTGAAAACACCCACGCCACAGGCCATCGGTGCAGCGAGACCAGCAATAGGATTGGAAACACGTGTGTATTAATACCTGCTCAAGGCCCTGAGCAAATATATAGCCTGGGCTAACCTGCTAATAGCCTTAATTTGTAAGATAAACAGTAGAAGAGTTTGACACTCACTCACCTAAGGTGCCTTTCCTCTGCTGCACTGCCTCTGCTGCCTTCAGAGGCTTTGGAGGGACTGGGGGGGAGCGACAGCGGCAAAGTTACAGCCTGCCTCCGCCATGCTATCTGTTAAAGTAATTTTCCCTCAAAGAGGAATTAATTTCCTTTCTCAGGCGGCTCACAGAGCCCCATGGTACAGCCTGACTGGATCCCCAGAGTGTGGAGTCATCGTGACCGTCTCCCTCTAAAACCTGGCCGAGCCATGAAAGCTCTGAAGCAGCTTTGACTTTTAATTTTGGTTTATAGATTATATTGATTTAATTTATACTGTGTATTCTTTTAATTTATACTGCGGGCAGTGTGCAAGTGTGCTTTTGAGTTTTAGAAAACAGAAGTAGGAAGGAAAGGAGATATCTATCAGATGATTATTCATCTGTATTTCACCGAAAATGTAAAACACTTAAGTTACAATTTAATTCTATTATATGAACCATCGATATCACGCAAAGTGTTACATTTTAAATTACATGACTAAGAAAATTTAATTGCATAGAACCAGATTTTTATAATTCCCCCATTAGGTCAATACCATACAGCTACAAATCATTATTATGTCTCATCTTTTTCTTCCAAGACTTTCTGTCTTAAATGAGGTTGACAGGAGAAAAATAAATGAATTTTATTTGATTTTATTTGAGCTTTAGTTGAGCTCTGGATATGAATAATTAGAGAAAATAAGAGAAACCAGTGACACATTCACAGCTGTTTCCCAGCTGCTATTTTCCCCCTACTTCTCTTTAAAGAGAGACACTAATGTTAGGAGCAAAAAAGTTTATGAACAACTTTCCTTCTGTTCATTTCCTTCTCTACACTCGAATACTAATTTAATAAAAGGTTGACTTCACTCTCTAATTTTAATTTTCATATATATATATATATATATATATATATATATATATATATAATTTGTTACAAGCATAGTTTATATAAAAACAATGTGTTGGCATCTAAAATTGTATAAAATAGCATTTCCACATTTGCCACGGCAATTATTGGTGATAAAAAATAGTGGAATAAAGTTTGTTATTTCAGGAAGCAGATTTGTGACCTTCACGACCTCGTATCAAAAGTCAAAATGTATCCATATCGGTTTAATGATGTGTTTCATTTCAAAATGAGATAAACACCATTTCCAAAAAAAGTCACATTCACAAAATGATTGGTTACACTACATTAAAAAGGAACCGTGGTCATTCTAAGTCTAGCATGGGCAAAACGTTAGCCTTCCTTTCACTCAAACACTTATTTTGGAACCAAACTTTTCATATTTGTTTCCAATAAGTTGCAAGTCTGCGTCGCAGTGACAAAATAGCTTTCTTAACATCACATGATCGTGATAGTGATGGCTTAAAGTGACCTTTAATGGACGCTACAAGCATCCTTGCCCGCTACCACCAACGTTTGACAAAGATGGGGTGACACGCTGAGTTAACCCCTGACACCTCTCCTTCGCTCTCTCTTCACACTCTCTCCCTTCCCCTCATACGACCTCCCTCTCCCTCCCCCAGCCCCACCCATGAACCATTAAGGCTGTTTTCTTGTAGGAAAAAAAGATGGCCACCCGAGGTCAGATCCAAGTCCAAAATAAATTGCCTTCTTTCCTGAGGCTCAGCCATTTTAATAGTACAGATTTATTATGCTGTGCTTTTTGGAGGGTGATCATATGTATGTGGTCAGTAGCGCGTATGCAGTCTATGACCCAGCCTCCCTCTCACGTTACACCCTATTTATAACATCCCCTGCGCTGGCTCCCCTCGTTCTGCAGTTCCTAGGAACCTCCTTCTGCTCCCAGCCTCGAGCTCCAGTCCCGTGTTCCTCCTGACATCTGAGAGGCTCAGCTGCAACTTGTCCTGGGCTAACTGTTTATCCTGTACAGCCTGGCAACTGGCCGCATGCTCTGGATTACCACAGGACACCCATTTCAAAACACATTTTACTTGCTGCTCTGACTATTTTTTCCTAACAGAAGAGAAAAGTTTTGGGATAGTCAAGGGAGAAAGGGAAGCATCTTGGATATGCGCTTGTGATCTTTCTGTTTTTGGTTGATTTAGTAACATTGCCTCTTACGCTTGCCCTTCTCACCTTTCCTGGAGGGCCGTGTGTGTGTTTGCACACAATGGATCACACACTGTTCGGCTGCCTGCGGAGCCCCCACGCCCCGGCCCAGGCCCTACATCCCGCCTTCACCCAGTCTCCCCTGGCGCTTCACGGACGCTCGGACCACGTCTCCTACCCTGACTTGGCCTCTTCGTCGTCCTCCTCCTCTACCTCCTCACCCTCGCCCTGTATCATCTCCAGCTACCCGGGTGACGACAGCCTGTTTCCTGGGCAGCACCACCACCACCCTCACCGCGGCCACCTGCCCTCCCAGCAGCATCACCACCCACCTCAGCACCATACATCTTGGCATATCCCGCAGATGCCGTCACCTGGCAGCAGTACTCGCCACAGCCTTTGCCACCCACACTCCCACTCATCCCATGACAATGGGCCCACGCCTTCAGACCTGGGCCACCCTGGTGGGCCCAGTATGTGTGCCAGCACCCCCAGTCTAGGCAGTGGCAGCACCCCTACAGGGGCCTCTTGTGTGCCTGCAGACTTTGGCAGACAGACTTTGTCACCTGCTGAGGCCGAGAAGAGAAACGGCAAGAGGAAAAGTGACAGTTCAGGTAAGAGAAGCTGGGATTTTCCGAAGCGAGAAGTGAAGCAGTTCTAAAGGCAGAGATTTCATTTGTGTGTTTTTTAAAGCTGACACATTGCACAACCCGAGACTTCATGTAAAATACTTTGGAGGCATTTCTAAAATGTCTGTGTTCATTATTTTACTTGGATAAACATTTTAACATAAATATCAGCATTTAAGAAATTCCACACAGAGCTCAAGAATAACAGAAACATCTGTACACATCACTCTAAATCATTCAACAGCACGACTGTTGGGAATTCTGCAGCTCTGATACAAAAACAAAAAAATGTCTGGAAAGCAGTTTGTAGGTGCCGGCTGACACGCAGCGAGGCAGGAGGCGACTGGCGGACTGAAGCGTGGAGCAAAGGCCACATCATAAGTGTGCGGGCACATCTGACTAGTGGCATGTTTTGTTTAAAAATCACATCTGGTTTGTTGCGACACTTTTTAGAGAGCTGAGAATAAAGAGGGCAGTAAAGAATTAATGTCATGGATTGTAAAAGACTACACCGGTGCCTCATGGCACACTAAACAACCGGGCGGACGCAAATTGTTTTCATTTACTAAAAACTGCAGTTAAAAGTAAAATGAAAGTGAAAATATTTGAGTGTCATGTTTAACAAAGGCCAAGTTTAGATAGGGAACTTACTACTGTTACAAAATGAATGTAGCTAATCATATTAATATTTGATCTTTTTTCACTGATTTATAATGATCTTACTATCACAAAAAAACACACCACTTAATTCCTATAAAATTTAAAAGACCATTACAAGTTTCCTTTATTTTTATCTACAGGCAGTTGTATGTTCAGGACAGTAAAGGTCCTGAGGCCAGTGAGCTTTAACGCCACCTTTTTGTTAAATTTTACATTTGTGATTCTCCCAAAAATCACCCTTGAATTATGCATGTATAATCATTTTATTGTTCTTGAATCGGGCCTCATTCATACAAATGTATTTAAAAATTCAAAACCACAGATAATTATAAAAAGCACACTTCTCACAAATCATTAATAAATAAACACCTTTTTAATACAATATTTAAATTGATAATAAACCAGCTGATGACCTGCAAAACCTTTGCAATCTGCAGGCACCACAATAATCAATCACAGGATGACAAATGGCCGGGGTCGGGTCGCAAGAAATCTCACTAGCAAAGTGATATCAGTGAGAGTTTCTCATAGAAAGTCTGCTTGCCAGTTTGTGTCCATTTGAGGATTGCAGCCTGTCATTGCTAATCCTGCACCCTTTGGATAAGGTCTCTGTACTCACAGTGCATCATCTGCAGTTGACCGGTGATATTCCCACATCTCCACAGGATACTTGGAGAGTGAGTTTTTTCCCCCTCTGACTGGTTGGGTGTTGCTGTAGCTGACAACAAGTTTATATACCAAAAGTTGGGGAAATATAACAGGATTAACTTCAGACTGACTTTAAATAATAATACAAAACAAAAACACCACTGGCACTAATTTAGCTTTCAATCCAAATTCTGCAGTGATTATTAGAAACTCCATAAGCGAACTGAAATATTTGCCATTTTACAACATAAAAAGACAAAGATTTCAACGTTTTATTTTCCTTTGCACTAAATGTCCAGTTGTCCACATGCAAAATGTTGAAATAGTACATTTAACCCATTAATTCATTACTCTACCTCCTACTCCCTTTCCTCTTTTGTCAAATCACTGGAAAACTGAGCCCTTGCCTCCAGATCCCACTTCCTTTGCAACAATAGTCACTGCATACTCATTACATGTGCAGCGCATTCTCCCAATGCTAACACCAATCACGCTGATTATTGGGGCTAACTAGGCTGCTGACTCAGTCAGCTGTCTAAATATCAGAACGCTGCCTGTTGCATGAGATAGAGCTCTGATTAGGTTTCACCATCTGGACGAGAAACTTGAGCGAAACCTGAATTTAGATACAGAAATAATAACAAAACCCGAGAGCTCACTTCCATGCTAGAGTTTACCCCCTTTTTGCTCAAATATGAAGCTTCTCGGCTTTCTGTCTTTAATACCCAACTGTGAATGTTTCCTTAAGGAAGGACGGAGGGTCGGCTAATGAGATGAGTCCGTGTGTCTGGTTTCTGGGGAACCTGCAGCAGACTTTCAGCTGCAGTGACGGCAGAGGGCCTTTGCTGAGTTTCTCGGTCACATTTGCACAATACTGTCAAGGGAGTGGTCGTCCTTTAAAAGTTACTAGATTTTCTGTGGGGAACAATAAAAGGTGCTTCAAGTCTTATTTTGTTGAGGCAGAGTTGTAAAACAGACGAGTGAAGTGCCGAAGGCGTTTTGCTGGCATTCGAAATTTCTTTTAAAGCAGTTTAAGAAAAACATTGCGGCATCGTTGATGTGTTTGAATTCATTTTTGTGCATAAAAATAAAAAAAAAAATAAATAAATCTATTTTTCAGCAAAGGGAAACAACCAGTGCTTATGTTTCCAGCATAAGAGAAATAACCCGATCATCATTTTATCCATCCAATCTTACAATATTTTTTAAAAGCGTCACTCCTGTAATGCGCTAAGTTCATTTGGGAACCCTCAACGATGTGCCCTGTCTGGGTGCATGTATTTTTCTCATATTATTCCTGCTTTTTTGTGGAGAGATGAAAGTTACAGGGAGAACCTAATTGCTGTGGTGTAGTGGCTGGGTCATAAAAGCCCGCCGCTTGTTTCAGCTCCAGGCCTATTGGTCTGGAGCAGCTGGCTCTGTTATACTTTTATTTCTCTTTACACAATGTCTGTGTTTACCAGAGAGAGTGGATGAACACATCTGAAAGGCCTGCTTCAATAAGACACACACTGGAGCGAAAGGACTGAAATTACAGAGAGGGAAAGGCAAGGTCAAGGGGGAGCGGGACACAAGTTGCGGGTCAAGCAATGATCGGTTTCATTTCATAAAACCCGTGAGGGAATTCTTGCAGTCTTATATATGTTTTGTTTGTCCTTGGCTCTAAAACTGTGTGACTACCATACAAATATAACTTTTGTAGGGCAGTTTCAGTTTACCTCTCATCTTCTCTTCAGACTCAAGGGAGTTATTTTGCTTGAGAAAATATACACTTAATTAGAAGGAAGATTCTCTTTATGACAGAAAAACAGAACCGGCAGGGGTCCCCGATGGGACAAATCTGAGTTAAAGTTGAAGTTTCCTCTCTTACGTGGCTTCACACTTTGCACCGTTTGTGAGTCTGGCTCTGAGCTGCACGACTATTTACAGTTTGGCTTGACGTAGACCTGCTGGATTAACACACACGACAGAACAGGACCGCAGATGAATTAGCATGCAATCGCTGCTGCCTTCAAGTGCAATGTGCAACTGAAGCGTGTCCAACAGAGAAACCACAAAGACTGCTCACAATAGGAAAGTTTTGGAGGGCAAATGAGCCGTATGTGTTTTCTTCGGAAAGTTTGTGGAAATACCAAAACAAAAAGTATTTTTCTGGCATGATGAATTAAAGTGGAGATGTCACAAGCTAGGAATTTATATTTTTTTTAAGGAAGTGCATAATTTGTTCCAAGTTCCCACTTTGCCCATATTTGTATTACTGGTATATGCATTTTTGAAGACGTTCATTTGCAGCTTCCTGGATTTTATATATCTAACATCTGATCTTATGGCTGCAGTATATTTGCTGACTTTCTGAAAACTGCAAACTTAATGGCAATCAAAAGACACACAGTTGAAAAATAATAGGATCAAAATAAATGCAAATAGCAGCACTTCAGACACTTTTTCCTTTCCTGATATAAAAATTAAAGCTGGAGCAGCAGACTTCTTCAAGCCAAATTACATCCATGTTGACAGTAAAAGAGCCAGCCTATTGTAATAGCACAGCTGCCGTCGTGCAGACACACATGTGTTGCCGCCCATGAGTCCTTCCAGCCACTTAAAGTATTCATAAACAATGTCTGAACAATAAAGTGTGACTGACAGCTCTCACTGTTTCTCTTACTTTGCCCCTTTTCTCCCCCTGCTGATTTGCACCTGCCACGTAACATTTGCCTTATTTTTATTTTTGCTGCATATAAATCTGCTCTGAGTGCAACACAAACCTGTGTGGTGTTTGGTTTCAGAGTCCCAGGATGGGAATTACAAGTCAGACGTGAGCAGCAAGCCCAGGAAGGAGAGGACGGCATTCACCAAGGAGCAAATCCGAGAGCTGGAGGCAGAGTTCGCCCACCACAACTACCTAACCAGACTAAGGCGCTACGAGATTGCTGTCAACCTCGACCTCACTGAAAGACAAGTATGTTCCTACCCACCACTGTTTGTTTTCCCCTGGGTTTAGACATTATTGAACCCCCTCCCATTAGCACATTAATGCCATGTTGTGAAAACAAAGGTGGCCTCGGGACGACGAGGAGGCTTTTCAGCTTGCTACTGTGTTTTTGTAACTTCGGTGTGAGGGCTATTGTGCTCCAGATGTGGCTGTATGAAGGGACTATCATATTCCAGATGTTCCTGACTATTCTTTCAGGCCATCCACAGTCAAGACAGGGAGACGGGTTTAAGGAAGTGCTGTCTAGCAAGTCACTTCCTCTCTCCCACTACCCCTGCAAATACAAATTGGTCTCTGAGCGTGGGCCGATTGCTGTAAAATGCAGGCACATGAAATAAATAACAGGAGACAAATGGTTGAGGGAAGGAAAAAGTGGAGTGTCTATTGTTCTGTGACACCCATTTGGAAGCTTTAACTCACACTTAGTTGACGCCATGCCAGCAATATTTTGCGGTGTGATAAGGTGTATTTTGAATGTAAAAAACAGACGTTTTATGAGATGCTCTTAGAAGCAAATCACCACATTAGACCCACAAATTTTATATATATATATATATATATATATCACACTGCATAATATTGCTGGCATGGCGTCAACTAACTGCGAGTTAAAGCTTCCAAACGGGTGTCACAGAACAATAGACACTACACTTTTTCCTTCCCTCAACCATTTGTCTATTTGTCTCCTGTTATTTATTTCATGTGCCTGCATTTTACAGCAATCGGCCCATGCTCAGAGACCAATTTGTATTTGCAGGGGTAGTGGGAGAGAGGAAGTGACTTGCAAGATAGCATGCATTTATAGCATGCATGTTGGTTAAATTCCAGAGCTTAGTGGAACACATTAATGATTGTAGTTCCACTTACTCTTACTGCTTTCACATATAAATATGTCTGCTACGAGAAAGTAAAAAAGTTGCACTAAAATGTATAATAGATTAAACAGACGGACACAAATTAAATTGCATTACTAAACATGAAAACCTAAATTTCAAAAGAGGTGATTTGTTAGGGAGGAACGTCTTGATTTAAGACCCTGTCCCCCCATTTAGAATGCAAATAAATACATAATTAAATGCAAATAATTTAAAAGCTATATTTAAATGCAAAGATTACAAAAGACAATAAATAGGTGTGTCAATCTATTTGAGAATCATACATTTTTAACATATAATTTCATTTTAATTTGATGCCAAAAACACAGTAAGAAACTGGAATTGGGACATGTTTCCCCTTGTTGCATCATCCCTTCATTTAACAACAATCGGCAAGTGTTTGGGAAAAGGTTTTCTCCCTCTTGCTTGTCATAGGATTTCAGCAGTTGAGCCTCAAATTTTTTTTGTTTGCTTTGTAAGCCACCGAATGTTTTAAGTGGGCGACAGGTCAAGACTGCAAATAGGCCAGTGTAGCACCAAGGGTCTATTACTGTGCACTGTCAATGTCCTCATTTAAAACTATGTTTTATTAAATTTAACCTAGTTTTTACTGGGCTGTGTTCATACTTGCATAATAGAACACGTTGTTTAAAATTTCTACTTGACTTTTCTGAGAATGGAATATTTCCAAGAGTGCAAAGGATCATGGGCCTGTTAATGTTTAATTTAGCACTGTAGTGTTGTGATCTTTTTTTTCAGTCATGTGTTTAGACTTTGATTCTTGTGGATATCTGATGTGGTTTCCAGGTTTTTGTGCTTCAAAGGACAGTGTAAAGGTTTAGCTATTAATAGGATGAGACGGTCAGTGATGCTGTTTAACTGTGCGATTTTGTAACTGTGTAGTGTGTGGGGCAGAAAAAACAAACTGATATCTTTGTTTCTTAACACGTTATGCAAATAATGTGTAAAAGTACTTTTTTAAAATAAAAGACTTTAAAAGTTTTATGAATATGCAAAACTACAGTTGTAAAAAAGTACATTTAACAAAACTGAATAGAGATTTGTTTGGTATATACTCACCAACCACTTTAATAAGCAGAGATTGTGGTCCATACTGACATGAGAGCATTACACAGTTGCTGCAGATTTTTCTGCTCCACATGCATGATGGGAACCTCCCATTCCTTCACATCCAAAAAAGTGCTCTCTTGAACTGAGTTCTGGTGAGTATGGAGGCCATTTCAGTACAGTGAACTCACTGATATGTTCAAGAAACCCGTTTGAGATGATCTGTGACATGGCATGTTAGGGGCACGAAGATGGGTACGCTGGGGTCATAAAGGGATGGACGTGGTCAGCAGCAATACTCGGGCATGTTGTGGTGTTTAGTCGATGCTCACTTGGTATGACGGAACTCCAAGTGTGCCAAGAAAGTTTTCCCTCACACCATTACAACACTACTGCCAGCCTGAACTGTTGATACAAGGGAGGATGGAGCCAATCTTTTGTGTTGTTTACGACAAATTCTGACCCTACCATCCAAATGTTGCAGCAGAAATTGAAACTCATCAGAACAGCCAATGTTTTTCCAATCCTGTTCTCCAATTTTGTTTCCTGTTCTTTTGTGACTTGTAGTGCATTCAGAGAGGCTCTTCTTCTTTTTCTTTTATCAGCACAAAACTATCTGGCCATTCTCTTCTGACCTCTGGCATCAACAAAGCAATTTTTGCCAAGAGAACTGCTGCTCTTTGGATAGTTCCTCTTTTTCTGACCATTGTCTGTAAACACTAGAGATGGTAGTGTGGGAAAATTCCAGCAGATCAGAAGTTTCTGAAATACTCAGACCAACCCATCTGGCAACAATAACCATGCCACATTCTGAGTCACTTAAATCACCTTTCTTTCCCATTCTGATGGTTGGATTTAACTTCAACAGATCTGCTTGACCACGCCCACAAGTCTAAATGCATTGAGTTGTTGCAATGTGATTGGCTGATGAACATTTGCGTTAACAAGCAGTTGAGCTGGTGTACCTAACAAAGCAGACAGCTACAGTGTATATTAAGTTTATATGAAAACGTAGTGAAATCTTTGAATCCCACTAAATGTGGTGACTGTAGACTTTCAGAGTAATGTGCTTCTCAGGCTGAAAGCAAATGTAAATTGTAACATGAATGTGAAATGTACCTTAATTTGTATAAGTCATGCTCTGCTTTTCCATCACATTTCAAATTCGCAAAAACTCAAGAAAAGGCCCAACTTTTTTTCAACCTTCTCCAAGACTATCGCAATTAATCTTTACGTGGCTTTACAGAGCAGGAAATTTGTGTGAAATTTTGTCAGCTTATGCAGCATATGTTGTGTGTGACCTCAGTTTGGTCTGGGAAGTATACAGCAAGAGATAGTGAGGTAAATATTGGCAATGCAATCAGTTCTTGATTTATGCTGCGTGTGCTGTTTGGGGAAATCTGATGGATGTTTTATAGCTTGCAAAAACAGAAATATTTTCAAAGATGGCAGCTGTAAAGCTCCAACGCCTAATCCCTTGCATGACTGGGTTTAACAGAGAGTTTATTGTAGATTGAGAGTAGATAAGAGCGTACAGGGTGGGCCATTTATATGGATACACCATAATAACATGGGAATGGTTGGTGATATTAAAGTCCTGTTTGTGGCACATTAGTATATGTGAGGGGGCAAACTCCTCAAGATGGGTGGTGACCATGGTGGCCATTTAGAAGTCGGCCATCTTGGATACAACTTTTGTTTTTTCAATAGGAAGAGGGCCATGTGACACATCAAACTTATTGGTAATGTCACAAGAAAAACAATGGTGTGCTTGGTTTCAACGTAACTTTTCTGACTACTTATAAAATGTGTTCAATGTGCTGCCCATTGTGTTGGATTGTCAATGCAACCCTCTTCTCCCACTCTTCACATACTGATAGCAACACCACAGGAGAAATGCCAGCACAGGCATCCAGTATCCGTAGTTTCAGGTGCCGCACATCTCGTATCTTCACACCATAGACAATTGCCTTCAGATGACCCCAAAGATAAAAGTCTAAGGGGGTCAGATCGGGAGACCTTGGGGGCCATTCAACTGGCCCACGACGACCAATCCACTTTCCAGGAAACTGTTCATCTAGGAATGCTCGGACCTGGCACCCATAATGTGGTGGTGCACCATCTTGCTGGAAAAACCCAGGGAACGTGCCAGCTTCAGTGCATAAAGAGGGAAACACATCATCATGTAGCAATTTCAAATATCCAGTGGCCTTGAGGTTTCCATTGATGAAGAATGGACCCACTATCGTTGTACCCCATATACCACACCAAACCATCACTTTTGTTGTTCCAACAGTCTTGGAGGGATCCATCCAATGTGGGTTAGTGTCAGACCAATAGCGGTGGTTTTGTTTGTTAACTTCACCATTCACATAAAAGTTTGCCTCATCACTGAACAAAATCTTCTGGGTGAACTGAGGGTCCTGTTCCAACTTTTGTTTTGCCCATTCTGCAAATTCTGTGCGCCGACCGGGGTCATCCTCGTTGAGATGCTGCAGTAGCTGGAGTTTGTAAGGGTGCCATTTGTGAGTAGCTAATATCCGCCGAAGGGATGTTCGACTAATGCCACTCTCCAGTGACATGCGGCGAGTTCTACGCTGTGGGCTCTGCATTCACCAGATATCAACACGATTTCGATCCGCTCCTCACGTGTTAACCTCTTCGACATGTCAATGGCTGTGAACAAAGAGAAACTTGTAAATAACTCATGAAAGAATAAAGTTATGTTGAAACCAAGCACACCATTGTTTTTCTTGTGACATTACCAAAAAGTTTGATGTGTCACATGGCCCTCTTCCTATTGGAAAAACAAAAGTTGTATCAAAGATGGCTGACTTCTAAATGGCCACCATGGTCACCACCCATCTTGAAGAGTTTGCCCCCTCACATATACTAATGTGCCACAAACAGGACTTTAATATCACCAACCATTCCCATGTTATTATGGTGTATCCATATAAATGGCCCACCCTGTAGATTGTAGCTACACACCTAATTGCAGTCATTAAATGTTGTAAACACAAATGTGATATAAACCTAATCAAACTTTGAAGGTTTTAATCAATATCATTTTTATCCAGATTTGACTTGAAAAATTAAATTGCATGAACCAGTGGTTCTTGTCTTCTTTTGTATGTGTATTACATTAGTGCACCAGAGTGTTTCCAGAGAGGCCATTTCCAGAAACCCAAGTGCCCTATATGCTTGTTTCACACCTGTAGATTGACCTACCCAAACCTGAGTTCAGGGTCTTTGGTATTTTGTATAAACTGAGTGTCACTTTCAGTGTAATGTTAAGCAGTTCAGGTACACTGCGGGTGAGTCTGAATAGTAGATTTTTCTGATGTCTTGAGAATATTGCTAAATAAATGCTGCTCAGCTTCAGTCCTTGTCCCTCTCCTGCTTTTAGCAAAGACCCCAAAGCCTGTAAAGAATCCGAGGTGGTGCTCAGTCCATTGTACACGCTTAACATTTAAGACAAATGTTTATGCTGTCAACTAACTTCCTGACCATGTGACTGCTCACCCCCCTGGGAATGACACTCCCCAAAAATAAACCCCTTCCACCCTGCATGACAGGGACAAGCTCGGCTTCCCATCTCATCCTCCCCCTCCCTTCGAGCGCGTGTGTCGACACTAACGGAGCCACTGCTTCTATTTGACGTGTAAACTGTTTTAAGCAACAGCTTAATCATCAGTCTGAGAGACGTAAATACGGTCGGGGCTGTCGAGTCAGGGAAAAACAGGTAGACGCCAAGTGCCAGATGTAACCGAACATCCATACATAATTGTTGGTGTAGAAATAGCTGCCAAACTTTAAAAGAAAGTTGCTGTCGAGAGCATTAAGGCTCCCTAATTACTTCTTGGTGATTTATGTTGAGTTTAATCTCTTTTCAAGTGCAACGACATTGATATTTTCTGTCTCCCTGCAGGTGAAGGTATGGTTCCAGAACAGGAGGATGAAGTGGAAAAGAGTGAAGGGTGGCCAGCAGGGGGCAGCAGCTCGAGAGAAAGAACTGGTGAACGTGAAAAAGGGGACGCTGCTGCCTTCAGAGTTCTCTGGCATTGCGGCGCTCCACCATTCGACGGACTCCTTAGCCAATGAAGACAGTCATGACAGCGACCAGAGCTCTGAGCATGCCCACTTATGATGCACACACGTGCAACCCTGTGCCCCCGGAGCCTCCGCCTCAGGACCGTCCTTAGAAGGACTGCTGTTTGCTGATTCACCATCGTCATACAACGATGCTAAAAAACATGTACAAATGTACAGAGGAATGATGTATAGTAGAGACGGAGTTGTCATGCAGGCAAAATGTAAATTTGATGAACTGAGCACATAAAAGGAGACGGTGCCATTGGTTTAGAAAGTCCTCAATAAATGCCAAAAAAGAGAAAAATATTATGAATCTGGAAATGTGAGATCATTGGTTATAGAATTCTTCTGAACAGTACAAACAAATTTGGAAATCATATTCATTTAAACATTCCATGTTGTTTGCCTTGAGAAAAGCAGGCTGTGGCTTTGATTTGCACTGTTAAACATACAGTCTGCTCCTCAATCGGTTTCTACTGTAAAAACTGTAAATTAGAATGTAATGGAGTTATTGGTCAAATCAAGTGCCAGGAAATGAAATTTGCCTAGCTAATATAAATGATTTGTAAATAAATATCAGTATTGTTTTACCTTAACAACGATTCTATACCCAGACTATTCAGCTCATGCAGTAATAAACACTGATGGTTCTTAAGCTGACACTTTTCTGCCTGGAGATGATGTTTTGCAAACAAATCTGAAACCCCCTTTTCAGGGTCTGTTGCAAATTGAATAAAAATTTAACCAGTGGTAAATGGAATTTCTTATGTACAACCTTTTCCCCCCATTTATGAAGCCATCCACACTTACGAATCCAAGGTGATGAATGTGTGTTCCACAAAGTGAAGCCGAAACAAATTAAAAATTGCAGAGTGTGTAGAAAGCCGGTGATGTGGGAGCAAACTAAAATCACCTTTGCCTGGGGGCAGGGTAGGGGCTCCAGCCCGCAAAGGATCGGATTCTGTTACAACATCCAGTTGAAAATAATTTCATGTCTTGATCTCATCTTTCAGCGTGTTGTGATTGTGCATGCTAATTTGTTTAAGAGGCACCACTGCATTTTTTTTTCGCTCCCCCAAACCCACAGCATGAGGGTAATTTTTTTTTCCGTTTTCCCTGCCACTTTATTTCCATGCATTATTCTTTAGAAAGGATTTACAAATATGAAACACTCACCGTTTCCACAATGTCTTAAATTTTAACCTGGGAACAGTATCGTCCTCGATGTAACAGACCATATATGTAACTGATAAACAACTCACAGATATGTTCTTGCCACCTCACCTGCCACAACCAGCTTTCCCCTCACCTCTGGAGCTTGGCTGCTGTAATTAAAACAAAAGCAAGTAAGTAAAATTTTCTTAAAGCCTCTAAAGTTTACCTATAAACTCTTGAATAAAGGCAAAAATTGCCCATCTTCAATCTGCCTGTATATGGCTTTATGCACATAACATCATGCAAAAACCTCTATAAATCAGATCTCTGATTTATAGAGGTTTCTGCATGATGATATGTGCATACGGCTCAAGAGTTGTCTGCCATATCAGATGTGAGACAACCACAGCTACAGAGGGAAAATGTGCATTCCCTGACTGGTGACTGGTTCCTGGTGGTTGTTTGCTGTCACTAGGCAAAACTGGTCGCCAGCAAATTATTGGGGTTGCCCATAGTTTGCATGGAAGATGCAGGCATGTCTGCAAACACTTGCTAACTACTAGCAAAATGGCAGTAAAGCTTGAAAATGTGCAAAACAAACTATAAATGGAGACTATTTGACTTCAAAGTAAGAGTTGTACCTTAGAGCTGTGGTCAACGTGTTTCAAAAGCCACAGCTTTTACTTTGAAGGTAAATGGTCTCTGTTTCTGCTTTGTGTCACACTTTTCACAGTTTCACTACTGCCTTGCAAGTATTTGGTGAGTGTGTTTCGTGCAACTTGGAACCAAAGAAATCACAAGGTGGTTTTCTTTAACATGGCAAAGAATGTATATTCTTAGTAACTGTATGTCACAAATGGTGGACAAATTAATGTCATGCGGTTAATGATCATGTGACCACAAAAAAAAATAAAAAACAACTTAAAATAAGGACTATACACAATTACACTTATTCGTATGCTAAGTATGACAGCATAACATGTGCTAATAGTCCGGTGAAATAAAAATGTTAAATATTTTACCCAGCAGTGTGGTGAGTCTTATTATCAGCTAAGGATAGCTCTGGCTGGCTATCAAGCTTAGTTAGCAAGGCACTCACTAATTGTACATCATGATATAGGATGCAATGCACATATTTGCATGGTCAAAAAACAAGTGTAAAACAATAAGTAAGGCTAAATCCTTAGAATTTATTTTAGTTGAATGGAACAAAACCCTTCAAGAATCAAATCGTGTTACTTGGTAGCCATCTTGGGCATTTTCTTAGGTATCATTAAAAAATTAACTTTAATTTCAAAACTGCTTATATAAAACTTGTTTTTTTCTCCTGCATTTAAGGATCAAAAGGCCTAAAAAGTCAATGACAATCAATGACTTTAGATGATTACAAGCGAAATAACTGCTAGCAACGCTAAGCGGGCGGTGGCTGAGTTAATGTTTTATAAACTTTGAGGTGAAGAGTTGAAGTGACTATCAGTGACAGGACACGATACTATTGATTAACTGATAGTAGATACATTATAGGGTTATCAGTTAGCAACCAACAATCTGAGACAAAGTGGTGCACAAAAAGCAAATTGCCCTAAAGCGGCCCCAATCTTATCAGTGCATTTAAACCTAAACTACATTCAAGGTGTGGTGCTTATAAAAAAATAAATATTCCCTTGTTACCTGATACTGAACAAATAGATGAGTTTAAGTTGTCTTTCTTTAACTTTCAAATAAGCTACATGATTAAAAACAAACAAACAAACAAACAAAAACATCTCATTAAAGGGTCAAATACCAGAGGTTGTTACCTCCTTATGTAGCCCACCCTCCCCCATCCATTTTTAAATCAGTTACAGTGACCAGATGTCCCACTTCATGTGGGACTGCACACCATTTTTATGATCGTTGCCCCACAAAAGTGAACAAGTGTGAGTCATGGCACATTCCCACTAGAACCCAACAATGATCAACAGATAGAGCAGCAGCTTAACAGTTATTGCAACACAAAAAAGAAATACGGTAATCTGTGTACACGATGACGACTGCATAAGACTAAAAATAAAACTTTAGTTTTCATTTATACTCAAAGTATTTACATAGTGATGCATTTGGGAAAACAGACTACAAATAATACAATGCTACTGTGAATTTGTCCTTCACATGATCAATCACAGGCCTACAACATGCACAGTATGTGTCTCTATGGTTTAAGTAAGGTGTCTCCTGCAAACACAAGATCTCACATTTAGTTTGTGACCTTTAAGGGTCCAAGTCCACCCAATAAGTTACTGCTGTTTGAGCTCTGTCTAATCATTCGGTTCACAGTAGTTTGGCACTTCTGCACCAATCATGTACCCAGCTTGACTGAAGAGGACACTGAGCTGATTGTCCAATGCAGGTCAGACTTTGGAAAGTACCCCTCATGTCTCTTTCAAACCAGTCTTTCATCAGCTTGTGCAGCTAGATTTAAAGCATGACCAAAAATAAATGGAAATGTGTTGAGGGAACTGCGCACTCACAGTCAGCTGTTCTAGTGTGTGGTGATCTTATTCACTCACTTCTGTGCTTGGATGCATCTCTCAGTATGCCTCTGTAATTTATATAAACTGTAAACTATATATAATCTATACATATATGCCCCTTGTCTAGTTCATATTGGCTGTAACCCTGTCGAATACTTTGAACAGTTTTACCTGACATTCAGACAAATAGCAACAGTGCGTGAAGATTAAACAGCTGGATAACTTCACTTCAGCTCACAAAAACATTCTCCACCCTCCAATACACGCAGACAGTAAGCTGCGTAAACAAACTCTCGCGAGATAAAATGACGTCAAATGATACTCATGTATCAGCCTGACCAAAGGTAAACTTTCGTCCTATAAAGGGGGATTTAAAGGTAATTGGTCGCAGTAACAGAACCCTGCGGCGACTTTAAAACCGGGCAGAGTCGGTTTCCTCGATGTGAGAAGTTTACTCATCCGCTTGCACGCTCTCTATTTCGCAAGCGACCTACTTTAGGTGAAAGGGGCAGGGCACTTAGGCTGTGAGCAGACGTCTTGAAGTGGTTTAGCAGAACTTCGCACCTGCACAGGTAACAGAAACTCACCTGTGTAGCAGCTGTGAGTGATCCGCTGTCAGATCTGAAACCATGGAGTACGATTCGATGTCGAGGGGAGCCCGAGCCATGTTTTTCATGCTCACACCGAATGAATCATCTTTTGAGAAAGTGGAGGATGTCCCACAGTATGTGCAGCAGGTGGGTGTCGCCTCGTTCTCGTTCACAACTAATACATCTGGTGTTTTAGGGTTATACTGAACCCGCCCCATTGTCCCCTCACTTTATCAGATACAGTTGACAGAGTCTTTTCACCTGGTCAGTAAAGTATCGATTTGAGTTGAGTCAATCAACTGAAAATGCATGTTTAAAACAGTTGAAGTATTCGTCAGAAGAAAAAGGCCAAACAGTCTGTTTTGCTTCTTTCTAAATGAGACTTTTGAACTGAACAGTTTTTATTCAGAGCACTTAGAGCTCTGGGGAGTAAGTGCACGAGTAAATATGAAGTGAAATTTGAAGTTTAAGTTAATAAATGTCAAACTATGGAGAATATTGCATTAAGTATGGAAAAGTTACATTTGTATCAGCACAGTAACCAATCTGCTCAACTTATATAAATCTAATTACTTCTGCCTAATGAAAAATTTATAGCAACGTTCTTTCTTTTCTCTTTCTGTCACTTTACAGCATCTCAATTACCCTTTTATTGTGACAAATGGCTGGTGCAGGTTTAACAACACATGTTTGTTATGAGTTTTTATGAGCAAATCAGGGGAGGAGAACAATTACCCCCACAGCAGGAGTCCTCAAAATCCACTAACAAGTGTGATAAAGCAAATTTGTTGTTACTGCAGGGCTTACTGGTGATTAAAATTTTGCATGGGCGTGCCTGAGCAGTTTAGTGACTTGGCACTGTTTACAGCATGTCGTTAATTATTCTTCACCACTGTCATTCTGTGATCCCAACAGGCCAAATTAGTCAAAGGGGGAAAAATCACAACGCAATCTTGTGATTTTTGGAGTTATTTGGAATTATGGGCTTCTGGGTTGTTGCCAGTTCTCTCAGCTGTTTGGTGATTTGAATGCAAACTCAAAATTTCTCAGACAGCAGTGATAAAAGTGTTTTGTCAGTCTGCATGTTTTTAGCCAACATTTATCACTCAACTGTGACCTTTTAAAATGGCTGTTGGGGGGGGGAGAGAGACATCTGGTCCACAAATGTCATTATCCATGTAGGTTTGAATTCAGAAGAAAATAAAATACAATTATTACAATGCCACAACAAACAGTCCACACAAGCTCAAAGTATACTCAAGTTTAAAAAAAGGCTTGTGCAATTTTTAGTTCGAAATATAATTGCAAACAGTGTGACTGCATGCAAGATAATAACGAACTGAAAAGAAAGAAGGTGATGCAAGTATTAAAAAGACAAAATAATGAAGAGGAGCTTTTCTTTTTGTTTTTTGATGCGCGGTTTGAGAATCGGCTTGCCTTGCTGAAAAATCTTGCCACAAGCTGTCAAAAACTCAGGGGTGCAGCGGTAAAACTATCTGCTAGATAGGAGAGGGGGGTGATGTCGGGGGGTGGGGGTTTTAGGCCAGCTTCCAGAATGATAATCTCTCTCTCAGCGGGTTTGGAGGAGGTCTGCCTGCGCAGCGAGCCCATTTGTTTGCTGCAGCTTTGCAGTCTGCTGCCAGATGTTGGAGCGTTGCGTGTGATCACTGGTCTCTGGTGGCGCTCTCGCCTCTGCTTGTGCACACACATTCACACACACTTGCATCACACACCTGCATGTTAAAGTTGAATCATTCACATGGGGATTTGTGTGTGCGCACGCACGCACGCACACTGACTCTCACTTTAATCCACACATGAATACGCACACTTCCTCCCTCCTCACCTGCAGATGTGCTCCTCTGTGGTCTCGTCACGCCTTTCATTCCTTGCTGCTCTTGTGGGGGCCATGTGTCCCCTTTATGACTGCAGCCACTTGGTCAATGAGCACATTTGAGCTAAAGCTAAGCAGCAGGGCTCACACGCTTCCAAAGTCGTAGTTGTGACCTGTTTGCTAACCCCGTCCCTCACTAATTTGTTCCATGTTTGACAAACCCATCAAGAGGTTATTACGGCTTTCCACGACTGTTACAAATAAAGGCACGTCACTGACTGTTTGCTTGGTGCGCACCATTTGTTTTGTCAAAAGCAGTTATTATCATGTGTTCATGGCAACTTTTTCTGTTTGCTATTTGGTTCTTACAATGTAAGAAGTTATTCTTTTAAAGTAGGTTTTATTCATTTACAGGCATTTTACCCCATGGAACTCTTTCTACTGTTGGTAGTTTCTCTTTAAGTGTGAACTTTTAGTTTTTAACTATGTATCTTTAAAATGAGTAAAAGTTGGTGCACATCTTTCCAAATGAGTGTTTTCCAACTTGCGAAAACACCAAAAGTTTATGTACAGACCATTATAATTGAAAAAGATTATACTTATTTGACTTATGAGCATTTTAAACTGCTTTTTAAAATTATTCAAACATTCATCTGAAAGAAAAAAAAAATACTAAAAACCAACTTGCATAGTGGATGAGGATCTTTTCTTAAAATATTATTTGAGGTTATGCTAAAAATGCCATATTTGTTTTCCAAGACTTAAAGAATGAATTTCTAGGCACAGCCAAGTGTTGGGAGGTTTCCAGTTTGGTGCTTTTTGCTGATTAGGTGGTGGTTCTAGCTGCTTCAGGCAGTGACCTCCAACTCACAATCAGGTGGTTTGCAGCTGAGTATGAAACAGTGGGATAACAATTATTCCCAAGTCTGAGGCAATGCTTCTCAGCCAGAGAAGGGTGGAGTGTACACTCCATTTCAGGATCACACTTCTGCTCCAAGTCAAGGAGTTTAAATACACTGGGATCTTCTCGACTTAGTGGAGAGGGTGTAGAGAGCAGCGTCAGTAGTAACATGGCTGCTGTACCATTTGTTGTGGTGAAGAGAGCTAAGCATGAAAGTGAAGCTGGCAATTTACTGGCCAGTGTACTTGTGTACTTGCCTACCCTCCTCGATGACTGTGAACTGTGAGTATTGAGTGAAAGAATAAGATCATAGATAGATGTAGTGAATATGAGTTTCTGGGCTCTCCTTTAGAGACGGGGTGAGGAGCTTGGTCATTCAGGAAGGGTTCAGAGTAGAGCTGCTACACATCAAAAGCAGAAATATTGATGTGCTTTGGGCATCTGACCATGTTCTGCCAAAAAAATGGCAGAACATGGGAGGTAGGATGACTTAAGGGGACCCTACTATGGTTTTCTTTCAATTGTCCCTGACACCTAAAACCTTAGACGTCAGTTTGCTTGAAACGCTCAGCTCTTATTGTGTCTTTTTTTTTTTTTCCTACCAGTGTGCCTACCCGATGTCAGCTCAAAGAATTACATGTTCCGTGAAACTGTGGCTCAGAAAGTGCATTAAATACAAAGGTGGATGAATCCATGTGTAGATCAGCCAGTTAGAAGAAATTTGACTGTTTAGGGAGGATGGCCTTAAAGTGATAATGAAGTGGGTTGTTTCTAATAGAAGAGGAACTTAAGAATTGCATAAAGGCACAGTATAAGATGAGTAAGAATTCTACTGAAATGTAAATCATGCAAAGTTGATTTAGTAGAGGTCCATGATGAAATTTTGGAGCTGGAAAAGGGAACGAACATCAGCCCTTTACTTGTTCCTGTAACATAAGATGTGTAGCTTGTTTACCTGCGGTCTCCATCTACTTACATAGCCTAACAAACTTAATGCGCTCTCTCTGAACATGTATGACTTTATATTATCAGTGAGCGTGAAGACAATTAGGTTTCTTAAAATAAGATCTTGCTCCTCATTCTATTTTGCTTGGGTTCTGCCTGACATCACTGAAATGAAAGCTTGCTGTTGGTTAGCACTGATGTTTAATTCATCCACTGAGATAATTTCTACCTCCACTGCTGCCGTGCTTGGATAAATGTTTTTGTTCACCAATCTGCCAATTGGTTGTGGTTTTATACCCGTTGCTCCAGGCTCATACAGTGAAACAAACATCATGGATCACAAGACATGAAAGTCCTGCAAGCTTTTAGCTCATCTGCCAAAACAAATGCTCAACACAACGGGTAATGGCAACAGAGGACTTGGAACAGTTGTGTTTTCATAGTTTGTAACACTGCTGAATCATGATTTTGTGTCTGCGCAGGCTACTCCTTTCTTTGTGGGACTGATGGTTCTGGAGCTGGTGGTGGGCTTTCTGAAGACGGGGGCCCCAGTGATCACAATCAGTGATGGAATCACCTCCCTATCTGCTGGAATGGTCTCCAGACTCCCACTGTGAGTGTTTAGGCAGGTCAGGTCACATAGTAATAGTGCAAGTAAAGCATAATTTGGCTTCTGTTCATTTTAAACACCGTGGTTTGGTGTTTTATATATGACTGAGCAATGTGATATATATTTTTTTTTTTTAAGTTTAGGTTTTTTAGTTTATTTTTTTAGGTGCTGTAACTCTGGATCTTGTATTAAAGAACCATTACCTGTTAAAAGTGAGTTCATGTGAGGAGGCCAGCAGGGAGTAGATAAATTAGGTGATAAAAGGATGCAGTATGGCAGGTTTAGGAAATGCAACAGAACTGAATATAACTATTAATATTTATTTTTTCAAACAAACTTCAGCTTACTGAAATTAGTTTTAAGGTGGTTCTCTTAAAATGGTTCTTATAGTGGTTCATCTTCAATGTAAATATAAAGCTAGTTTCAAAGTTAGTTGAACATAATCTTTTCTAGTTCTACATTGTTTTAAAATGTGGATTGAAATGGGGAGCAGTAATAGGGCTGAATCATGGGAACTCAAACAGGGGAGGCTTTGTTATACCTGATGTACAAAATTACTTACAAATTAAACAAATTTCTGTCAAGATGGAACACAAGGTGAACAGATGACTATCGTGACCCTTGGAGCGCAGCTGTACGTGATCACAAACTGAATGCTGTACTTGCATAAGCACATTTGAGCCGACACTGAGCTTTGACCTTTCCTCTCCACAGCTTGCTGACGAGAGGCTGTGAGCTGAGCGCTTACATGTATGTGTGGAACCACTACCGCTTGGTGGAGCTGCCCTGGGACTCTGCCTGGACCTGGTGGTTCACCTTCTTGGGAGTGGACTTTTGCTACTACTGGGTCCACCGTTTTGCTCACGGTACCAGTCGTACACTCACCCACAGCTGAAGGCAATTTATTGTGCAGATTTTAATTTACAAAAAAAAAATGTTTTGTGTAACAAGTTATGTTAATAGTTGTTGTTTTTTGCGTGTGTTCTGAAAACACGATTGCTCCTTTACCTGTAGGGTGCAGCTAAAAAGTTCTGAGACCCGCCCAAAAAAACCAACGGCTCACCTTCTGTTGTGTTCGCCATTGTTAGTCAGTCAATACAAACTATAGCACAGGAAAAGTCTCCTTTGTTACCTGTTGGGTTTTTTTTGTTTCATTTTCGTTTTTTTTTTTTTTTTTTAATTACAAGTTTATAGTCATGATTTCTTTGGCTGAAAAATTTGAATGTAGACACATTGTAACATATTAAATGCGAGATTCTATTTATTCAGGAATTTCAACTATAATGAGCACTGTACATTCAAAATATTCTTACCTGTTCCAACAGGGGTTGGAAGGTTGTTAATTGACAACACATCTTGATTTTGTTTTACTCAACTAAATATCATAACAGGAATAACAGCAAACCAAATCTAAAGTTCAGTTAATTGACTAAAATAGAAATAGTAAAAGTTGGATCTTTTTGCTGCTAAGTTGCTCCACGTGGTTTGCGAAGCGTCTTGTTTTCCTTGATATCACACACAAAATTTTTCCATGTGTCCACTCTTCTCTTCGTCCCGTGTTGACATTACTTTGCATTTTCATGGGAAACGGAGCATGGGAGCTAGTTGTACTGTTTCCAAAAAAACCGCTGTGCAGTTTCCCAGGGATGGATTAAATGTGCCCATCTAACCTTACTGCACAAGGAGATTGCTTCTGACTACATCACTTCCACATTGGTCGCACCTTTCTACACAACTTGATTGGGTCTTATTGGGTCTAGTCTCTCCACAATATTTTCCTTATAGTTGAAGAAAGTGTTCATACATGTCATCATTGTTTTTGTCCTTGTGCGTTAGTTTTTATTCATTGTCTGCCTTTCTTTAGAAAAAGGTCGTTGACAAATAATTGCTTAACAGAATTATCACTAACTGGCACCATTAGCACTGGCAAAAGCATAGACCTGAGCTATTCCGGTCATTCAGTTGGGGTTGATCCTCCATTTCCATGGCTTATTTCTGCAAGATATGTCTTGTGTTCCATAAACTTTGTGAAAACTCCAGGTGCACAAGTATCTTATATAAAAGCATTGTCCTGGTCAAGGTTGGTGACTCCTGTCAGTTTGGATTCATGGTGTTTGTTATAAAATTTTTACAATGAGCAATTTGTGAATAGTATTAAAACCATTTAAAACATGTATCCAGGTTAATGCTGCTGAGTTGTGAATCACTCTGCTGCTTTTGGCTGCTCCCTTATTCACAAGTTATACACATGTTTGATTGTTAGTAGATTTTATTTCATTTTTTTTTTTTAATATACACAGAATGCTCTACCTCACACAATGGCAAAGGGATTAGTCTCCTCTTGGGATCAAACTGGTGATCTTACGCTTGTTAGGCCAGTATGTAAAGTAATAACAAAAGCTGCAAAGTTAGCTGATGATAAATGGCTGTAAAATGTTGATTTAGTTGCCATCCCCACAGGGAGGAGTCGTGAAGATAGGATGCACATCATGCTTTTCTGGACGTTGTAGAGGAAGCAATTATTTTTGAGTTACATCCAGCTGCTTTAGAGCTGTGCAGATGTGAGAGGCCATGGTCTCCAGAGGACTCTGGTCTTAACCCAGAGCTGTTGCAGCAGCAGGCTGTATAAAGTCATGTCTCAGAAGTAGCAACGTCCTGCAGAATACGTCTTAAAAAAAAAAAAAAAAAAAAAGCATATAAAAAAAAAATGTACATGTCAAAGAATTTTGTAGAGTAGTGGCTCTACAAAAAAGGCCTTTCCACATGTCTTGTCTGATGTTCATGCCAGATGCTCAGCTGCCACTCAGCACATCGGAAGAGAGCTATTTATCTGTGGCCTGCGCTGATGTTTATTTGTGTCAGAGGCACATCAAGCTGACCGCTGTCTAGTCCACATAGCTTTGGATGAAAGTCCACTGGTTCTGTGTTGATGTTAGAATCTGAGTAAACAGAAGCTGTGTTTTTTAAACTTTCTGCCACAGCTGAACTGGTCTCTGTGCTTTTGAGGTGACTGAGAACATCAGCTCAAGATGCTGGTGGTCAGTTTTACTTTGACTTTTACTGTGCACTTTCAGAGTGCAAGGCATATAACCATCATGGTTATGTCTTTGTGTAAGTCGGAGTTTAGGCACTTTGGAATACAGTATAAGATGGTAAATTACAATCAGACATTCAGTGTCTGGTGTAACTATTAATGATGAACATACTGCATTCAAGTTTTAAAAATCTACACGGCAACCTCTGTTGTAGTGCCTGCAAAGATGAGTAACTTGGATTTTTTTTTTCAGTGCACACTGTTTAATTGAGGAATAGCTTTAGATGCACACGTATTACTTTATTATTTTTATAGGGACATGAGGGTTCCTCGTTTCTTGTTAGCATCACCTGCACACTAAACCTTTAAATGATCAATGACCTGGTAATGAAAACGAGTGTCAAAGTACAGATGCGATTTACCTCGTCTTACATGGACTGGGACTGCACCACACTTTCCTGGCAGGATGACAGGATGCTCATATTTTTCTGTGAGCTGAGGAACTCATGAGTCCATGTGGCATCTGTTTAAAAAGCCTGCTTTCCTTTTAAATGGGAAATGCATGAAAGAAGAAAAAAGTATTTTTAAAAAAGTTTAATAACTTAAAAGAAACAAGTGAATCTGCAAAAAGTCAAAGTTGCAACATAAGACTTGGCTAATGAATACAAAAACATCAGCTTGTGTCAATGTATTGCATCATATTTAAAAAATGAGAAAATCCGTATAGCTGCTCAGCAGCTGTATTGATGATGATAAGCTCTTATGTTGTCCGGATGCTCACCGGTGATTCAATCAAAGTATCTGAGGCAGAGATTGGCAGTCCTATTAATTGGGTCTGTCAGTTCAACTGTTGGGACAGAATAAATCTAAACCACTACCTGATCTGGGAAAAAAAAATACTGGGCAAGGATCAACTTTCTGACTGGAAAAGTGCAGAGTCCATCTATCATGTACACAAAGCTCCAGACTTTTGTTTTGACAATCCAAGAAAACTGAGTTAAGTAACATGCACTGATTTTAAGAAGTAGTCTGTCTGCTGAATAACATCCAATAACACCTGAAAGGCGATCTCATGAAGTTTTCCCACTGTTGTTGTCCTCTTAGTGTCACATGATGCAGAGGAATGTCGCCAATACTGTGACATATCTCTGTGGTGTGTTCGGTTGGAATGATTTTATTTTTGAACTGCAGAATCAGTTTTATGTCTCAAAAATGTTCCACTTACTTTCATTTCCTCTTTCTCCAGCCTCTTTGGGTTGTTATTATGGAAGATTGCGAGGTCGCAGATAGTCATCTGGTGCAGTGCTTGCTCAGGAATATAAGCTTTTTCCCTTGTTACCAAAGGGAAGTGGCTGTCCCTGACCACAGGACAGGGCCGGCACGGTCCTCACTCCTCACTCTGGTCAGGCGAGGTCATCTTGGTCAACCATTTTCTGACCTCCAGCTTCTTCCAGAGGAAGGTTCAACCAAAATGTTCCAATGTGAGTGAGGCATGTTTCCTATAAAGAAGCACTGAAGAATGAAATGGATATAAGACGAGCACTGTTGCCATTTGTTGCCTCAACAGTCTGAACACTGCAACTGTAATTGTAGTGTCCAAATGAATAAGATAGAACTTGTAATATTGCACAATAAGAAAAAGATCACAATAGAAAAATGCTAGAAGAACCAATTGCATGCTTGGAAATGTCAGCCTCAGTATGAAATATCACTTTGTTTGACCAGCTTTATGGATATTTTCATAGTTTCCCCCTCATGACTTCCACATGAAAAGATGATTCAAAGATAACTGGAAGGGCAGCAGTCGTCTGTGCTGATGCCATCTTTACTAAGGAGACCTTATTAATTTGATGTTGCTCTTTCCAGACACTGATCTTGGGAATAACAGCAAATTAAAGAAGACTGAACCACTCAATCTCCAGCTCTGTTTTTTAATTTGAGCTGGATGAAACTCGGGATTCTCATTCACAAAAGAAATGGCGAAAGCCTTTTACTACACTGTATTTATGGCCTTTGGCACTTGGTGTGATTCTGCTTAGGCAAACACCCGTTGTGGTTAAAGTTGAGGCAAATCTGGAATTCCAAACATTTGAATGACCTTTGCGCGCACACAGGCTCAAATGAAGTGTTTGTTTATGCTAACTCCCGATATCAGTATTTGCTTGATCACATTGCTAATGCCAGAATTTTCACAAATCAATGCTATAACTTTACTTGGTACTGCTTTCATAATTACTTTTTTCAGTTGCATTTTATGTTTATCTATCTTTTCATGAAAGAAAGATGTAAGTGTTCAATTGCTGACAGATTTCCAGAAAATTTAACTCCTCTGGCCTCTGAAATAATATGACCCTTGGTAAACATTTAACCGCTAGTTTATCTATTAGCAGCCATAGAAGCCACCTTCTATAAACGCATTGATTCAATAACCTGATGACTGACAAGAATAGAAAACAGATTCCCATTTTAACCCCATGCTTTTTTGGGTTCCTTCTCCCCACAGTTCTTTCAGCAGCAGACGCACTATATATGTTAAAAATGCTGCTATTCTGAACCAGCCTGAATGAAGATGGTTTTGGGTGAGCAGCAGGCCAGCTTGATTCAGATGCGGCCATGTTGTTGACAGCACTGTTGATTCTGTTTATTCTAACCTCATATCGCGAGTGCCACTAATAGCAGCTCTGCTCTTGGGCAGCATCTATATCCAGGCATGCCTGCCAGAGTAAAGCCATTAATCAGCTAGTCAGCTGTCTGTACTCTGATTATATGTGAGGTAATGGAGTTATGCTGCAGTTGTCTCACCACAGTAACTGCTGCTGCTCACAGAGCTCAGAAGCACCAGAACATCACTTAAAGGTCCTGTGAAATGGTATCATTACTTCCACAAAGTGATGTATTTTGAGACAGGGCAGTTTAATCTGATTTTAACAGCACAGAACTGGAATTGGTAAACACTGTATGGTGGCATTTTTAACTGGATTTTTTTTTTTTTTTTTTTTTTTTTTTTTTTTAAATAGTGGCTAGTGCATTTCTAGATTTAAGTAGTTTTGGATTATTCATGATCCAAGCTGGAACAGAAATATGATAAGAAGTAGCCCTCAAAATTCAGTTGTATATGTTGTAATCCTTATAAAGTAGTGCATTTTACATTCATCCATGATAAAACAAAGGAACTAAACTATGTGAAGTGGACACAGGATTATTTCTCTTCTACTTTCGGTGACAATTAGATAGGGGGGAAAAAAAACCTAATTTTAGTTAATCAAGTTTAATGTTTGTGCACGTAATATTAACCCTGTTAATCATTACTTTTGGTTCAGAGAGGACCATTATAGTTAAAGATTTTTATTTACCTCCTTATATTTGTCATTATGTCTCTAATGTGGGCCCTCTCTGACTTTTTCTGCATGCACAATAAATCAGAAGCAGCAATATCCAGACAGTGGTGTTGTTTAGTTGGTCAGTGACAACAAATTGTTTTGGTCTGATGCAGCATAGGAGGAGGAGAAGCTGGGCAGAGGTGGGTTTCAACATGGATTGCGGTTTAGCAGCAAATATGATGCAGCTGCACCACTGCAGCTGATACTATGTGACATTTTCCAGTGTCACATAGTATCAGTGTTACGTCCCCCCGAAGGGGTCTAGGCATGCGAGTGAGGGGACCAGTAACAAATGAGTCCAGAACAGAATGAAAGGAGAACAGACAGGTGTTTTTAGTAAATAAAATAGTCTTTATTATAAATAATCTTAACATAAAGAGCCGGCAATGCCGTTTTACCAATAACACTTGGAAAAAGGAAAAAAGGTTGCAACAACAAAGAACACAACAACCAAACAAACTCCACACCACGAGAAGGCACTTCCAGGGGCCCACAAGCTCACCCTGTCACTAGCAGCAGCTAGCTTTACTACTGCCAAGGCCCACAAGCCCACACTACTCACGTGAAGCTACACTAAACACTGCTTCCACACTATAGGCAGGACATTCACACACCTAGCACTCAAAGCGGAGACACCAGAGAAAGCCACCCTCCCACATCCAGCCCATCCCCAGCTTATATAACCTCAGAGAGGTGATTGCTGACTGGGCCCAGGTGGTAAATGAGGCCAATGAGTAGCAGCTGTGTCCTGGGGAGAGAGAAGAGCAAAAGAGAGGCAGAAGGGTGGAGCAAGAGAGGAGGAGGCGGAGAAAAACACCACGCCCACACAAGGGCAGTTTCAGGATGCCCAGCTAGGGCCGTAACACCCCCTCCCATAAATACAAACCAGTGGTTTGTCCCAGAATGTCCTACCCAACTTTTAAACATATCACTTACCATGCACCATAATAACGGTTAGGCATAGCCTGCCAAAACTGCCAAGACCTTTTCGATGGGTCGAAAACACTGAATGGGGTTGGCTCAAGTCCCTCAAAATAGTGTCCAAAGTGACAGCCAGGTGTTTTTTGAGCCATCACATATGGAGAGCCCAGCGAATAGCTAGAAGGCCATTCCGAAACACTTTTCAGACGCTTCTTCGCTAGGTCATGGTGACAGGTATGCTGGTTAGCCAGAGGTGCAGGTTTGAATGGTTGTGTCACACACAATCTATCACACTGCAGGTCGTCTGGACCTGAAAGACGGTCAACAGGTGGTGGATTACAATTAGTCGATCTCTGACCGTGACCAAATGACACCACCGAGCAATTCTCAACCTCCCTGGCTCTGGCAAGCTCTGCTTCTAAACGCTTAAGCTCCAACTACTTCCTTAACTGGAACTCCCTCTCACGATCCTCCTTTTCCAACTGGAGACGAGCCAGGCGTACACGGAGCCTAGCATCCTGCTTCGAGCCTACTGATGACTCTATGGAGAGTGGTTCGAAGTGAGGCAGTGTCATCGGCTTGTCCTCAGGCAGCCCCTGAGCAACAGGCGTAGACACTGATGGAGCTACACCTTGAGCTGGCACCTGCGGAACAGGCTGAGACGTTACACCATGCTCAGGTGGACTGGCAGACACTGGAAAGGCCACTATCCCCTTCTCCACCAAGCCAGACACAAGAGCAGCTTTCAGCTCAGCCTTACGCAGAGCTGTGGAGACACAAATGCCATAAAATGATGCCACCTCATGCAAATCCCTCTTCCTATAGGTGTCCAGCTGGAAAAGCGAAGGGTTTGCCAGAAACACAGCAATATCAAAGGTAGCCATTAAAAACCAAAGGGCAGTTTCAGGATGCCCAGCTAGGGCCGTAACAATCAGCTTGATGGCATTTTGAAGTCGAGTTCAGGTTATCTACTGGGATTGTCTGTGTGAATTAATAAATCATCCATTTCCTTGACTCTAAATCATTTTAACTTGTATGTTTAAAAAAAAAAAAAATTGGGACCCACAGTTATCTGGTCAGGAGTTATCACCTTATTACCACCCTGGGAGGTCCGAGTGCAGATGAATGCAGCTAATGGCGCTCTGTCAGGTGTAGTTGGATCAGATATTGGTGACTGAGCCGATACATGAAGTGCTGTTTACTTTGCCGTGTGACAGCAGCACCTAGCTGCACAGACACAGATAACACAGATACGTTGTTCTCACTGTATTTACATGGGGGCCTGATTTCATTTATTTCTCTAGTAAATGCCAAATATTCAGTAAATTTCTGTATTTGGATATATTTCTTATATTCTATAAACAGAGAAAAGCTTTTTAAGTCGACCACTCCCTCACAAAGAGGGATTTGCTACTCTCGGCAGATAATGACGGTCATGTTTTCAGATCACAACCCGAAAAAGCTCGAGCAGGTTCGAGAAAACAAATATCCAACACAATTAGATCTGACTTTAAACTGTGTTTAACCTGCCAGATTAATTGTACAAAGGCTGTATGATCTGTGACTGTTAAGTTGAGCTAACTGGTAATTTAATTTCCTGTGTCCTGGCTCCTGCATGCTGTATTCATTCAACTGTTTGGCCTAAATCAGAGTATTTCCAGTAGTGAGACTGTGACTAAACCAGACCTTACGTCAAAGTCCCGATATCATCACCTTGTGATATTGGTTAGTTTGTATGTGTGTAAAGGCATCTTTACTTACCATTTCATCATACACCACCAGAAACAGACAGCCAAAAGACTTTTTAATGATCTTGAAACATAGCAGGACATGTTAGAGGCAACTATTAATGATTCTTCTATAGGAACATTGTTAGTACTTCTTGCTTTAGTGTGTTGAACAGAGACTGTCTTTCTGTGATCTCAAGCCATACTAAACAGTTTTAAAGATGGAGTGAAAACATCATCATTCAAAAAGGAGCATACTGTAATGCAATAAGAGTATGATAACTTGTTTTTATCATTTGAAGCCAAAGTTGTAATTTAGAATAAAATCCAGTGGAACAGATATGTGCTATTGTGGAACATAAACCAGGGTTGGACATGTGATTGCTGTCATTACTTATTTAGCATTAGGGTTTGTTTGCTTTTGTTTTTTTGTTTTGTTTTTTTTAATATGTCTTATAGGCTAAATAGACACATAAAAAATGCTATGTAAAAACTACATATGTATGTATGTGTAAATGTATATGAAATAACGTAATCCAAAGGCCTCCAGGCAGGGGGGAAAAGTGCAGACATTTGGGCCAAGTATATAAAATATATGTATTTAACTCGTTTTCTGCTCTCTGGCTCAACCAGCCTTTAAAAAAAGCCCAAACCTAACTTTAACTTTCTGCTGGTGTGTCCAAACACCCACTGTCATTCAGCCCTGCAGACAGCAGCAGTTGTTGAGACAAACAGATGTGCTTATCACTGTCCTCCGTCCCAAAGGAGAGCTGACCGGTGTGGATGTTGTTTAAAGAGAAGCACCTTCTGGCTGTGGGGCAAGGTTGAGAGGGTCTGGGCCTTGAAAAGACCCCCAGGCAGCCAGGTCTTCATAAATCTTTATTCTGACAGCAAGTTCCTGGCCTAGTGCAGGTTGCAGGGCCAACAGAGGAATCCAGACCCCTGCTTGGTTTGCTGGTTCTGTCTGTACGGTTTGGTCAGGATGTGGGAGTCTCACTCACGCAAGCAGAACAGAGCAAGTGAAAGGCCTCATGGGAGGTAAAGATAACATCAACGGTGATCTATAGGCCTCTTTGCTCATACTGTCTGCTCTGTGCGCGTTGAGAGGGAAAGAACTGTAGAATAAGACCAAGAAAAACTGGTCTGATTGAACCTACACATCACAAAGAGATAATATCCACAGTGCCTGTATGTACAGCTTTAACCAAAGTGTGGAAAAGAAGTGTGTGTTATGATCACTGAGAGGGTCGCTGAGCTCAGCAGAGGCCAGAGTCAGGCTGTCTGCTGCCCTCGTGTGCTCTGCTTGCTGCACGGACAGACTTCCCTCTGTCAACAGTTTTGACAGAAGAGGTGATTTCAGCTGCAGACAAAGCTGAGGACAAACTTCCACTGAGTGGAGGGATGAAGTGTGAATGTGAAAAATGAATATGAGGATCGATTAGTAAAACGTTTGTTTGTTTTTTTTACTTTTGAATTTTAACCAAACCTGCGTTTTTACGTAGGGTTTTCTCATTTCCTGTTAAATTTTTCAGTATTACTACATTGCTTGTTCTTGAGTGGTAAGACATTACTTCAGCAGTTATTGTTTTTATTTGATTTGCTGGATATAGTCTTTTTATGTAACATTTAAAATGAAAAATAAAACCAAAGGCAGGAGTCTTTTTTTTTTTTTTTTTTCTTTTAACTGTCTCTCCTTGTCACGTGAATGGGGTCTGATTGCCTGAAACATACACATGCAAAGCAGTAATTGAAATTTCTTTTTAAACTTGGACAATTATAAATGTCATTTGAACTCTCATTATATACAAAAAAACTATAAATGGGTTCAACTGTAAATGTTTTTGTCTTAGAAATTCATAACCCTGCTAGCTGAATAAAATGTAACTAAATATATCTGAACTCTGTATTTAATTGGCAGTTTTACAAAGGAAACATATCAAATGCTGAAACCGAAATTTAATTTTTTATAATGTACTCAGTTTTAATTTGATGCCACCAAGACATTTTAATGAAGCTGGGAAAGGTGCATGCTAAACAGTGTTTCACCACTTTTTAAACAGTTCAGTAAACCTCTGGGAACTGAAGAGGTGGATTCTGATGTTGGGTCTGAAACAGAAAGCAATAAAAGGGAGGACAAAGAACTGGTGCTTTGGATTTCAGCACACTGAAATAATGGACGTGGAAATATGATCAATTAAAGCACAACGTTGATATAACAAAATTAAACAGAAAATCAATTTTATTTCTCCTGTCACTTTCTTTGCATAGTTTTTACACCCTGTTTGTGAGAGCTGCAAGTGGGCCTGACCAGGGTTAGTGTGTTTACTTTAGAGTGTGTGACTGAACTGTGTGGACAGCATGAAGTATGGCAGAGATGGAGGAGAGTTGGCTGACCATCCCACTGAGCCCTGCGTTGCTGTTTGGGTTGGCACCCTATCCAAGAGTCCTCCAATCCAAACACTGGAGAGCTGTTCACAGCCCATTAGTCCTGTGATTGACAGGGCAGCCCACCACTCAGAGGGCTGCACATGATGGCTGAAGGATGTTGCTTATTACTGCCAAGTGTTTGTCTCTGAGGGTGATGATTTAGACATCTGATTGATGTAACTGTAAAAGCATTTTATAGGGTTTGAGTGGTTAAAAGAGTGTCAGTTTGGATCTACTCCTATGGTGATTATTTTTCTTTTATTTAGTCATATTTTCTTCTTATAGAAGCATTATTCAAGGTATAAATTGGCACTTGTAGGGGCTTGGTGGTGGCCTTGACTAGAGCTAAATTTATGGATCTCAATTGGACTTTGGCTCTTGTGTTTACATGACTCTGGTTATATAAACACTGCTCCTGACATGGTTTGGATGGATGTAAACAGGCCGTGTCAAAGTCTAACCCAGTCACATTACATGACTGATTATGATTTCATTATTATTGACCTTGATTACGCGCCAGATAATGATTCTAAAGAAAGTTATAACGTAGACGTCCTGCAATATCTCTTCAGTTGATCCCATGTACTGGGGCAGTAAGTTTCTGCTGCTGCAGTGTGTAAAATGTTGCAGAACAAACTGTTCAAAAGTTGAATGAAAAGAAAAACATGAACATTTACAGTAAAGGGATTCTGTGGGTATTTCATCCTGGATGAACCCCCATTTTGTTATAATTGATTCTAGGTTGTAACAAAAAAGTGTGTCCACAATATTGAGCTTTAAGTGATTTATTTACAGGAGGAAAAAGAAATCAGTTGTGTGGTATGGGCTAGGATGAGTGAGTGAGTCTGTTCATTAGCCTAGAAATCTCTCTTTTGTGAGCAGAGAAGAACAACAATAAATCTCCAGGTCACAAATGGTCCCCAGTGACAGCCAGCTGGTTGGGCTTCCTCTGCTCCTGCTCAGGTTCACATGACTATAGAAGACAAACTCTGCCATCACACTTTCTTTCCCAAATAAAATGACACGAGTGAGTGTTATTAAAATTGACTTTATCACACACTGGATTAATGTTTATGACTTTGAGACCCTGACCCAGGTGAAAATTTCACTTCCTCTAATACTTTCCAAGTTTGAGACTTTCATCCTTAGCAATATTTGGTCTTTAGTACCCATTAGTTATTGCACTAATAGGTATAAATATGCCATAGTTGAAACCCTCTTTTTAGCATTTGCTTACCTATTAAACATCACGTTATAAGTGTTGCTATTCTCAGTCTGTTAGCAGGCTTCCATTAGCATGGTAGCAAAGAGCCCAAAATCCGTTACCATTTTTAATCTTAAATCGTGAGTTGTTTAAATTACAAACTTAAGTTAACTAATTAATCAATCTTTTAGAAAAATGTTTCAAAGTTCAAAAATGCCTTTATTACCAGTGAGTCTTTTGGGTTTTTTTTTTTGTTTGTTTTGTTTTGTTTGTTTTTTGGGGGGTACCACATCAGGTGAGTAGTAACAAAGGAATAAAGTCTTGCTTTGCATTATTCAGATAACTATTTAACCATGGAGTTATTAAACCTGAACACTGATTTAGTTTTAACGCATATGAACCATGTGCTGTGGCCATACTTATGTGGTAGCAGTGTCTTAGAAAAGAGAAGAGGGCTTCAGGAGAAATGCCCCCACCCCCTCTCCAGTTATTGCAAGGTTTGCTTTATCTTTTAGTTTCTTTAGCTTTTCTGCTAACGTCCCCTTTTAAATATCTGTTAATTTGGGTTCAAGACAGAGAGCCCCTTTTTGATTTTTATGATTTGGCTTAAAACCCTTAATAAAGCTTAGTTGGGGTTGAACCATTTGACCCTAAACCATCTCTTAGTTGTGCTGCTATAGGTTCAGCCTACTCAGACTTCCAATGTACTGAACACTCATAAGCACACATAAGTGAAACTACTATTGCATACCACAATCGTAACTTTAAAAAAAAAATGCTACATTTTTATTACCCATCTATTTCACACCCGTGACAGTTGATTGTTTCGCCCTGAAACTGGTTCTGCTGGAGTGGGGGTGGGGGATACTACCACCCTATTTATACCAAGTGCCTTCACATAGGGGATTATCTGGTTGTTGAGGTTGTTTTTGCTCTAATATTGTACGTTCTGACAATAAATAAAATTGAACTAAATAAGATTACAACTGCTTTTGGTGCCTGCAGTTACACTGATATGCGCTAGGGGTTAAACAGTTGAGCAAAGCAGTGGCACGTTTAGGTTTCCCAAGTTTACTGGGGAACTGACAGTCACAAACATGTATCTCCTGTGGGTGTGGTAAAAAAGTGTCATAAATGTCCATCACCTGATTAGTATGCACTCATCCTTGTTGTTCCTGAGAAATCCTGAGTTAAGGCTCACTGGAGGACAGATGGAAGGGCCGTCCTCAGCATTTCTGTGCTCTTGCTGGGAACGTGGGCTCTGTGGCACTGGTTCTCACCATTAACGGGGCTTCCCTCCTGAATAGACCCTGCCAAACTATGCAGTGTCCCGCCGAGTCCAGAGATGAGGACATGGGCTTGCAGTGAAGCTTAGCTGTTCCAACTTCCTATCAATGACAACAAACATCAATCTTAGCCGCCCTTAGTCTTGAACCCCGCCAAGCATGACTCCAGTTAGAAGAAAAAAAGCAAGAGCTTCAGGCTGCTGGAATTGAACAAAGGCTGGATTATCCTCTGAATATGTCTCTTAGCAGGACAGTTCATCTTTGAATACCCTATGGTTCAGAGCGGAAGAAATATCATAATTTTTGTGCTTGACTGTTGTAGTTCAGTCACTCTCCTTTCCTCTTCCTCTCCTCCCACACTTCTCTCTTCTGCCTCATCAGCAGATTTCAGTGGCACTTAGGTTTAATAAAGTTTGAAACAAAATCCAACCCTGTTGCTTCCATTTTGAGTCGATCCAAAATATGGCGTTTAACACGATACATGACACTTCCAAAAACAGTCTGTGACATTTATTCTCACACCTGCTGAAGTCCAGCAATAACCCTGTTAAATACGAGTGGTGTGGACTTTTGCTCAGGAGCGGTAGTTTTCACTTGAGGTTTTCTGAAACTGAATTCTGCCTCACTGTCACTGATTAGAAATGTGTTAGAACAGATCACCATGCTCCTCCACTCTCTTACCACTCACCTTGACAAAGTTCCCTTGACAACAAGGTTCCTGGTCTGAATATTCTGTTCTGTGTGAAGGTTGCATTGTAGCCACACTAGGGGCATGCTCAGGTTAATTGCTGCTCTAATTTAGCCATCTGTGTCAGCTGTGACAGGCTTCAGGCTGTGAAAGTCTTAGATGAAGATTGACTAATCAAATGTAGTCAATGTAGAAGTCCTAGGAATTCCAAAGAGTTGGTGAACCTAGACAGAAAAGATATGAGCATTTCTCAAGTGTCAAATTTCGTGATGAGAAAACATTTGGATTAATTAAAAAAAAAAAAAAAACAATATAAAGTGTCATTTGAGCCAATTCTAAGCTGAGATTTTTTTTTTAAAATTTTCAACCACCCTAATGTGACCACATTCACACATCCTAATGCCTAATTTAACTCAAATGTAATCGCATTACACAACAAGCCTGCCACATGAAACTCAAACCTAATTTAATCGCTGGGGCTTTTACTATAAGGAATATATTACCATATATAGTCTGCATATAGGGTTATGTGGTTCTGAAGTATTTGAAGGTTACTATTCTCCTTGTACAGCAGCAGAAGCCAAAGTAGCCAGGAGGTGCCAAAAAGCACAGACCAGACGGGGTGGTCCGGAAACGGTCTGGAGATCCAGTGAAACTTAACAAGCATGTTCCCTTTGGATGTTAAAATGAAGTGTAACACAGATATTAATGTAGCAAGTATCACAACACAGCAGAGGAATGTAAACTGGAGCACTGGGACATCAAGCTGGACGCTAACCAGCTGCAGCCAAATACCCCCATAGTCATAATAGCCTGAAATCCCTACCCCCTTATGACCAGCTAGGCTCAGGTCTCAGGTTTTCTTCACAGCTGGCCAGAAGCAAGGTTAAAATGGCTCCTCCTGGGGATAAAAGTGTATAGTTGCTTATTTGGGGATTGAGCAGGGTTTGATTGGCATAAATCATTTGTTGTACTGAGAGGCTTTAAGGCTAGTGCATGAATTGTATATAGAGGCCTACATGGCTGCTGTCTAATCTTTAACAATGTGTGTGTGTGTATGATTGCTCTTCAGAGGTTGCTGTCCTTTGGGCTGCTCACCAGGTTCATCACAGTTCAGAGTACTACAACCTTACCACTGCCCTCAGACAATCTGTCACCCAGCCGTTTACCTCATGGGTAAGACAATATTCATTCTTTTAAAGGATGTTTCAAGTGATAGCCTTTGTTTTAAACACACAGATTTTTTTTTTCTAATAGAACAACATGATTGCATTCAAATATAAGTTACAGTATTAGACAGTTGTAATTCGAAAAACGAGATTCGGCTAACTACAGTAACTAGCTATCTCCAAAGAGTCTCTCATTCCACAGTCAAACTCCAAGTCCACTGTAGCGGACTGCATCTTTTACTGCTTGTGGTGTAGAAACCTGCTCTGAGCTGGAAGGCCACTCTAAACAGAACCTGTGCCAGGTGCAGACCTGCACAGCTGGACAGTAGAACATGGACTACCGCCTGTGCCAGCAGTAGTTTTAGGTTGATGAGATGAAGACTTCACTGGAGAGTCAGTTGATTTCATTGTGACATACGTTTTTAATTTAAGCCTGGGTGCATCAAGTGTCATTGCTAACAACAAGAATACAGTGTAGTTTCATGGGAAACATTGGATGATGAACGACTGAAATGCTCTAACGAATATTGTCTGCATATCCACAACTTAATGGGTTTTTTTTTTAATTTCTCTGTGCCCTGGAGCTGCCTCAATGTCCAAAAACAATGAAAAACAAATCTAGTCACACTTTGGTACTAGATAACGTGATTCTTCTGATCACAGTGGACTTGGAGTTTGACTCATTTACTCAAGTGCAGTCCAACTGCTCTAAAGACTCTTGACCACCAAATCTGCCCGAAATATGTCCCCAACAAATGGACTCCCAACTTCTGTTTGAGTAATGTTTACTAAAAGCCACAGAAACCAGCTATTTTAAAGTAGTCTTTTCTAAGATTGTATACTGTATTTGTAACCTTTTTTGATTTTGACTGCAGAATAAATGACGTTGTTGTTGTTATTTTTGTTTGGTTTTTAACTTCTAATATAAAGCACTTTGAGGCAACTGACTATTGGGATTTGGTGCTACATTTAAAAATTAAAATAAATAACAACAGATGGAATAGAAATATTAATTTAAAGTGTTACACTTAAATCTTTGAAAGTTTCAAGGCTCAAATCTCTGACTGTGGAGAGAGTTTTATTCACTTTTGAATAATAAACACTAAAACCTACAGGACATTGTTACCTGGATTGTTTTACTTTTGTTTAACTTAGTCAGTCAGGAAAATAATAAAAGCATCATTGAGCATCATTTAGCAAAAACAGGCTTGTAGTTCCACCTTATTGGAGCAATAAACCTGTGTTATTGGGACCCTGTCACATTGTACTATGGTTCCATAAGATTTCTGTTGAAATCTTTCTTTCTTCAGGTTTTCTATTTGCCGATGGCTCTGGCTGTACCTCCATCCATATTCGCTGTTCACATACAATTAAACCTGCTCTACCAGTTCTGGATCCATACTGAGGTAAATGCCAAACAGGCTCATTCAACAGTGTATGTGTTTTTTTTTTTTCTGTGAAAAATGCCAAAACAAGGGCCTGATTTTAATACTAACCCATGGTAGTTGTCCATATTGTTTGCTTACGTTTTCACTAGGTGTGTATTTATGAGAGATTTGGTATCAGTACATTATAAAGATGACACTATTACTGTTTAAAGGTTTGGATTATTAAAAACGGCTATCACTATCCTAACGACTCACTTGTTATGTTTTTATGTATATATTTTTTTTCCCTTAAACTGAATCTAAATCATTACTGACTCTGGATGTATGTCATCATCAAAGTGCGTTCCCTGCCTGGTTGAGTGGTTGCTTGTAGGTTAATAGTAATTTTTCATGGAAGATCTAGAGTTGTCTGCAAACACCTGCTACCTACTTTCTGAGGAGTAGTGAAACTTAAAAAAGTGAAACATTCCCAAAAAGGAGAACGTTTGCCTTCAGAGTTAAAGTTGCAATATTTTTAAATCGTTTTGTTTGCAGCTTGTAAGAACAGCTGTTACTTTGAAGCTAAATATTTTAGTACATATGTAAGAATTCCTTTTCTAACAATAACGAAATTTCAACGAGGTACAATTAAGTGCTGAAATGAAACATTTTTGCAGGTTATATTTGGTTCTATAACAGACTCTAAATGCCTTCAGACATTTTTGAGCAGTCATTTAGAAGCATTATCTAAATAGACATTAATTGGTCACCTGGCTATAGAAATTGCATGTTGAAAACTGGCAGACAATCACCTTACCGTTGGGGAATTCTTGTGCAGATTTCAATTCAGGGTAGTTTTTCGTCAGTTTATATCCAAAATATCAAAGTTCTGTTTATCTATGGTGACATAATGTCTGGAAAAATGCTTATTTGTCAATTATTCAATGGCATAATTCAGTAACATGGCTGCAACTTCATTGTTTAGTCAAAGAGGTATTGCATCTATGATGCAATTATAAAATATTTTCAGGCAGCATGTAGCACTACCTGATTAGTATTACCTGAATTAATGTGATTGTTGTTTAAAGAATCAATAGGAACAAAAAGTCTGTAAAGTTGTCTGTCTCTCTGTGCCGGTGCTAATCTGTCTGTTAAGCCAGACTTTTGTGGACTCCATGTTGCAGTGGAGCCTGTATTCAATAAAAAATAATGAGATTTTATGAAATATTCCAAACAGAAGCATGACCATTCTGTCTGCCTTTTAAAGTGACTGAGAGTATCACTTTTACAATCCCCACAATCGTTAGAGGGAATGAATGGATTTGGAACGCCCTCGATCTTTTAGTGCACTATTAGTGAGAACAGTCGTAATAGTCACAATTTTCTGAGCGATGTAATTTATGCCTCCTCTAGAGGGTGGTTTTTTTTTTTTTTTTTTTTTTTGATGTCATATAATTTACTGGCTCACTATTCGCTGCAGCTTCAGAGCTGGAGTGAAGTGGTGGAGACCCCTTTCATTCAAGATAAAACTCTCACGCTCGGCTGCCAGGCGCAGCCATTATGTGGAAATAATGAATCGCAGAGAAATTCTGTCCAACCGTGCACATTTCTCCGTCTGTCATACTGATGTGATCCATCGAAATATGACTTGCAACCAAAAGAGAAACATGAACTGTGTGAAATATGCTCAGTGTGACCTCTTTAATCTATAATGACTCACGGATGAATCAGTTTGGTACCTTCCAACAAAAAATGGATAATTTGCACAAAATGTATTCCTGATGGTTTAAACCTTATGGGTGTTGGACTAGACCGTGTGTGTGTGTGTGTGTGTGTGTGTGTGTGTGTGTGTGTGTGTGTGTGTGTAACAATGGCTTTAACCATTGTCAGGAGTTTTCTGCTATTGCCACAAAGTCTTTTTTTCCAACACTGAAGTTGTTGTGCTAACATCGCCATAAATAATATTATTTATTGGAGAAATTAACTCTTTTGAGCATGTTAATCAGGGCAACAAATGTAATTATGGATGTTATGAATATTTGAAAGTGATTCTGACAGCTATAGTAAGGCTTCCAACAGCAGTTTGCTGGAATATTTAATTTTTTTTGGTACTAGTTTGGATTTAAAGATTTGCCCAAATTATTTCCATTGGCCAGTCTTGGTAGCTGGGTATCGGCCCCCCAGGACCTCTGCTCCTGGCCACCACCCGGCTCACAATGCACCTGACCACTATGGTACCTCCGGCGGGGTCTCTCCCTTAGAGATAGGTTGAGAAGTTCGGCCATTCGGGAGGGGCTCAGAGTAGAGTCGCTGCTCCTCCACATTGAAAGGAGCCAGTTGAGGTGGTTCGGGCATCTGACAAGGATGCCTCCTGGGCGCCTTCTGGGTGAAAAATTCATTGTGATCATTGACAGTTTTCTTTGTGGTAGCTACATGAATACTTCTGTGCTGCCACCATCAGACCAGTTATACCAGATGCCTTCACTTACAGTACTGTAGCATTCCTGCTCTCCAGAAGATGAAACTTCGTGAGTTTACCCACTGCAGCGAAAGGGTTTTCTGTCCACTTCATTCCAAACAGGATTGTTATTACATGTAAAGTAATATATATTTGGTGCTATGGCTCTGTTTTGGGACCTCCCCGCCCTTCAACATACACACAGATGTTAATGACAGCAGACTTTACATTGAGATGTCTGAATGGGACCAGATGGAAGAAGAGTGATTATTCTAGTGTTTCGACAAACAGGCAGTTGGACTAGTGGTAATAACAGCAACAACTATTTCATTCTGGTTTCTCTGGGAGATGGAAAATAATAAGTTAGGGTTATTGTCTGAATTTGTCTTTACTGGAGGATAAAAGAAACAAAAAGAAATTAAACACTTCAGTGCTGTCACTGGGAAACCAAGTAAAGACGGTTTATTTGTATTTAAATTTGTATAAGGAAAATGTAAGTGGTTATTACTTTAAAGTTGATTTTATGTCTTTCTTTCAGTTAATCAGAGACCTTGGACCTCTGGAGTGGATCTTGAACACTCCAAAACACCACAGAGTTCATCATGGTAAGAGGACGGTAATTTTATCGAACCTTATGCTGTTTACATCAAACATTGCATAAGGACTGAAAGATTGAATGATTAGACATGTTGGAGATGTTTTATGGATCAGAGTTAATTCTGAAAATGTTTATATATCACTGAGATAACAGACATTTTTTTAAAATGTGAATAAGTAATACAGCAACCTCACGAATGTAAACTCAACAGGGCGGAACCTTTATTGCATTGACAAGAACTATGGTGGTATTCTGATTATTTGGGACAGATTATTTGGTAAGTCATTTGTATTTGCTTCTGATTGTTTTTCTTTTGGATGCAAGTGAATGTACTTTATTTATGACAGTGTGACTTTTAGTCTGTGATGGCATTTGTAGAGTGTGACAACTGGATCACCACTGAGTTGTATCAATATTTGTATCTGTTCCAAAATAATAAAATTCCTACAATGGGATTAATTCTTAATGCCACCAGTGCTGCCCCCACATCTGTTTTGTGCAAAAGGCAAATGGTTCTTCTTGCACTGATTATACCATTTATAGCTGCTGTTGACATGCATTATTTTTAGCCACACAGACTTCAAATACACAAAATTGCATAGCAACCCTTGCACGCCAAACTGTATTTCTATAGATTTTTTCTAAAATTTGAAATCGGAACTTTCCCTTCAAAGATTCAAAACATTCAGGTGAAATACTTTAGTTATGATCAAATTTCTGTATGATGGACTTTCTGTACCATGAAAGTCTTCCAGGTGTTGTTAGTTTCTTGTGTCTGTGATGGTCTTGATTACTTGAGTTCAGAACAACTGAAATTCTTTTGGTTTATGAAGACACTTTACCTCTCATCTGATTTTCTTTAGTTTCAAAAACTATTGGAGACCCATATTGAGGTTGTCCCTTTGGAGGTGGTCCTGAGAGTGATTGTGAGTCTACACGAGTAAGGCTGTGAACCCAGGCATGGGTCATTATGCTCACAGGAGTAAAGATGTGGAGTCTGAGACATTGCCATGCCACACAGCCATAAAAGTTAAGGTCATCTGGTTCAAAGTTTGAGTGGGGGTTGAAATGCCTGCAAAGGGATGTCAAGACTGTGACTTATAGGTGGGGAACATTTGGTGTCGTATGCTTCAATTTGGGGATGATGGCTCACAGTAGAAATAGATGGCCTCCTCTCAAATTGTTGTCATTGTCCAAAATATGAACATTCAGAGGCACTCCTTTGAGGATACGAAGTGTATCAGTATGTCTGCGGCTGACAGTCCACTAGGAATGAAATACCTGGGACTCCATCAGTTTTTAGAACCAGAGAAACATCACAGATGAGAAGTGAAACCTCTTCATGAACTTGAAAAGAAATCCTGTTCCTTTCAACTCAAATGCTTAAGACTACCATGGCCTACATAACTGAGAACATGCAGACATACAGTGGCTTGCAAAAGTATTCGGCCCCCTTGAACTTTTCCACATTTTGTCTCATTACAGCCACAAACATGAATCAATTTTATTGGAATTCCATGTGAAAGACCAATACAAAGTGGTGTACACGTGAGAAGTGGAATGAAAATCATACATGATTCCAAACATTTTTTACAAATAAATAACTGCAAAGTGGGGTGTGCGTAATTATTCAGCCCCCTTTGGTCTGAGTGCAGTCAGTTGCCCATAGACATTGCCTGATGAGTGCTAATGACTAAATAGAGTGCACCTGTGTGTAATCTAATGTCAGTACAAATACAGCTGCTCTGTGACGGCCTCAGAGGTTGTCTAAGAGAATATTGGGAGCAACAACACCATGAAGTCCAAAGAACACACCAGACAGGTCAGGGATAAAGTTATTGAGAAATTTAAAGCAGGCTTAGGCTACAAAAAGATTTCCCAAGCCTTGAACATCCCACGGAGCACTGTTCAAGCGATCATTCAGAAATGGAAGGAGTATGGCACAACTGTAAACCTACCAAGACAAGGCCGTCCACCTAAACTCACAGGCCGAACAAGGAGAGCGCTGATCAGAAATGCAGCCAAGAGGCCCATGGTGACTCTGGACGAGCTGCAGAGATCTACAGCTCAGGTGGGGGAATCTGTCCATAGGACAACTATTAGTCGTGCACTGCACAAAGTTGACCTTTATGGAAGAGTGGTAAGAAGAAAGCCATTGTTAACAGAAAACCATAAGTCCCGTTTGCAGTTTGCCACAAGCCATGTGGGGGACACAGCAAACATGTGGAAGAAGGTGCTCTGGTCAGATGAGACCAAAATGCAAAACGCTATGTGTGGCGGAAAACTAACACTGCACATCACTCTGAACACACCATCCCCACTGTCAAATATGGTGGTGGCAGCATCATGCTCTGGGGGTGCTTTTCTTCAGCAGGGACAGGGAAGCTGGTCAGAGTTGATGGGAAGATGGATGGAGCCAAATACAGGGCAATCTTGGAAGAAAACCTCTTGGAGTCTGCAAAAGACTTGAGACTGGGGCGGAGGTTCACCTTCCAGCAGGACAACGACCCTCTACATAAAGCCAGGGCAACAATGGAATGGTTTAAAACAAAACATATCCATGTGTTAGAATGGCCCAGTCAAAGTCCAGATCTAAATCCAATCCAGAATCTGTGGCAAGATCTGAAAACTGCTGTTCACAAATGCTGTCCATCTAATCTGACTGAGCTGGAGCTGTTTTGCAAAGAAGAATGGGCAAGGATTTCAGTCTCTAGATGTGCAAAGCTGGTAGAGACATACCCTAAAAGACTGGCAGCTTTAATTGCAGCAAAAGGTGGTTCTACAAAGTATTGACTCAGGGGGCTGAATAATTACGCACACCCCACTTTGCAGTTATTTATTTGTAAAAAATGTTTGGAATCATGTATGATTTTCGTTCCACTTCTCACGTGTAGACCACTTTGTATTGGTCTTTCACGTGGAATTCCAATAGAATTGATTCATGTTTGTGGCTGTAATGTGACAAAATGTGGGAAAGTCCAAGGTGGCCGAATATTTTTGCAAGCCACTGTACCTGTGATGCTTGGGCTTGAAAAATTAAGGTATCACCAAATACTACAGTGATGAAAATAAAACAGTTTGCAGCAAATGTCTGTGCAGGGTATCTGTTTAAATCATGAGAGACCCACTTCTCTGTAGTTTTATAGATGTTGAATAGATGTTGCTGGTATTTTTATAGTACCTTATTGTTTTCAGGGTATATGTTCAAAGAAAAGTCAGTTTATGCAAAGGATAGTGACTCATAGGAACGTTTCTACATTCCCTTGGTAGCATTTTCACTGTTAAACTGGAGGCCGAATTAACCTTTGTTAACCACTGTCTGTCACTAACCCTCTCAGAGTTTTAGCATCTTTTAGTTCATCTTCATTTTACACTTCAGTTTTATTGTCTTGGTCAAGTGAACAACAGATAAAATCAATGAAAAGCTGGTGAACGTGGAGCATTTAGCAGCTGGGTGGAGGGACAAATAGCTTAAAGATGAAGAAAATGCTAATAACAAGAGAAACGTGATTCATTTCATGTTTGTCTTTCTGGTGACACGTTTTCTTTGCTGGATACTTAAACATCTTAAACTTTTAAACCTTAATGTATTACCTCAAGTTTTAGGAATAAATAACAGGAATAGAAGTTTGAGGCATTTATTCACATCACTTTGTTTTGCACACCACTATTTATACCATCCCCAGGTACCTTTGCTCAAGAAGCCGACAAAGTCGTGTACGGCCTGGTTTTCCCCATCAAAAGATTTGAAATCCTCTATGTGCAGGTTAGTCTCATCTTTCATCATTGATGTGGCTACCACAAGTTGGCCATCGGTCAAGCAGCTCACCTCCATCTGGGTATAAACACCTTTGGTAGATGAGGTGTGAGCTCATGTTTCCCTCACTGGCCGAGTGGCCATTTTGTAACCATAACATTATGACTCTACTCTAAACAAACTGCCCAGTTGAGGTGAAAGAGCCCAATAAAATGTAATGCCAGGTGGATGTTATGATTATTTTTGCTGCCATCACTGTTGGCAGAGCACTGCATGAGCAATGTTCTGCCCAAAGAAAATAGAAACATTCATTCTAGGATTATTGCTATTCCTTTTTTAGCATTCATCAGTTAAATGTAGTGTTTGATTATTTATTAATGTCTAATTTGGTTGTATTTTATTCTTTTAGTTGCATTACTACTTGTATTTGTGGAAGAAATCCAAAACCTACAAAGCTATCAGCAACAAACTGTCAACTTTCCTCAACGGTCCAAGTTGGAAACCTGGTAAACGTCGGCTGGGTGACCACAATGACAATCCAAAGGTTTGCATCATTTCTAAGGACAAAATGCCCTCATGCTTCATTACCCATCATTTTGACAGACACAACACACAGGCCTAAATGACTCAGAGCATTCCTTATTGAAGGACTCGTATATTCTGCCAGTTTTACAAGAAACTGCCACATCAAATAAAAGCTGCAAAGCCTTTGTAGAGGCGACACAATAAGTTTAGTTTCACCGTCTTTAAACACAGTCTGCGTGAATAAAACCACTTGCAGTTTAGCGTAAATGTGCATGTGTGTGCGTGACTTTGTGTGTATGCAGAAAGAAATACAGGCTCCAGCTGAATGCCCCGGTGGTTAGCTTTGAAATAACGCTGATGGTGTCACATATTTAGTTCCCTCATGCTTCAGACTGCAAAAAAAAAAGTCCCCTTTGACTTTACGATTAAATTGGCTCTTTAAACCCAGCAGGGTAATTCTAAACATGGTCAGAGCTGGAACTTAACTGAAATATCTTGAAAGGCTTTATGTAGGCGGCTACTTCTTGATATCTGCTGGTGAAGGAAAGAGGAAAAAGAGGGGAGTGAAAGAGGAAAAAGGGTTCAACGTGTTTCAACTCTGAGAATAAGCAGAGCAGCAGACTGGAATATCTACAGGGTTGGGGATGGGATTTTGAGGGGGAACCCACATGTGATGGTTTGGTTCCTCAAAATCCTGGGAAACCCCCTGAATGAGAAACAGGCATTGCTGATTGGCCAGTTATTTTTCATTCCCATAAAGCCCTCAGGGCTTAATTACTTATTGTCTTGGACAGAAGGGAAAAACAGGTCAAATGACTCAGGGAATTCTTACAGAAGGACTCAGATATTCCTCAGTGTTTAAGGGAAACCGCTGCACCCAATAAATCCTGGATGACTTTGTAAATGGAAAACAACAAGCTAATTTTCACCAGTTCTGAAATTCCACTAGTAGGATACTAAAGTAAGAAAAGGTCTTTTTGAAGAAAGGCACATTGGGTGGGTTTACAAGTTTGTTTGTTTTGTTTTTTTTAATTAAAGTTTAGCATCTTTTCCCATCTTTATCATATCCTTTTGTTTTTTTTTCACCACCTGCATGCAGTGTTTATACATGGCATATTCTCAGAGTTAGCCACTGGGTGCAATTGCATTCTACAAATGGCATTTTCTTTGTTTCTGTTATTACTGGTAGAGAATAATTTTGTCATGCATGACTCAGATGATTTGCTGGAAATGATTCATGCACATATCTGAACATGCTGCAAAATGGTGACATGCATTTAGAGAAGAAAGTGTGGTGGTTGCAGACGGTTTCCTTTAATCCAGTCTGTTAACCTAATATGAGACGACTGGACCGCTTAGCTCATTATTTGTTCAACAGAACAGTGAAAAGAGTCTGTTGTTGTTTATGTTCTGGTGCATGTCATAGTACCCTTAAAGTCGTCTTTTTCTTTGTCCAATGGGAGCTATGCGTATCATTTTAAGGCAAACTAACGTGAGGTGTAGCAAATAATCAAACCTATATACTGACCTAACACCGTACATCTAATGTTATTAAAAATTAACATAGCATTGCTGTCAGTACCTGTGTGTCACTAATTCAACACAGAAATGTTAATGAACATGCCTCAAATGCCCAAGCATGCAGTTGTACAGGGGTACGTTGCTTGGGCATGGGTGACTATAACTTTGTGTACAAAACATGTAAACATAACATCTGAGAAAATTAATTTACTGATTATTAATCTGAAATTTTTAGACTATTGTGATAATGCCACAATCATAAAGCAGACGTGTTGTTGTGTGTGTGGACGAAGAAGCCTGTGAATAGTCTTGGTGCATGTTCTACCATCTGAACTATTTTAACTATTCACAGGCTTCTGTGAATGTGGGGTAATGTGTCACTGGTTAATGGCTTCAGTTGTTTTTTGAGTCAGAAATAATAGCCTACATGATGTTTTTAGAAGCTTTGGGGATTTGGGGTACTAGTTTTGAATTCAAATGACAGCATAACATTAAAGCTGTTACCATCAGGGTAAAATTGGTATTTAAGCCATGTTAGCTGTGAGAAACTGTTCAAAAATATCAGGGTTCGGGGAATTAAACATGTTTATTTTCCATTCACAGGTTACCGGAAAGGAAGTGCCTCATAATCCCAGCTGGTCACTGCCTGTACAAATTTATGCAGTCATACATTTCTTGCTGGTGCTGAAGACTTACCATGATTTGTTTGAAAACAAGATGGTATGTATTTGTCACATTAGACAAAATGATTGTTATTAAACTTTATTTGGAGGGTGACACTTCAGTTCCCTTCATAGAGTTCTTTACATTCCCTTTTTTAGTTGGATTTGTCAGATATATAGGATTAAATCTGGGGTAGCTTAGTCTAGACTAACTATTGATATGTTTAGGCTACTGTAATCCCTCAAAGTATGACAAGGTGGTCCAGAGTTCCTAATTTAAGACTATCTGAGTTTACATGTTTGTTTGCCAACACTGATTCATCCAGTTATCCAGTTTGTTGTGGTTGGTCCATAATGGAGCAGAGTCCTCTACTTAGCCAGCAGAAAAAGACTAGCTGTGTCTAACATCATGACAGAATGACGGATCAGCATTCCCCTTTAAAGCAACCTTGTCTATTATTTTCCACCCAACAAGCCAAAAGACCCCCTTCCTCCTCCTTCAGGAAAAAAAAGAAAGAAAAGAACGTCCCTAGCAGTTATCTTTGGAAGGATTTTTCCCCCAGGCACAGTTTTGGTTAGCCAGAAAGTGCTGTCACACCCAACCTCTTCAAACTCTAAATAAAATGCCCTGTCTCCTTCTTTTTTCTTTTTTTTTTCCCCCTGATCGCTACCTCCATGGGGCTCTGTCAGTTGTGGTCACCTCTCACACACAAGCACACACACCTCCTCTGCAGCATCGAGGGATCCCCTCCCTTTTGGCGAACGAAAAACCAGCTGGTGGTCCAGCAGTGAACACAAACGCCTTAATTGTCGAGTCAACCATTTCCCAAACCAAATAGCCTTCAGGATGCAGCAATCAGACTTGGAGGGAAAATAACAAAGTGAGCTCCTTGGCCCAACAATAAATCATGTCACTCTTATGTATTTATACCCACATGTTCGCTAGCTGCTTATTTAGCTTGACAATTGAAGACACGCTGCCGGACAATTTATGTGCTTTGTGTTAATTCGAAGTCATGAAAACATGGCTATTTCAAACAAGTGAAGCTACTCTTCAATTACATCATCATCAGGCCAGTGTGTATGCTTTACATGTACGTATTTTAAACAGTTATTATTAGAGGCAGTGAGGGAAATTGACCATCAGAACCTTTTCTCATTTAAAGTATGTTTGGGCATTTCTACCCAGCAGACCAAAAGTGAAACACACACACACATGCACAAAAACAGGTTTTGCTTTCACTCTTTTGAAGTTTTTGCAAATTACCAAAAGTACAAAAATATTCACTATTTGAGCAAAAGTACTGAGCTGCACTGCTTAATCTCTGAATTAAGGTGTTCTCAATAGCATTGCCACAGGTGTATAAAATAAAGCAATAAGTGCACTGTGTCTTTACAAGAAATGTTCTAAAGAGCTCACTGAATTAGTTTGCTAATATAATAGGATCCACTGATGCAACAAGTCAATTTTTGAGATTTCTACTCTGCTAGATATTCCACGATCAGATTGTGGTATTGTGAAGTATTTCAGAACAGCTGCAACGCAGACTGTAAAGTTGAAGAGTGCATATAAGAGTGCATGTAATAGTTACCAATGCTCTCAATAACTGACTTAATAACTAGAGACTTCCAAACCGCCAGGCATTAACATCAGCACAAAAGCTGTACGCCAGAAGCTTCATGGCATAAAGTCCCATTTGGAGCCTTTAAATGAAGGCTTTTTTTTCTTTTTTCCCACCACAGTACAGTCAGATCTGCCCCCATGCTCATGTATCTACCTTCAAAAATCTGAAATGTACTGTGGTAAGAGTGCAATCAGTTCTACAAAATATAAAATGCTGAGACTACTTTAGAAGAGAAGTTTATTCAGGTGTGTGGTCACTTTGGATGATGTAGTTTGTAGAGCTGTCTTTGTTACTTTACATTAACAGGTGTGTTATTTTCTTATCCCATTTAATGGTTTGCTGGAAACACACTCTCCTTAAAATAGTTCACTATAACAGGAATCATGTTTATCTACCTGATACCTGATTCATTATTACATGTTACTGGCACTGTTTTTTGGTTTGGTTTTTTTTCCTGTTTTATCAGTCTTCGTCAATAATGGCCTGAGTAATTAGTTAATTTGCTCATCTCAAGAGACAACATAACACAATCAGTCCTTACAGTGCTGCCACCAGATGTTAACTGTCATTTCTGACCTCTGCTGATATTGCTACAAGTTGTCAGTTGATCACTTGAAAAATTACCATGACAAAAGAAGCACAAAGTGTTTCTTTAAAAACTCTTGGAAATTAAATGTGAGTTGATGACACTTAGGGATTTATGGAGGAATTTGTCTCTAGTGTAGTGTCTCAGCTGCATGCCCCCTGGATGATAGAAAGACAAACAAACAACAACAAAAAAAGATTAGGTTACTAAATACGTCTGGTCTGCTGAGCCCCTCGGGTTATCAGACACAGAAAAGTTCACATAACCTTTGATATCAAAAGAATTCTCCTCTCATTATACCTCTTACCAAAAATAACGATATCCATAGCCCTTGAACTCCATTGCAGTGATTAATCTGCCTTAATAAACTATGAATGAAGGTCACCCTAGACTGTCAGTCCTTCATAGATGGACTGAGCCCAAATTATTTCCTTGTCTGATTCATGGAGAGCATTATTGTATCTGTGTTCCTGTAAGAGGCTCCTGGTAATATTGCGCTTATGGCAGCTTATGGGTTATGACTTGGATAAACGTATAGAAATACAGTTTTATTGCATCCTGTTGATGGGTTGATTTTTGTGTTGGCAAGCGCGAGCCCTCTGGGTATTTACAGTATGGGAGCAGTCAGTGAGATTTGGCTGTTAGACTCTGTATTGAGTGTCAGAGAAATATAAACCACAGCTGACAGCCCACAGCGTCCTCAGGAGACAATGGCTTTCCAACGGCTGCCCTTAGCCAAGGCCGTAGGTTAGAGAACACAGATTAGAGCGTACGTTACTCTTTGTGTTTATGCAAGTCCGTTTCTGTGTATGTTCCAAATAGCTTGGAAAGGTCAGTGAGAATCTGCATTGGATTTCTCCTCCAAAGTTGGTTGTTTTGGCTTCATTTAGGGGATTCAAACTACAGTCTCTTCAACTGTGGTCAAGTCCCCTGTCAAGACCCATCTGGGATGATTAGAGCGTCTATGTAAACTAGGCATGTCAGAGTAAAGTAAGAGGCAGCATATCGTGTGTGCCAGTACACTTATTCCGAAGGTCAGACATGTTTTGGTTGGCATTACAGCTCTGCGGTTTATGACTGCTCTCCCAGTAAGGTCTCCTGTGATCGTAACTTGACCGGCCATGATATTGATTTAAGGGTTTGAATCTAATGTATTTTTTCCTGACCGCATTTCTCATGGTATGCAAATGTATCTCAATCCTAGATACTGTCCCAGTTAACTATTCTGGGTATGACTGGCTACGTTCTGCTCACTCTCACGTCTCTGGGGTTCCTCATCGACCAGAGGTAAGTACAGACATTTCGTTATGGATTCATTTTCAAAGAGACTTTTAGAGGATTTAAAATTTAGACTAGACAGTTAAAAATGTCTTGGGGGAAAAAAAGGTTAGAGAAAAGCAAGACGGAGAACTATTCTGGCTTTTGTAGAGGTTCTCAAGCTTTGAGTGGCAATCATCCAAAGACTGAATTTGAAGGATTACAAAATGTGGACTGTTAAAATTAGCATTGAAGTAAAAATGCCAAGTTGATTGTACTTATCTGTTTAGACTTATTCTTCAGTTATTCTTTATTCTCTTCTGAGCTGCTAATTCCTAATAATGTATTTGCATCTTAAACTCAATGATTCTGAAAATGGCTTGCTTTTAGATAGCCCAACCTCTTTTGGGGTCCAAGAACGAGTCAAAGAAAAACTCTCAAAGAATCTCTGTGGCTGGGAGCCATAGGTCTTTGCCAGCCCAGAGTTAAAGGTCTGAACATTAGTATTAATATTACTGTGGGGTGGTCAGTAGTATGTACCCTTGTTTTCAGAAACTAAACTATGAACCTTGCATTGAATCATTTCATTTCTCTTCACTGTTACCAAATAAAACTCTGCATACTTAACTTGTGAAATTCACTAAAAGAAACAGAAACAGCATAAAGACACACTCCTACTATTCATGCTTTGTTGTGAGTGAATGTAAGATTAAATTCAGTTGACGCAAGTACCACAACACTGGAGCTGACTTCAAATCTCAAATCAAATCTCTCCTCATCAACTCTATTTGGTCAGCACAGGAAGTTGATATTAGCTCACATTAAAATACAATTATTCCATCTAAGTTATGCGTTGTTGCTTAACGTGTCCTTACATTCAGGCCATCATCGGCTGTCTTGGAGCTATTTCGCTGTGTCGTCATGATGACATTGCTGAGGTACAACTACATGAAGCCCCTCGCACCTTCACTGGCAGTGCCTACAGAGGTAAGTGCAACTGTAGTGTGCAGTTTAAAATAAGCAGCATGACTTGAGATTTTCTTTTCATTCTACTTAAATAATAAGCAAATATGTGTGCCGTATATGAAAGATGGAATTGGTGTTCATATCTGGAAAGTGAAGCCAGTGCAAAAGTACCTTAAACCTGCATTTTTAAAAATAGATGGGCTGATATTTAATATTAAAAAGAATAAATATATAAATAATAAATAGGTGCGCAGGGAAGAAAAAAGCCCTTACACTTAAACACATCCGTGAGCTCTGTCTTGAGGATTATTTAATCCATGTTGCTCGTTGCAAGTCTTGTCTTATGCAGCATGATAATGCAATTTAGCAATTCAAAGCAAGCTAGACAATAATGCAGGGTAAGATCTGTAGCCTTGTTACATTGCAATGCACTGCTTGCTATGGACAAGTGAAGTGTCCACTGATCCACCCCAGTACCCCCAAATCCCAAACTCAAGGCTTCAAACAAAAACAAACCAAATGATGATGTTGGTGATGTCAATCTTTTACAGAATTTGTGATGAACCTGGTGCCTCTTTTTACTGCAGTATAGTTCACCTGCTGGTGTACAGCATGTGAGTTGGAATATAGGACACACATATTAACAAGCATACAGTTCATGGAAAAACTCTGTTCGTTTGCTTTTTTGCCACTTTTTTTATGATTATTAGACATAACTTGTCTAGGACTGCCACGACAGACACCATAGGCAAAAGTATCGGGCCACATCTCTTAATCTCTGAATTCAAGGGATTTCATAGCACCTAGCCATGAAGTTTGCCTTTGCAAACATTTGTGAGAGAATAGGTTATTTATTCTTAACAGATGCCACCATTGCAACAAGTCAGTTTGTGAAAATTCTTTAGATATTCCATGATCAACTCTATGTGGTGTCAGGAAATGGCAGCTCAGCTTTAAAGTGGCAACCAACCTAAAGTTACAGAGTAGGCTCGCGGAGTGCTGAGGCAGACTGTGCATTAGTCGCTAATGCTTTGCTGAGTCGGTCACTGCAGCGCTCATAACCTCCTCTGGTCTTAACATTAGCACAAACTGTACACTGTAAAAAGAACCAACTTAATTGAATTGTTTCAATTGGTAACACCTAATTTAATTAAGTTCTTTGAAATGAAGTTAATACATTAGATAAATCAGTTGTGTTATCTAATGTATTAACTTCATTTCAAAGAACTTAATTAAATTAGGTGTTACCAATTGAAACAATTCAATTAAGTTGGTTCTTTTTACAGTGTATGCTGAGGGCTTCGTATTGTTTCCACAAACAAACAGCAAACTGGAACCAATTCAGCCTCAGAAAGAAAGAAACATTCAATAGTCATCGTACTGCGGCTTCAACACGCTTTATGGCTGGCTACTGCTAATGACACATACTTTTCTGTTGCTGTGGCAACCCCATCAGACCTGCTAAATTGGATTGAGTCAGTTGCACAGATGCAGTTATGTGACAATTCATAAGACAGGTGAACTATTGAGGATTTGTATATTTAATTAGCAGTTTATCTGCTCATTCCTGCTGCATCTCCCTGTTTTCCAAAGTAACACATTGCTTTATTACTAGCTGCTTTGTTAAAATGTGCTACTGTGCACCCTGATCTGTCTGTTACTGGTCTTTAGAGTCACTGCAGTTTCTGCTAAATTTATGATTACAAATACGTATTGCATACTTCAAAGGCTGTTCATTTGCTGGTTTAGCGACATCTTTCTTTAGCATTTTCTTTTAGCAGAATTGATTATTAGTGAATAATGGTCTGTCTTTATGCATTCCTTTGATGGTGTTAATACATTCTGGTAATGATGTTTGCTCTTAGTTGATATGTAAGTTGTAACTGGTTCACATTGCCCATTTGATCCACAAAACAATTTAGTTTAATTTTATCCACTGATTTTGTGATATCATCACTATCTTGAGTTGTTGTGCAACAATAATGGTGGCACTGTTGACTTAACAGCCACCTGTCTAGCTGCCATTTCCCTGTCTCAAAATGAGGTATTCGTCTAGATTACTTACAAAGGTGTTGTCACTTTCACGAGTTAAACAATCTTTGATGGAGTGTCTACATGCACTGGTCCCAGAGACCATGTTTACCCATTTTTAAGTTTGTAGTTTGGCCAACTCTTGGAAATAACATTAATTAGCCACAGTGAAGTTGTTTTTTCAGCTGCAGATATTGGCGGTTACCAGTTAAAACAAAGCATGAATTCTGATGTATTAATCGAGTGCCCAGATCAGCAAAATGCGATGGCCTTATTGCTAAAAGAAAAAAAAGTAGCACTAAAACATGATGGTAAAATGGATGTTTAAAAGCAGCACTGTTGACAGAGAACAATTTAAATTTGGCTAAAATCTTACCTTGAGTTCTCTTTTCACGTGTGTGTAGGTGTGTGTGTGTGTGTGTGTGTGTGTGAGCTTTTCATCACACGGCATGATGTTGTTCATCCGCAGTCTGATTTTGCTCATTCATCAGGAAATTGTAGCTGTTTGTACTACTATGTTTCTTTTGGCTCAACAGCTGAGGTTCAAAGATCATGGAAACAGCAGTTGACAAAACAAACTAACCTCAGGTTAGTAGCTGTTCTGGAGCTTCCAGTCATATCGCATGACCTCTTTATTTAGGTTTTTTAAATACCCCATACCCCATGGAACTTATACCTTCCAGCAGTCATTTTGATATTCACATTCTCAATGTGGTGACCTTCCGAATAATTTCCAAAAACTATTTCATATAATTTTTCAAAGTACCATAATTACATGTGGTGGAAATCCTTTATTCATTTGGCTTGATATAGTGTTTGGCCGCATGTGTAATTCCCTCCATCAAAGTATAGTTCAGCATGAAAACGAGAACCAGTTTTTGTCCAAAATACATTATATGCAACATTGAAACTGTCTAAACACAAAGTCCAACCAACAACACCTAATTAGTCTGTTATTAGGGTGTAGAATAAAGACTGGGTATACAGTGAATCATTGCATAAGCATGTTTTTCTAAGGCTACTTACTAATTGCTTTCTCTGGTGGTAGTATGTTTTCTATCTCTGTGCATGTTGAAACTAGTTTTATTTAGCATCACAGTCTGATTATATACTTGGCGCCTAATTCCAGCTTGTTAACTATGGAAAATACTGGAAATACAAGACAGAAAAAAAATATGTCTTATATGTCTTAAGATGACAGTGGTATGATTTTCACAGTACAGCACTTAGAAATCCTTACTTTATGAAATCATTGAGGAAAAATATGTGAAGCTCTGGTATTAAATGCGCATATGCCTCATGTATCGTGTTTCTTCGGTTTGTGTGTGTCTAGCCTGTTTGCCTGTAATTGTGTGTGTTGTGTGGTCTGTGTTGTGTGTGTGAAATGTGTGAGCTGGGTGCTAAGTCCAGCCTCGCAGCCCTGTGATCTATGAGTCCAGATGCGTCGCCCAATTGACCATAAAATTGGCGTGCCTTTCTGGCTCTGGCAGCTCAACTGTAAGGCGGCTGACCTCTCATTACTTGCCCTCCCTTGCAGCTTTTTTTTTTTTTGTCCTCCCGCTTTCTGCCTCCGCTCACCGCTTGCCGTCTCAGCTAGTGTGAATGAGAGCAACACTTCTGGAACCAATTAACGTCGTCTGCTGCTAACTAGCGCTGGCTGATGAGATTTGCACGTGAGATTTGCAATCGCTGCTTTTATGTCCTCTGACTGCACATCTGTGGCGCTCAGGTGTTCAAATGACAACCCGAGGCTCTCCAACCTTTTCTTTTTCTCACCATAAAATGAAATAAAACTGAGTGAATAATAATTCATCTAAAATGAAGCGCATAACCAATCACCTCGAGAGCAACGAAACGGGGTGATTTATGCTGCACATGCTGCACGGCTGTGTCACTTTGACAGGGCTGTAAGTTTTATGCAGCCGTTTCCTTAAGCAAATCATTAGGCCTCATTTCAAGTCATAGTACATCAGTTTGAGCTGAATGAATGTCTTGCTTGCAGGTGGGGCTCATTGAAAATCCTCACAATTTACTTGAAATGGTTCCTGACATGTTTGTGCCCTTTGTTCAGAACTACAGCAAAGGGGAATATGGTTGAACCACCCCCAGACTTTAAGGTACTTCAGTGATATATGGATCTGACGCGTGAGGCGAACGGCGGGCTCTTTGTTACAGAGGGAGGGCTTGTTTTGAAGTCGAGCCAGTCAATTAACAGTCACTCGAAATGTAAAAGGGGTAAATTCACATTTAATTGTCTTCAGACTCACTGTACATTTGAGAGAGGGGGAGGGGGAAGTACAACAAAAAAACTACAAAAACTAGGTCGGTTTGTGGTCCTTCAAAACCAGTGGTGTGATATACTGCACCCTTAAAGCTCACAGTGGTATTTATAGTGGCTCTGGAGATTTCCCTTGTAAAGCTGCAGGCTTGACCTGTAAACCAGGGCTGCCTCTTGCTCCCAGCCGCCCACTCGCCCGCCCAAACCCACGTCTGTGCGGCTCACATGACGGCCTCACTGCTTCAGAGGAGACTAAGCTGGTAACCAGGGCTGATGGAAGCTTTAGCTCTCTGTGCATGTAATATTTATTTGTATTTGTGTGTGCTGTTAGCTTTAATTTGCTTTAATTTATGTCATTTAAATAGAATTTTAATTACATATACATACCAGGAAATATTGCAGCTTATAAATATAATCTTTGTCTTTCTGGTGCACAAACTATAGAAGAATAGAAGTTTAAATTACAGTCAACATTTAAGCACTTTATTGTGCGCAACATACTGAGTTTAAGAAATCATTTATACTTTAATGTCAGCTTGGAGAGCTTATCAGATTTACATGCATGATAGACAATTTTAAAACATCTAAATAAACAAAGCCTGTTGTGCTGTGGCTGCACAGTTTAATCATTTAGGTTTGAAATGAGTGACATTTATTTAAGAAGGCTATGAATAACTGTACACTGGCCACAAACAGCCTTATGTGCCAGCGTATTTGTGCTCACAGCACACTTCTGGGTTTTCTGGTCACACCAACACAACCTTTGCTAACCAGCACTACAAACCAGATTTTGCTTCCTATTATTTCCCATTCTCCACACTAAAACATAAGCTAAATAGTCTCTGTTTTGATGCAGTGGGCAAGTTTGGGCGTGCATGGGGATGTGCGAGTTGAAGAGGTCAAAATGAGACTTTCTCAGGGTGAAATAAAAATAGCCGCAGTGCAGGGGTGCACAAGGAGACGGGTCAAGTTAAAATGTTCTTTTTCTTTTTTAAGCTTTTGTTTGGGCGGACTCCTTTTTTTTTTTTTTTTTTTTTTTTTTATCACACCTCGTAAAGGCAGCAAACTGTGGCGTTTGGAGAATATGTAATTTATGCTTAAAAATTGATTTAAATGATCACTTCCTTAAATCAGTAATTTTATCATCTAAATAACTAAACATTTAATCGATTTAACCACAACATTGTGCACTTGAGGATGTCATCACCTAAAAGCTATATTTTTGCCTATGTTTGACCTCAAACATTTTATTTTATTCATTTACCCTTTGCGTCTACTATATTTCTGTGTTTGGAGTGTGGCTGGGTGGGTGGGGCATTTGCACAGTGATGTAACACATGGTTTTATGCTGTGTGGGCCTCTGGTTTTGCCTGAAGGCACAAGAAAACAGGCCACAGAGCAGATCATAGACACTCTATATCCCAGAGTAATTATGCAACTATTCTCTCAAAGACCACTAACAGCAATTTAAGAGGAGAGCTCATAAAAATTCACCTGCCAGGCTCAAACCAGTTTTTTGGTTTTAGTAAAAAATAAAAAAAAACAACAACTTTGTTTACAATTCGTTTTTTTCCCCCTCCATTATTCTAGATGGCTGCAGATGGATGTAAAAATTTAAAAAGGCATCCAACTAAAATAATAATAAAAAAAAAGCCAGGGATGCTTTTATTATGGTCTGCTTTTCTTTTCTTTTACAGTGACTGAAATGTTTCCTTGTAATAAAAGAATTTAAGTAGTTTATTAGCTCATGCGGGTTTGACTCTTTAAGGAAAAATAAATCTGTGTAATCCCTTTGATTCCAAAACGTATACATGTAAAAAATGTTTTTAAACCGTTTAGGATTTTCACTCTCCGTTCTCCTGCTGATACCACTTACCAATCTCTCAGATCCTTTTTCAGTGAGACTAAACGGGAAGATGAAGTGCTCCACAGCTAAATGAAGAGGTCACAACAATATTATTAAGTTCATGTCAAACACAAAGGCTTCGCCTCAACACACATTGGCTTTATCTTCAACAAATCACCATACTTGTCTTTAAAAATTACAGCTCACACCCCGGCTTTCCCACCATCCCAGCCATGAGTGAGCAGATAAGGCAGTAGGCGGTGAGAGGTCGCTGTTATCTGTGTGTCGTTTCCACTGGACAAAACTCAGGTGCGAGGGGTTAGCGGTCTCTTCTTTTGAAGCAGGAATGTGTGGTGGCAAGAGGCAGTGCTGAGGTTAACAGGCTTGTTTGGGGCTGTGGAAACTCGGCGAGCATGACATCATCCGAGAGCTCACAGGAATGGAAAAGGAAAGGAAATCTCCTCCCAGGGAGAAAATGGAGGGATTTGAAAGAGAAATGCTGGGTAGGACTGTTCCGTTGGAGTAAACAGCGGGGTGGTCGAGCATACACAGTGTGAAATATTATCACTCAATGTGCAGGGGATCGTGCCCGTCAAAGAGTAACCACTTGGTTTATGTTGTCAAACCACTTGCCAGGTAAAGTTATGGAAATCTAACAGAAAGTGGACCTTTGGGAGATTTCTAGGAATATTTAGTTTGGCTTTTGCGGTATCAGGTTTTCTGGTCTACAGTGGCTTTTTTTAAAATTTGTATTCCTATTTGTGCTTTAATTCATGGGTCATTCAGTTTGTGATATAGCTTCCGAGCCAGCGTGTGAACCTGATTGAACCTGACAAAAGCTCTTCTGATGTGTGCACGTGGTTTCTCCCTATTCTAAAAGGCACCGAAAGCTGATTTCAGAGAACTTGAATGCCGGTTTCCAAAGAAGTCTGCTCGCAAATTCAAAACATTACAAATTATAAAAGGTTTAAAGTTCAAAATAAATTGAAGTTTTATACTGTAAAATGTTTCGATAGTGCTGAATGAAGGCTTAGCATATTAATTTAGCTATCTTTATCACAGTGCAAGCTTTCATCACTCAGGACTCAGTTTATTAATCTCTCTTTCGAGGCTACGTTCATTGGATTACTGGCTAAAAATCACACGTCTGATTTTGTAGTAAAATTCTTTGTGGTGTATTTTTTTTCCTTAGTAGTTCAAGCTACAGCTTTTTGCCTGAAGTGAGCTGGAAAATGTCTCCTTCTGCCAGGATTTGTGAGCAGTGGGGGGGTTTCAAGTTTGGAAAGTCTTCAAATCTGAGGCTGTAAAAGTTTGAGTGGCTGCTATCAGAGAAGTGACCACAATAAGCACATTCTCTGCTGTCCGGTCACAAAACAAACTGCATGAACTATGGCTCAATCAATATTTTCTACCCTGACAATTAAAAAGGTGTTTTAAAAAACACAAAAGTCTGTTTGACAACAGCATTTTTCTTCTTGGAACTTCATGTGGAACTTTCAGACTTTGTTTGAGTCCTTATCTACCACTTAAGCCAAATCTCCAATCCACATTTTAACACCCGCCACATGTTTCTCATGCTGGGGTCCGAACATTCAAGCATGCACCTGCACTTTTACAATCATATAATTGACGTGGACCTGGTTTTGGCCACTCAAAATGTGACACATTGCACTACACAGACATGCTGACTGTGTGCAGCAGCTTGTTGATAATGTGGTTTATAGTAACCACAACCCTATGGCGTACTCTTTCTTATCTACAGTACTGTGCAAAAAATCTTGTTCCTTTCAATGAGCCAGACTTTAATGATGATGATGATGATGATGATGATAATGATGATGATAATAATAATAATAATAATAATAATAATAATAATAATAATAATAATAATATTAATATATTTTGTGACGGTCTTTCAACTTTTCTTTGGATACTAGCTGCTCTCTAACTCCAGTCAGCTCCTTGTACCCGATCATTTTCAGGGGATTTTTTTTTTAATTTTTCATTCAAACATAAAAAGGCACCTAACTCAATCAAATTTCAAATTTTATCTTAAGGCTGTTGCTACATCACATTTGCCAAAGATAACAGTTGGGCAGTCATAAAATAGCATTTTTGCAACAGCGTGATGATTCCCAAAGAGCTATTTAGATGAAAACTTGGCATGCCGTTACGTGATGTGCAGCGTGTCCTTTAAGAACATGAGGAAACTGGGCAAATGGAGGAGAAAGACAGTGACGTGTCTTAAAAAATGTACAGCACATAAACGGTATCGGAAAGTCATGTCCTTAAGAAATTCGGCAGTTCGGGTGTACAGAAAAGACCTAATACAGGACCTGAAGTCTATCTACTGCTTTGCCAAAGTCTCAGCAGTAGCCATAACAGGGCCACTTATCATTCTTAGATAGTTTTTGTTGGACAAATCCTTCCCTGTAAATATGAAGGTCTTGAAGCTCTGAGACAGTGACTTACTTGCAAAGGTGACCAAACTCACTAATACTTTCCTAAAATGATCGACTTCTTCCTCTGCAGAAGCTAAAGCTTAATTTTTGCTTATGAAAACCAAATAATCATCTTTGCACGAACGTGTCTTACTGGCTCATGGTAGATGTGTCTCCTTTCATATTGCTGCCAACTTCCTTAATGTTATCTTTGCTGCTGATTTACGTGTTCTTTTGAAGAGGTCTGATTTTCGTTTCAGATTGCCATAGTTAAATAAACTTAAACTGGGCTGTAGATATTTGTAGAGAAGTTTTGCTGCTGTACCAGTGGTTTGGCTCAGGCTTGTAGAGATGCACTTGGCACCAAACTCCACAGTAGGAATGTACAACAGAGACTGTTTTAATTTTTATAAATGTCAGTGGGTGGATTAAAGAAATCAGGGTAAAGATACACGTCTTAGAGGCCCTTGGAGGCTCATTCATGTGTACTTCTTCTTAGAGGAATGTATTGAGCTAATCCACAGTGGACCCAAACATCTTCTCTCGGCTTCATAAAAATACAAACGGGGGCTTCATTTTGCAACAGCATAACCTCCTGTCTGCTCCATACACTGTTTTTGCTTTCATTTCCTTTTCTGGAGTTTTGCCAAATAGCTCGCCTTCTGCTTTCCTGCTGGCTAGTGTGCTCTTTAGCAATTAACCAGCCAATCTGGCCACCCAGGGAACCACGGTTAATACTGAGGTGATGACTTCTTCTCTTATTGAGGCTGAAGTGGTGCCAGGCTGCTGGACTCTGAAGTGTGCTGAAGAGATATGAAAGCTGGTGTCCTCTGGGCTTTCTCGTATGGTTTCAATGAGGCATAGTGGTCTGGATGAGTTGTAGCTGACCTTACATGTGACCTTCGAAGAGACACATGGTAGATGACTGCAGCTTACCAGATGTGTAAAGTAAAACTTCTAAACAACTGTATCACTCTAAACTAGCATATCATCAGGCCACTTTGTGTTTTGCTACACTTCGCCATGCGGCCACTACTGTTTCACATGTGTTTTGTCTGGCTGTGTTGTGTGTGCGTGGGAGTGTAACGGCGATATTTCTCATGGCAGCGCTACAGAGTAGGCACTACACTCATTCTCTGGTGGGACGTTAAACTGCTCGGCGTATCCTTCCTGAGTCTGCTCAAACAACCAGCACAGAGACTGTATATCTGCTCATAATGAACAGACAGGAAGTCGTGTGTGTGTGTGTGTCTCTCTCTCTCTCTCTCTCCCTACACACATGTTTTGTGTATATGTGCAGGTGTACTTGTGTGGGACTGTGCACAAAAAGCTACCTATGCTCATGTGTCCATACTTCTGTAGATGAAAATGGTGATTAGTTAGTTAGTGTAAATTTCAAACTTCAACTATTATTTACCGCAATTATGTACAGAGTAAATGCCCTACTACAACTGTAAAATTATGTTAAAGCTGTAATGGAAAGTGTGTAAATATTAATAGAAAAAAGATTTGCTGTTAAAAGAAATGGATAATTTAAAAAAAATGAGATAACACAGAGATGACAAAATGCAAAAACACTGGAACTAAGTGGATGATCTTAAAAAAGAGGATATGAAAGAGTAAACTGGGGGGGGGGATTATAAAGACGTCAATGTTTGGCAATTTAATTAGTTTTATTACTCGTATATTTGGTAACGGTACATATGAACTGTATACAAAACCTGTGGGCTAAGTGAACCCATGTGAGAGCAACTTTAAACATTTTTCCTAGTCCCAGAATAGTCCCACCAGAATTTTTTTAATGGTTAAAGGTCACTGTTAATTTGTATCATTCCACACGATGTGATCAAGTGACTATTTCCCCTTGATAAAAGTTTATATAAGACAGGCTAAAATCTATAATATTGTGCATGTGTATATTGTATATACATGTATTTAAAAATAAAATGCAGTACATAAATTTGCGCAATTTATAAAATCTTTCTTGCCAAAACCCCCGAAATGTAATTTCTCCCATGTTTTTGTTTGAAGTAAAGAATGCAGAAATTCGTGTAACAATATTCAGACTCTTCAAGATGCTTTTTCTGATCTTAGTGGGTGTTCATGTCAATCTGAAACTCATGTTAATAATTTTTAACACTGCATGAACCCCCAGTAATTAACACCTCACCAGAGTACTAATCAGACACCTGTGTCTGCATTTCTATTTATTAACAAATGCTATCAAATGTGGCGTAGTTGCGTTAGAGCGCTGGTACGTGGCAAGCAGCACAGAGTTGCTATATAAACTTAAAATTAGCCAAATTGTTATAACAAATCAAAAGAATGCAAACTGTAATTTCATTTCTCTCAAGTCTTTAGAAATGTGGTGTTTGGATTATTAACAAGAATTTTATATAGTTTATTTTCACCAGTTCAGCAATGTCCTGATGTAGCACGCTACACCCACACAGGCAGTTTCAAACAAAAAGCTCCGAATAATTTTCCGATGCAGTTCAGTCCAGGTCTGGTGGACTGTAGGCAGCCATATGGAGAGGGAGCTCTGGAAACATCCCATTACAGGTCATATATCACACGTCTGACAGCAGCCATTCTGCCTTGTTTTCATTTCAATCACGAGTGCAGCTGCATTGGAGAACAGCAAGAGTCCGCCATGTTAACCCACTGAAGGCTGGAAGGTTGTTACTGTTATTGTTAGAGGACACTAAGGCGCACCCTGGAGTGTCTAATGTCTCCTTCGTGCTTAATATCCATCAACGGCACCCAAAATGACCCAGCTCAATATGGTGTTGGATGAGTGTGGTTCTCAAGGCCAATACATGTGTGGGAACTGGTCACATTGAAGCGAAATTTCACTGAGAGTAAAACACTAAAATGTTATCCAGGTAGAGATAATTGTTTACTTACAGTAAAGTTGGTTAATCGTGATTAAATGTAGCTTGAAAGAGACACACAATAGGTGTTACATGGCTTTAGATGTCAACTAATCTATATGTTTATGCAGACTTGAAATTTATACAAAGGGCCGCCATGCTTCATTTCATCCCTATTTTAGTTTTGTAGTTTGTGAATTTTTAAGCTATTGCCAAAAACAAGTTGGCTATAGCATAGCCAAGTGAAGAAAACTGTTTTTCAATGAATGCAGTTACATTTCAGGGAGATGCATTTTTATTATTTATCTGATCTCATTGATAATTTAGGTAAACAAAAACATGACATGACAAATGTCTGTTTTGTAACACGGTGCAGTTTATACAAATCAGAAACTACAGCTGAGCATCCTTATTAAGAATATTTAAACATTACCACTATAGTACATAACATATTCGACTATGATAGAGTAATACTAGACTATTTTTTGGTATCTAATAAACTGGCATCTTGAAGTAACTGAGCTGCTTTTGAGCAAAACATGTGGTGTACATCAATTTCTTAGTGGAGCTGGGAGCGTGACTACTTTCTAACCAGACTGGTATTGAAATGGAATAAGCAAAGGTAAACAAAGAAACAAGAAAAAACCTACAGAACCACATGTTAGTGGCTCCTTGAATCACTACCCTTAACTAAGTGCTTTCTGCCCCAAACTGAGTGAGTGTGAGTCGATCTGCTGAGATGTCTACTTTGGGAGTCAGTGGTGTCTGGCCGTAGTGCTTATTTGTAGATGATCAAACCTGCTTCCTTCCACTATGTAATCTGTCCCACATGGATTTCCTACAGACTCCATATACATGTAGCATAGTGACTCAAACGGAGAGATGGGAACAGGGAAAAATTGGTGCCCTCAACATGCGGCTTTGATAGAAACCTCCGTCATGTTTCGGTCCTTAGTTTGAGTGAAATGTGATTTGCGAGGTTCTGCCAATTCTGCATACTGCTCTCGATCTCAATCCATCTTAGACAAACACAATGCAGCTTTACTGATTTGTAATCTTCCATCTGTTTTTCCTTCTGGGAGTTGTTGAAACTATTGAAATACCTCTACCCAATATTTTGCAGAGGCAGATCACTGATTTAAAATTTGGGTGCATTTCTTGTTTCTACATGATTCTCAAGCCTTATCAAAAACACACTGAACCTAACTGAAAACATCTCACTTAGTAATAGTTTGTCTATAGCATGTTTTTGTCTTTTACTTAAATAAATGTAGCAGTAAATTTAGTTGTTGTTGTTGTTTTGGTTTTTTTTTTTGCTGAAGTGTTGTTATCAGAAAGTGTTTTCTTACAACTTACCAAAATGTGTGTTGTGTTCCTGATTTGCTAAGCTTACCAGACAGCTGATCAGTGTTTGTGTATCCGAGGAGCACTACGCTGATCAAAATGCTCACATTAAAAATAAGTCTCTGCAGTTTCAAGGAGGTTTTCCTACCCTCTGACTTACATTCAGATATTTTTATCAGTTACTCGATTTTATGAAGATAGATATTATAATTAACAGTAACACTTCATTATTATTATTTTTTTGATTCAGTGACCAATTATTTCTCTTTATTACATTTTAATGAACTAAATAGAACTAATATTACCATTGCGTTATAAAAAGTTAGTTTTAGGTTCTTAAAAAAAAATGATAATACCCTTCTTTACAAATGTTCTCCAGAGTAAATCATTCAATTCAAAGTTGTTTGTATGAATGTATGTATGTTTTTATTTCAGTAGTACTACTCATAAATGTATCAGCAGCATTTTAATGTTAGATGGCAAAGCTATAGGTATTTTTATCTACTTTATATACTGTTAGATGGTTTAATCTGTTTGTGTCAAAACACGTTTTGTAGAAAATCCTGGGTGGTGTAGCTGCCAATTATATGTAGTGTGGAAAAAGTTTAAAAAATGAATGTGACTTTGGTTTGAATCTATCATCACACTCCAAGTCCCTTCTTTGCTTTTGTTTCATCCAGTGGTTCATAGAGCAGGAAGCAGGGAGGCTGTTCTCAGAGCAGGTAGTGAGAGGTGGAAAAGCAGAGAGAGGTCTGTGCTGTACGTCCTCTCTCTGTCTCTGAGGATAACAGCTGTCGTGTCCAGGAGGAAATTGGGCTTTTTTTTTTCCTATTGGCCTTTTTTGCCTATGATGGACAACGGTCTGCTTTTGGCTTGAGTTGCAATGTAGGATGCAGTTTATGAGCCAGAACCCAGTGAGGAGTGGAGGCAAGGGCTGTTTTGGGCAAAGCCCCCCTCGTTCTCTCTGAATAGCAAGGTTCCCTATGGCTGTGACCCTTGTGACCCTGTTGCGAGAGCATCGGGGGAGAAGCCCTGCTTCTTAACCTCTAAGCCTACTTTCTGCATCATCCTGAGACTGGCTGCATCTGAGGTGTCTGTTTTCTTTCAGTTGCAGCATTGCTTTAACAGTTTAACATCATGTTGTAATAGAAATGTTAGTTTTTTAATCTATTTTTTTAACTCTTGTGACAGCACAAAATTTTATAGGCTACACCTAAGCTTTGTAAATTAAAAAGCATGTATACGTACAAAAGTAAGCAAATATACAGCTTATAGTACTTTCAGTGCTCAAATAGTTGTAAGTGGAGGAGACTTTTTTTGTAGCTCATAAACCAAATGAAGAAAACATTTACATAACATACAACATACTCTCTGTATATTGTCAAGCACCTATAAAATTGTATTACTGCTATATTACAAATAAATTAGTTTTCATTCCAAGACCATCATGCCCTATAAACTCAATCCATCCACTAGCGATAACCACATCTTGATCCCAGTCACGTAAAATGTTGCTGTTCTTTGAGGCACAAGAGTTCTGTTGGGGACAATTGTTAATCAAATTTGAATGCGAAAGTTATCAAATGTAAACATTTTCTTAGTCTTACATGATATTAATCACAACAATGGAGCTGTTTTGCAATAAGCTTTGCAGTCTTGTGGCCTGAAAGTGCAACCATATCAATAATTCACAATTTTAAAAAATTCATCACTGACATAATCTCCCTAAATCATTTGTTATGTCCATTTATGTAAATAGAAAGTCAGACTGTGAGCTCAGGAAGTTTTACAGAGTTGTTTTCTGGTCAAAGTTTGAACAGATTTCACTGTGATTTTGATAGCACAGCGCTGCAGTTGCAAGTTTTTAGTTTTTTTGTTTGTTTTTTAATTTTATCTCCCAGTAATGTTGATGGTAATGGTAATCTTAACACAAGTCTTAACAAACTGCGGTAGTTGTCATTCTGAATGAAATGGATCAACTCGAGTCTTCTGATCCTAACCACCTCTGTCAAACTTGTCCAGGCCTTTGTCTCCCTCTCTCTGCTGTACTGGGCTCTGCACAGCATCGTCTCTCAGCTGCTCGGCATCAAGAAGAAGGCTAACTGATCCAGCCCAAGATGACACAAAGTGATGGATGGAAAACCTTTGGCATTGTCATTGCTGAAATAATTTCCATATTATCATGATTTTAATGATTTTAAAGACTGTGCATGACTTTATGTAGAACTGATATCTATATGTTCAAGATAAAACAATGAGTACAAACAAGTAACTTCAAGGTTCATCTTAAAGGTTTGTGTCATGTTAAACAGTCACAACCCAAGGCAAGGTGCTCTCCATATGTTTTTGTTCTCCAAAACGACTCGTTCTGTTTAATGAAGTCATATTTTTTGCGTTTGCTTAAAATGTGTTCAAGTGGTGCTGCAGTAACTAACTCGCTTAACTTCAAATTAGTCACATTTATTTTCTGTTGTTTCACATCAGTTACTATGCAACTATATATACTTTTTTTTTAAACAAATGTTCTCATTGATGAATGTTAATCTTGCATCTGAGTTTCAATTTTTTGCACAACATTGCACAGTGTTTTTTTCTTTGCTCAATTAAATAAAGCATTGTAATTTTTTGCCTTATGTAAGACTCCTTTAATGTCTTAAAAATTCTAGAGGGTGTGCAGCTTGTCAGATTCAACTTAGTTTTGGAACATCAGATTAGTCATGTGAATTCTTCTTCCCAACCTCCAGATCTTGTGTGGGAGTGGCAAACAGTCCACAGCAGATGGTGCTGTCATCGCTCATAGTTGACACCTGCTCAGCGTTTTAACATTAAGGCATTTATCAAAAGCTTGAGGTTGAGTAAAGGTAAACAAGCCTGATCAAAGAAAGCAACCACCTTATCGGAGTGCTTGTTTGATTTACAAGACAAAAAACCCCCCATCAGTACAACATTTTCAGCATGCAAATTCAATTTTTCTTTCATCTGGCTGCTGCTTAAGCTCCATAAGTCACCTTAAAGCCAGAGTCATGAAAGTATCTGGTGATCCAAATGAAAAGTGTGTATTTAAATTAATGTTGACTGAAAGCTGAAGGAGCAAAAGCTAATATATGACTGACAGTCATAATATATTCATGACCATGATTAACGGGTCTGTAGATAGTGGTGTTGTGTTTGCGTTTGTAACACACACATCAGGCATAAAGTTATGACCATTATGATAGAAGTGTGTGACGCAGATTATCTCCATCACCTGTTAGTGGGTGGGATATAGGGAGCACGTGAACGTTTTATCCTCAAAGTTGATGTTAGAAAAAGGAAAAAGTGTAAGTGTATGAGAGTCTGACAAGAGCCATATAGTGATGGTTAGATGAGTGGACAGAGCTACCCCAAAATGGCAGCTCTTGTGAGGTGTTCCTGGTCTGCAGTGGTCAGTATCTATCAAGGGGACCAAGGTAGAAAAAGTGGTAAACCAGCAATGGGTCTTGAGCAGCAAAGGCTGGCCCATGTGGTGTGATCTTACAGACAAGCTACTGTAGCTCTAATTGCTGAAAAATTAGGGGGGCTTCCATGGTTCTTGTTTCTCTAGCAGATCTCACAGATGCTCGATTAGATTAAGAGCTGAGACACAGAGCAGGGAAGGGCGACAGGTAAGTGAAGAGAGCGATGCTGGAATATCGCGAGAGACAGTGAAATCTCCGCATCATTGAACATGGCACCCCACTGAAAACATTTTAGCTACTAATGTTTTTTTTCTGCAAGATTATTCGTTGAAGGCTTTTAAGGCAACAACAGGAATTATACTTGCATTCCAACCAACTTCATCACTCTGGAGGACCCTAAAGAAGACTTGGACAGTATTTTGAGTGTGTTGTTTTGGGGAAACCATGTAACAAGGTAACTGTATTCGAAACAAAGCCAGCTTCATCACACAACAGCAACGTAGTGGACATTTTGCTATCCAGAAAAAAGAAAAACCTTTCCAGCTTTGACGCACGCCTGGCCATCCTCAAAATCCTCCATAAAGATTTTCAGGCACTGCCCGAGTCCATGGCATTCAGCCTGCAGCAGGTGGAAACATTCAGGTCTGTGAAATCCCTCACTGAGGGAACGGCCCGGATCTCAGAAGAAATAATTTTTTTAAATCTAAGAAACTGTCATCAAGCACCACATGTAGGACAACTTGGTGTTTTCATGAGTACCAGAGAAGGCAGAAGAGGACCCCAAAACAACAGCGAGTCATTTCATCCAGACTCACCTCAAACTTCGGAGTATGTAGTTAAAAACATCAGCTTCCATCGTGTCCATTGTTTGGGAGGTTGACAAGCTGATGCACGCAGACACAGACCGATTGTGGCTAAATTTGAACACTTCAAACAAAAAGAGCTGGTGAAGAACTGTGGCTGGGAGCTGGGAGGAACGGACTTCAGTGTCAACGACTGGTTTCCCAAAGAGATCCTAGTGCAACGCAAGGTCCTGTTCCCAATCCAAGAGAAGTTTATTCAAGGAAGCTCCCGACTTGTCATCACTAACATCGCGCCATGGCTGTGCCGAGTCAGGCGAAAAAATAATGCAGATTTTGATGTTATTTTTCTTATTGTTTTTTTTTTCTTTAAGTCACTCAAAATGGTTCTTGGGTGGCTGCACCACCTTCCCCTTGTCACCTTTCACATCTCTTCTCGTCTTCTTCTGTACTCAGCATAATTTATGCTATGTCTTCAGTGCTACAATTTACCACATAAACATCCAGAAGTCATACAACCATACCAAAAACACACATCAATATACACAACAGACATACACAACCATATACACACCAACATACGGCCATACAAGATAGACAGACACACACCTCTTTAGTAAACATTCAATAGTCTAAACATGACCATAGTGAGGTTTGTCACTTGGAATCTACAGTATCTCACAAAAATGACTACACCCCTCCCATCTTTTCATGGGGCAACATTAAAGATTTGGCACTTTGATACAATGTAAAGCAGTCAGTGTACAGCTTGTATAACAGTGTAAATTTACTGTCTCCTCAAAATAACTCAACATACAGCCATCAATGTCTAAACCACTGGCAACCAAAGTGAGTGCACCCCTAAGTGAAAATGTCCAAACTGTGCCCAAAGTGTCAATATTTTGTGCAGCAACCATTATTTTTCAACACTGCCTCAACTCTGTTGGGCATGGAGTTCACTAGAGCTTCACAGGGTTGCCACTGGAATCCTCTTCCACTCCTCCATGATGACATCATGGAGCTGGTGGATGTTAGAGACCTTGCGCTCCTACACCTTCCATTTGAGGGTGCCTCACAGATGGTCAATAGGGTTTTAAGTCTGGAGACATGCTTGGCCAGTCAAGTACCTTTACCCTCAGTTCATTAAAGCATTGGTCTTTTTGGAGGTGTGTTTGGGGTTGTTATCGTGTTGGAATACTGTCCTGTGGCCCAGTTTCTGAAGAGACGGGATCATGCTCTCCTTGAGTGTGTCTCATATGCCATATTATGTCTTGATGCATGCTCAATCATCCAGGTAAGTAAATCCCAAAAAGTTGATTCTGTTCATGTGCATGTAGGATTTTCAATGGAAGAAACGTTTAACCACTCATCCAAGTGACTTCTTCAGTCCCAGCGGACTGCAGGTTTCTCCAACCTTATAAACAGTACATTTGCACAACTGAAACCAGCCCACTGCATGAACAATGGGCTGTGAGTTCAGGTCCTTGATCACTCATATGCAAACTGTCATGACCATTGATCAACACACGCCAATTAGTTAAACTGCAGGAATGTCTTAAAGACATAAAGACCCGGATGGCCGCAAACTTTCTGCTTCTTAATTCAGATAAAACTGAGGTTATTGTACTTGGTCCTGAAAATTTTAGAAATATGGTATCTAACCAGATTCTTACTCTGGATGGCATTACCTTGGCCTCCAGTAACACTGTGAGGAACCTTGGAGTCATTTTTTACCAAGACATGTCCTTCAATGCACATATGTAAGACTGCTTTCTTCCATTTGCACAACATCTCTAAAATTAGAAATATCCTGTCTCAGAGTGATGCTGAAAAACTAGTTCATGCATTTATTACTTCCAGGCTGGACTACTGTAATTCATTATTATCAGGAAGTCATAAAAACTCCCTAAAAAGTCTTCAGTTAATCCAAAATGCTGCAGCAAGAGTACTGACAGGGACTTATACAGCCGCATATCACCTAGCACGCAAGTGATCAGCATGGCTGAGGGAATGACATCAATGGAACATCAACAACAAGACTGCAAAATGAAGCAGTTAAGGACATCCGATCTACGAACTGAGCCACTGGAGCATCCGTATCTCACCTTGTATACAGACAGATGTTGATACAGGGGAGGAAATTTGCTATGGAGAGACATGGAGCATCGGTACAAGGAAACATCACACAACCTGCCTTAACTCAGATGGCAGAAATTGTGGCTCTCACCAAAGCTCTACAACTTTCAGAAGGAAAAAGTAAAAAATCTATACAGACTCAGCAATTCATGTCAATGGACCACAATGGAGACAGTTTTTACAGCCAATATTCCAGTAAAACAGAAAGAACAATTGGAAGAACTGATACAAGCTGCCCAAGGGAAGTGGCAATGAGGAAATTCAAGGACATCAAAGGAACCAAACATGGTTGGCAAAAGGAAAAGTACCACCTTCTCTCTTCCACACTCTGTTCACCAGCATCCTGTTCTTTTTCTCCCTCTGCATCAGATTTTCCTTCAGGTGTGACATCCATTATCACTGCATTCAGGGTTGCTGGATGACTGGTGTCCCCAGGTGTGCTGTCAGATTTAGGCAATCTCAAACAGTCAGGTAGTTCAGGGTAGAGTTTAAGCACAGTAGAAACTCCAGGAGTTGTAGTCGGCAGCCCAGTTCTTTGTGATGATGACTGTGATTTTTGGTCTTCCCCTTGTAACTTGCAGTCTGGATCTTGGATTCTTACTCGTCTTCCTTTTCCTCTTAGCATCCAGTAGCACATATCTATTGTCATCATGTGCTCTCGCTTTTTGTCAATTTCCTTCCTCTTGGAGCCTCCTGATTTCCTTCCTTCTTCCTTTCTCAGTGTGCTTGCTCATATTCTTCATTAGCTTGTTTCTCTATTTGGAATATGGTTTCACTCCTGGGTATTTAAAGATGATATATAGCCTCCCTTTTTCCAGTGATCCCATTTCTTGTTCAATTTGTTTTCCATTGTAGATCTTGCTTTCTTATCTTTTATACCATCCAGCATCCGGTCGTTGACATATTTCTCTAATTGACCCAAATTCTCCATTCCGGGTGAAATTGCAATGCTCGCCATAACGATTTTATTTAAATTCTCTTTTTATTGTTTTTGTTCAAGTTTCTATCCCTTTTTCTTTTTTTCTATCTGTTTTTTGTTTTCTTCTAGGAACAAGGACTCCCTTACTCCCAGGTCTAATTATTATTACGTCTTTCTTTTATTCTTTGAAACCGAAACCAAAATTCAACTTCACCAATGACTAAGAATTAGACACTCAACCTCTATTTTGAAACGATGACAAAGCAATGCTTTTCTCTTTTCCCGAAACTGCAAATATCAATTTTAACAATAAATTAATACTGAAAATAAAAACTGAAAACTTAATGATTTTAATTCAAAGCAAGCAAAATCACAGCTATTCAACCCAGCTGGTAAATAATTCAAAAACAAAAACACTGTATTAAACTAATAAAAGATGAGATCAACCATGCCAAAATTCAGCTCAGGAATTAACTCAAAAAGAATCTCTAACAAGACTTGATAAGAAATTAATCAAACATAATAAGATTCGATTTATCAATAAACTTAACAGTAATTATTTCAGAATCAAACAAAACAAACATGAGAATGAATTGAGGAATTGATTCACTCAGTTAACTATACATTAAACAGATAAGAGTCAATCAAAGAAAATTATACAGCATAAACAGAATAGCAGTTAATTTAGAACTGTTAACAGTTATCAATCCGACAAAAGTCAAATATAAGATCAAATGTAAAAGCAAAATTACTAACCCCAAGACTATTAACTTGTCACCAACTGATAACAAAAATTAATCTCAAGATCAACTGCAAGGATCAGAAACAAATACAGTTAATTCTATAGCTTTCAGCTGATTACCGACTGATAACAAAATCAAACTAAACCGATCAATATTCCAAAACAGACACGAAAACAAATGCCAAACTTTATAGCTGTCAGAAATCAATTTAAGGGAGAATCAGAATACAAAACCAATTAGCAGTTAACTCTATAGCTGTTAATTGAGCACAACTGATAACAAAATCACTTATAATGATCAAAGTGCAGAGACAAATATGAACAAATACCAGTTCATTCCATGGCTGTTTAATGATATCAGAAATCAACTCAAAGGAAACTCAGAATAGAAACCCAATTAGCAGTTAACTCTATAGCTATTAACTGATAACAACTGATGGCAAATGAAATAGAATAATGAGAATGCTAAAAATAAACATAAAACAAATACCAGTTAATTTTTTTAGCTACTGACTGATAACAAACAAAAAATAAGAGTAAATTTAATATTTATCTTCAGAAACACCAAATTGTTTATCAAACAAAACCAAGTCAGACATTTCACATTTAACCATATCAGATAAAAACAAAACCAAAGGTCAATTTAGTATTTAAGGTTTCAAAATCATTAAACTGTTTATCAAACCATTTAGCCTATTGAGATGAAAGTTAAACTTTCTGGAGATTTTCACTGTGCTATGCAAAAAAACAATCACACAGCATTTCATAAAAAGAATATCACATCAACAAAAGAAGTTGTGGTAGTGTAATGCTTTGGGGCTGCTTTTCTGCTTTGGTAACTGGGTGACTTTTCATAGTTTAACATAAAAAAAAAATAACAATAATGTTTTTTTCTAAAACATTAGAAAATCCTTCAGGAGAATGTCTGGTCATCAATTTCTGCCCTGAATCTTTAGCACACTTGAGTTATAAGGCTGAGCAATGATCAAAAGCACCCCAAGTCTCTCTAAGTTTCTCTGTTTTCCTCGTTCTCTTGTTTCTTGGGTTGAATGTTCCATTGCAGTTTGAAATCAGTCAATCCTTGACTTGTTAGCTTGGCTCTTAGCTGTGATAGAATAGAAAGATAAGTAGGTGGTTTCATCATTTTCTTGAAGCTATCTGTCAGTATATTTATCCATTGCTCTTTCTGTTTTTGTTTGTTTGCTTTTTTTCCCAGAAACAAAAACAAGGATTTTACCTGCTGGAGGATCTGGGCATTAGTTGCAGAGTCACTTAAGTCAACATCAGTCACAAACTTCAGCTTCACTGTCGTCCTCAACTTTGCAACTTAGAAGGAAACATGATGTTATTAAATAACAGTAAGTTTTGACAAACTGAGAAACAGGAGTTAGGGTTAGTCAGGACAAGTTATTTTTATTTTTTTTTATGTGTGTGTGTGTGTTTGTTTGTTTGTTTTGTGTGTGTGTTATTGAACATTTACCTTGATGGCAAATGAAAACATATTTTATTGTACATATGTCGTCATCCCACACGTGGAGGTTATTCTCGACCACACAATGCTGGTTACCCGGAGGGTTATTTGGGCTGGAACTTCGCCAGTTTCTAAAGGAGCTCTGACTCTTGTCAGACCAGGTCCATGGCACTCGGTACAGACCGATCCAAATGTCATCACTGCTTGGTTTTAATGAACTGACCTCAGCGTTCTCCTCACTATTTTCGATCACTGCCAAGTCCATGCTTAGTTTCATGCAGTATTCTCGAGCAGAGGTCCATGTTTTTGTAGTAGAGATGTACATGTAGTTTTTCTTGTTTTGCTCTGTAACTGCAGCAGATAGAAAATTAACCAGTATGGGGGAAACACATGAAGCAAGTGTTTAAGCATCCATGGCAGATGATAGATGCTCAGTTTATTAGGAATATTAATCAGTTAGCATTGCAGTGAATGATTACAAGTTTTGGATAATCAATTTAATGTTTTCAAATAAGTTCAGACTTTTTGAGCTAAGGTTTTTCTTATATTTTATACAGCAAATCTTCAGTGATGTTTTCTGTGAAATCTACCAGTGAAAAATGCAGGTCAGTAGTCAGGTCAGTAGGTGAAACCCATGAATGAAAATATTTTCTTACCATTGTAGAAAGCAAAACTTTTGCTTTCACGACAGTTTTTATCGTACCAGTTTCCTCCAAGACCCATTATCACACAAGTTTCTTTAGCACGATAATAATCTGGTTCAGTAGAGTCCCAGTTGTGGTAATCAGTTTTGCTCGTTTCACCAGTTATTGCCCATCTCCAGGAGTTGGTGTCTTTGCCTAGGGTATTCTTCCAGGATTCAGGGTCATCCTGCAGTCCAATCCATGCCCAGTCGTAGGAAAAAGTTGAATTTAGCCTGCTTATATCATCCATGCTTTCAATGGTGGCCAGGTCAGTGTACTTCTCTCTGCAGTATTGTTGAGCATCGTTCCAGCTCATTTTTTTGTCAACGTAGTAGTACTTACGAGGAGGGAACTTTGAGCAGAAGCAGAGACTAAATCCTTAACAGTGATAATAGATAGTATACGTAGTATTAGATTCCTCACAGTACACACAAGAAAAGGGTAAAACAAACATTAAAGATTGATTCTTTTTGCCCTTACTATTTTGTAACTACATTGACAGGCTACACAGGGTACCAGTTTACTAATATAAAAACTGCTAAAGGAGTCCAGTAATGTTGCAGTAATGACCAAATGTTGTATGATCAATATTGAATTCAGTGTTTGTCGTTATATTTGGGATTTAAGTATCTGCATACAGTTTTTGTGATAGAAAACATTTTTATTTTTAAACATATCCCAACAGCATATTTTACTTTGTTGCTGGGGTCATGAATGGGTCATAACATCTGAAGATGAAACAATAATTAAAGTTTATTTCAACCATGGCATATTTACCTTTTTAGTCAGAGCTTAGACACAATGTTAGAATTTAGCAACTCAGCGTTGAGTTGGTCCTGCAGACTTGATTTTGGTCTCTTTTATGGATTCCAGTTCAAATAACAATGGCAAACACTGTAACACTGTGAGGAATCTTGAAATCGTTTTTCACCAGCATATGTCCTTCTGTGTGCATATTAAACAAATATATTGGACTGCTTTTTTGCATTCACACAATATCTCTTCAGGGTGGCTGTGGCTCAGGTGGTAGAGTAAATCAGCTACTAATTGGAAGGTTGGTGGTTCGATCCTTGGCTTCCCCAGTCTGCATGCCAAATATCCTTGGGCAAGATACTAACCCCAAGTTGCCCTCCGATGCGTTCGTCGGAGTATGACTGTGTGTGAATGTAGTTTCGTTTGCACTTGTGTTTAGAAGTGCTTGTATGAGTTGGTGTGAATGGGTGATTGAGGCATGTTGTATACAGCGCTTTGAGTACTCCGGGAGAGTAGGAAAGCGCTACATAAGAATCAGTCCATTTACCATAACCTTCAGCTGATCCAAAATACTGAAGCAAGAGTGACAAGGACTCGAAAGAGAGACAATATTTTTTTCCCATATTGGCTTAATTGACTTGTAAGCTAAATTGAAAAGTGTGTTGTTGTTTTTTAGTAGCATGAAAGCACTCCAACAGGCCACTTTTCTTGGTAGGTAGCGCCATAATTTTAATCACATTTACTGTGTAAGTTCCTCATAAAAGTAATGTTACTCAACACTTGTTTGTGTGTGCTCTGCTGCTCTCCATTGAAACAGACACATGGAGCAGAGCAGTTGCTCATTAAAGAGAGACGTGAAGTTCTTGTTCCTGAAAATTTATGAGTGAGAGTTGAGGAAGTGTCTGCATGAGATAGTTCATGTTATGCACAGTGTCAAAGGTATAGCTTTAGAAAATCATTTTTAGGGGTTTATTTCATGCCTGGAAAATGAGTTTCAGTATCAAGTTATTGTTTCACCTCTTTGCATCTCCTCAAAGTTTTAATAAAATTAAACATATAATTCTTTCTGACACACTGTTTTCACAATTGAATATGTTTTTTATGGCTTCCTTTTCAACTTTACAATTCAAATCACACATTTCCATTATACAAATTTGGGATCTTACCAAAGAAGAGGAGAGTCAGTGTTGGGAAACAGCCCATTTCTGATTTCACTGTAAAGAGAAGGAAATAAGTCAACATACATAAAACACCAACTTTAGAGCTTTTGCATTACTTTGCATTTGTTTCCAGTTTTCTCTGATTGATGTGTTAATCAGCTAAAGAATGACATAACACGATTTTGAGAATGAGAATAAGGTCAGAAAATAATGACTTTAAAAGTTTACTTTGGGATATGTAAAAAAAAGAAGATTACTATGAAAATATACAAGAGTAGATAATTAAATTGTAAGAAATAAATGTATACAAATTACAGTAAAAATTGTTCTAACAGTCTAATTGCCCAGAGAAATTATTTGTTTACTTATTTTACTGTAGACACAAGAGAAAGAAACAGATTTTTTTATACTACATTGTGAAAAAACTGGAACTTTTCTGTCATTTAATTGTTTATCTATTACTTCATCACTTTGATGTAGTTTGAATGGCTCTGGGGGAGGTCTTACAGCTAAGAGTCCAAAAGTTAAGCCCTCTGTCACATTGTCGAAAGATGTCAATTGGGCCAGATTGGACTTTTTATTGGGCGGCTTCTGGCCCCCAAGCCTTATGTTTGCCATGTCCGCCTTAGCATCACTGGCAGGTTTGTTAGGTTTTGCAGCCATTTCAGCCATTATCCCTGCCACACTCATTGTCTCCACAAAGAGCAAGATCATTCTTAATTATGTAACTTTTTACTAGTTTTAATGTTGTGACTGATCAGTGTATGTTCGTATTGAATCGATGAGTTGTTTTTTCAATAAAATGACAGAAAATAGTGAAAATTTGAAAAAAGTTAGAATTCCCAAATAATGTCTTCAAACCAGTACACACCCAAGATTTATTCACTTTACAGCTGTTATCTTTTTATTTTTAGGAGTTGATCTTTCATTTTCTTTTTCTGTGTTTATTTTTAGTCAATATTAAACTAAAAAGAGACAAACACTGTTCATTTATTGACATATAATATATGCAATAGAATAAATACATATTGTTCCATCTGTAATTTCTATGTAAAGAGACAATAAAGAAACATTAACAATAACAAAATCTAAATGTATTGTAAGACTCAAATGGTGAAAATATAAAGATATACTTACAAGTTTGTTGAATATTGTTTTAAGGTTGAGATCTGAATGCTCCACATATGAATGCAGACGATGAATTGGCCACCCTTTTTGAATGGTCAGTCTTTGACCTTATTTTCATATGTAAATTATAAGACAAATTCTCTAGAGGTGGTAACACACATCCAATAAGTCACTGTGACATACTTGACAAGAAGACTAACAGTGATGCTGTGTAAAAGAAGGAGATGAGCAGAATCTACTTTCTGACGAAGCTCAGATCGCTTTCTACACGCAGCAAGATGTTAGAAAGCTTCAATCACTTCGCTGGTAGTTGGATGGGGCCGGTTCCTTCTGGGGGTCCTTAAGGATCAGGACTGCCCGGCCTTCTGTTAGCCAGAAGGTTCCACAGAGGCAAGCTCTGAGCACAAGATCCATAGAGGCTGGAGTGCATCACACCAGGCAAGATCCCATGTGCTGTGTAAAGACGCCCCTGAAACAACCCAGCACATAACAGCAGTGTGCAAGATGCTAGCAGGCAGGGCATACATGAAACATAACTAAGCAACGTATGTTGTATGTACTTGTGCAAGTATTTGGACAAGTACATACACTGTAGGCAAATGTGTGTTTATGTGCGCTTAACGTATAATGCAAACTTATAGATTACGATCCAGACACAAAAAACATTTTTGTGTAGTTCATTTTGATGGGGTTGTAATTCACATTACTGCCCCATGAAATCACCAGATTAATTACAGTTTTCAGAAAAAGATCCAAATGAGCAGAATCCCACAGAGCTGGAAACATCTGTTTCTTCTGTCACAGATAGTGCTGATTTCGGCGGCTTCAAATATCTTAACTGATCTCACTTTAACTTCCAGCAGCTGTTAAAATCAAAACACTTACTGTGACATGACACTTACTGTCACATCCCCTGCTGAAAGGGATGTGGCCAGGCATTCAACTTGCTGCAAGGGTTGAAACCAAGGTAGGGATCACATAGGATACATTTCACACATTCTTGTACCTTTTACATTATAGTGGTACCCATGGTTCATGAAAACAGAACTGTCATGCCTTGTGGTGTTTTCATCTTGCCAGCCTGCTTCACCCACTGAAAACATCATTTAACAACGTTTCAGGCAGTCTTAACTAAAATGAACTTTTGTTTTTTCCTCCTCCCCCGCATTTGGATGCAGTACTTACAAACATCCAAGTAATATTTCTTTGTAGTTGCCTGGTGTTAAAATGGGATAACCTGCAATGCAGAGGCAGTGTTCTGCTCAATGTAATTTAAGGTTTTCAAATTCAAATTCAAATTCAAATTCAAATTTTATTTGTCACATACACAGTCATACACAGTACGATATGCAGTGAAATGCTTACACGACTGCTGGTGACCTAAAGAAAAAAAGAAAAGGCTATGAATAAGATAGGAAATAAATATGAAAATTCAAAAGGGTAAATTTAACTAGGAAGGAATAAAATAAAATATATATGAATTAGAGTTGAAAATAAAATAACTGTACAACACAAATTAGAATTGAAGGGTAAATTTAACTGGGAAAGAATAAGATAAAATATATATGAATTAAAGTTGAAAATAAAGTAACTGTACAACAAAATACACAATACACAGTATAGAAATATATAAGAATGTATGAAGAAATATAAATATATATACAATAACAGCATCTGTACAAGTATTAAATTAGGTTGTTTAACATTCCTCTTTTCTAACTTTAAACCTTAGTAAACAAAAATCATTAGATAAACAGCTAATTGCCTCCAATGATAAAAGATTTTTGCAGACTACCCAAACACAAAATGCAGCAATTCTATTTCAACAATTCAACTTTTTTTCAAGGTCTATTAAGTCCAGAGTCCAACCTAATATTTCTGGCTTACAGTATTTCTGGTGCATTAACTTAAACATACAGCAAATTTAAATGAAAAAGACAGAAAACCAAAGATGCCAATCTCAGTTTCCTGAATGAATGTTGTGCGTATTCGTGCCACCGTCCTCTCACTTGAGTCCTGGCAAAGTCTTCATAGCCTGTGTCCTGTTGTTGGGAAGGTTTACAGCAGTGGTGTTGACTTTAATAAATTACAAAATAACACAAGGAAAATGATAGAGAGTATTGAAATTACATATTGAAGTATTTGCATTATTTTGTGCAGGGGTTATAACATGAATGTCAGCTGATAATGCCTTCAAATTTTGAAGAAGTGCAAACAAGCTAAGTACAGCTCCATAACACTGGTGGTGAGGCCTGTGGAGGAGAATGATGCCTTTAGCTAAAGCTGTCACTCTGAGTGAAATTAAGGAACCTGATTATGTGATGGAGGAAATGCTACCAATATCAAATATGTAATGACATCAAGTCAATACACTGAGAGGTCGATTTAATGAGCTACACACTCTCTGAACAATATCACAAACAAATGGAATGGAATAATTATTTGTACAAAATTTTTCCTGAAAGTAGGGCTATAATGTAATGGATTACTTTTTTTGACGTGGAGTAAAAAATTATATTTAAAAGTGATATTGCACAATGCTGTATGTGAATTTTTTTTTACTGTGAATTTCTGACTAAGGTTGAGGACTTTTTCTTGCTATTCTTTATATTATATCTAAGGTTTTGTTACTATTACAGTTATTTTTCAGTTATTTATTTATAGAACTAGAGTTTTAAAAGTTATATTTAACTTTTATTTTTTTACCTTTTGGAATTCCGGTAGAAACTAATTAACATTAAACATGATAAAATTTGTACCTGCTGATGTAATGGACAGTAATAAAAACTATTATGGAAAACAAACGTGTTGCTGACACTTTCATGTTGTTTTTCAAAATCCCAACTCCTCCATGCTACAGAATAAATCAGTCATTAGGCAGTTAGTTTGCTTCAAGCTTGTTATGTTCAGTCTATTTTTTACAAATCATTTCTGAGGGAGAAAAAACTAAACAGAAATGGTATGAAAAGAGTTTGTTTACAATTCTCTTTATACAACAATAAATATGGAACAATGGAAACATTTTAGGTATAGGTGTAAAATGTGTCATTTTACTAAAAATATAACAATTAATCTGTCAAGAGTCCTCCTCCTTTCAGCTGTGATCTAATTCTCTGCTTTCAAAGGATGTATTGCTTTTATATTTATCCGCTCACAGAATGAGATGCTGGGATATTGATCCCAGTGTGAATTAGCTTTCACCTTACTAAAGAGGTGTAAAGGGGATTCTGCCTAAAGCTTCAGTGAATAGATAGAGGAGGTGTTGCTCCAAATACTTGATCAATAAGACATCAATGAGAATTAGATCTCTCTGGGCTTGCTGCAATATAAAAGAGAACAAAAATAAACCAGGAATCATTTTGTCCTCCACAATGTAATTGCTGTTATTTACAATGATAACCTCTGAATTACTTTTGTGATCAATTCATTTGGTTAAGTTAAAAATGTTTTGACCTATAATTTGTTAGTAATGGTACAGGTATGAGTGATGGCTGTAAAGTTGTAAAAAAATGGAATATACAAAGGTCTTTCAGTGAAGTCATGGCTATTAATATCTGTGAGTCATACAACAGAGTTTTAACTCAAAGTTCAAAATCTGTCATTCAACAGTTTTCATCTTTCCCCACCAGATTGTAGCTCTAAGTCTCGCCTACTGAAGAGATGCAGTAAATCATTAAACAGATCAAATGATTAGGTGCATGTAACAAGCTAAAATGTCAGTATAATTGTGTGTATGTGTGTGTGTTTTATGTTTTAATTGCTATTTGTTGGAATCTTTACAGTATTTTAACAAGTGTTAAATTTTCTATAACAGATGCAATGTAGGCATCTGTTTTAGAAAATGTTAGCAAATGTTATTTAAACAAGAGCAAATGGTATTTGAAGAGGCTATTTTCAGCCGTGGATTATTGCACATTTGTTGCCCCAGGGAAGTATTTACTGCAGCAAATATGGAACCTAAGTGCGAACATCCATCACAATAAAGGGAATCCATTGCTGTGATTTGTGACACAAAGGCTATATAACAGTTTAGATACAGGCAATATTAGCAAGAATTAGTAAATTATGCATTTTGATCTTTTTATTGAAGAAATTAAAAAAAAATCTGATGGTCTATTGAAATATAACATAAAAATATGTAATCTTTGAATGTACAAAACTACCCAATAGGCAAACTATAAGATACTTTGGACCTGAAACTATCTGCCGGTGAGAGGAAGATGAATCTCCACTGATGGCTGCATCCATAACTTCCGCTTAAAACATCCATTTACTATGTTTGAAAGTAGTATTCTGAAAATGTATCCCTTCACAATGATGCAGTAAATCAACCTCCTCTTGTTCTCTCTGCTGATGTACTCTCAGCAGTACAGTAAAAATTCTCATTCTACACTCTATAAAATAAAAAACGAATTATTTTACGAGTAATAAGTTACTTTTATTTCAAGTAAAATTATGTGAACATACTCATTCTAGTCATTCTGAAACCAAACATTTTCAACCAAGAGATGAGATTAAAAAAAATCCTCCAGCACACCAGACTCATTACAACAATAACTGGAAATGCAAAAAAGCTCCATACTTGATTTTCCACAATCTGCAATGCCGCTTAATAAAATGTGTCATTCATTTGGTTTGTCTTAGCAGCCATAAAATGTACTACAACACATGTCCACACTGTTCACATTTAAGATGATGACTTCTTTCACGCCTTCTGGCTATGTAGCCCATTTCAGGGTTTTTAGTCAGAGGTCATGAACACTTGGCTCCATCCGGAACTCCTCTCTGCTCATAAATTTCTGCTCTGAGCGAGCTCTCCACACTTCAAGTCAGACACTAGGCCTAGTTTGCAGCATTTGTTTTTAAAGCTTGAAAATTAACCAAGGGATTATCTGATTGAAGAGACAGAAACCATCTATCACCCTGTAGATGAATTTGCTGACTAAACATCAGTTTAGTCAACGTGCTCTCGCTTCTTACAGTTTTTTGCAGAGTTGATTCCTCCTGCTTTGCACTCAGACAATTTAATCAAATCAAGCATGTAAATTGATGGATCCTAAATGTATTACTGATCTTGTCATTTGTGCTGCAAAAAAATAGAAAATGGTAAATGGAATGAAAATATGAGGTTGGAGAGACAGTGAGGAATGCAGCTCTTATTCTGCTTTCATGTGAATAAAAGTAATGTCATGCCAGTTTGATAACATCGCAGCACTTGTTAGTGTAAGAATGTGTTCTGCTCACTGGGTCGAGGACGAATCACATCAGGGGTGGTCATGAAAACCTGAGAACGCCTGAATGCACCGGCGACTCCACCAACATCACCTCTGATGTGCTGATCACTGCTACAGTACCTGGAACAAACACACACCTGATCATCGTTAATATCGACGCGCAGTGCTGTATCTAAAACCTTTTGTTGCTTTTTATTATTTTATTTTTTTTAAATGTACTTTAATTCAAATGAAGCATAAGATTTAGGCTTTATATTTATATGTACAGGCAACAGAAAACTGAATATAGGTTATTTAGAAAGATTAAGTTTGCAGTGGAAATGATTATATCTACAAGTAAAGTCTAGAATTGATTTTTGCTGGTTAAGTATTGGAATTTTGTACCCAAGGATGTGATGAACTTTACATGATCTTTTATGAATACTGGCACAAATGATCAGCTGACGGTGAGAGGAATTTATTCCCACATGTGAGGTGTTTTGAACTAAAGTGTGTCGAGTTAGCAAGAAGCAACCATGGCTGTTCTTACAGTACACTAAAAGCAGGGATCACTGTTGTTATGAATTCACACTATTTAAAAACGATAAAATAAAATAAAAATGATATCTGAAAAACACGAGTTTGGAAGGTTAAGATTATAGACGGCAACTGGAATTATTTTGTGGATGCTGCTCTTATCTTCAAAAGTATGGCTTTTCATTTTTACCTGTAACTTAAACCCTCGTTTGTGCTGCCATTATATGAAGAGACACCATAAAACAAAGGCAAAGTGCCGTACGCACAGAACAGTTGAACTATATGAATTAAATACCCTCATACCAAGATATTTGATATGAGACTGAGTTATATAAGAACTTGTATTTTATAATTAATGAGGCCTACAGGCTGATGTCAGTTTTCTCACTTTTATTTCACAACTTTTAACCTGCAGAATGTATATTTCCCCAACTATGCAGCTTCAAAGGCTCTGTGAGGTTTCTTCTGAGGAAAACAAAAGGTGAGATGATTGGAGCCTGACGTCTGAGATCCTGCAAATGAATAGAAGGCAATGATGACAATGACCTTAAGACAGTCCCACCACAAGCTTGTGACCCATCACATGCCTTACACATTTGGGCCTACAGATATACACAAATACTTGCAAATCTGCATTCTGCTGTGGAAAACAACAGACAGACAGACAGCCACCTTTTGCAAGTGCAAAATGTATTGTGGTTGTGTATCAAAGACTGCTTGGAGAGAAGGCCTTTAAAGTCTATACAGTAACCACTCAGGAGGAAGCAGAATAGAATAGAATAGTGCAGGAATAAAATATAAATAGTAAAACAGCAGGTGACATTCCATGTCCCGATTGCCAGTCTTGCCAGCCTTGGATCAGTCCGCCAGGGCCTCCGCTCCTGGCCGCCGCCCGGCACACAATGCACCTGACCCCTATGGCGCCTCCTGCGGGTGGTGGGCCTGCGGAAGGATGGGCCCATGTCCCCTTTTCGGGCTGTGCCCGGCCGGGCCCCATGGACTAAGGCCCAGCCACCAGACGCTCGCCCTCGGGCACCCTCCCCGGGCCTGACTCCAGGGCAGGGACCCGGTGACCCTATCCCGGGCAGGGTAAACTGTTCCCTCGATGTTTTCTTCATAAGGGTCTTCTGAATCGCTCTTTGTCTGGTTCTACAGTCTACATGTGTTTTGTGGACCTGGAGAAGGCATTCGACCGTGTCCCTCGGGGTGTCCTGTGGGAGGTGCTGCGGGAGTATGGGGTGTCTGGCACATTGCTACAGGCCATTCGATCCCTATACAACCGTTGCAAGAGCTTGGTTCGCATTGCCGTTAATAAGTCAGACTCGTTCCCGGTGGGTGATGGGCTCCGCCAGGGCTGCCCTTTGTCACCGATTCTGTTCATAATTTTTATGGACAGGATTTCTAGGCGCAGCCAAGTGGCGGAGGGCTTTCACTTCGGTGGCCTCAGAATCTCATCTCTGCTTTTCGCGGATGATGTGGTTCTGTTGGCTTCATCGAGTGAAGGCCTCCAGCTCGCTCTGGAACGGTTCGCAGCCGAGTGTGAAGCAGCGGGAATGAGGATCAGCACCTCCAAATCTGAGGCCATGGTTCTCAGCCGGAAAAGGGTGGAGTGCCCAATTTGGGTCGGGGATGAGTTCCTGCCCCAAGTGGAGGAGTTCAAGTATCTCGGGTTCTCGTTCGCGAGTGATGGGAGAAGGGAGCCGGAGATTGACAGACGGATTGGTGCTGTGGCTGCAGTGATGCGGACCTGCACCGGACCGTCGTGGTGAAGAGGGAGCTGAGTTTAAAAGCGAAGCTCTCAATTTACCGGTCGATCTACGTCCCTACCCTCACCTATGGCCACGAGCTGTGGGTAGTGACCGAAAGAACGAGATCGCGGATACAAGCGGCGGTAATGAGCTTCCTCCGAAGGGTGGCTGGCCTCTCCCTTAGAGATAGGGTGAGAAGTTCAGCCATCTGGGAGGGGCTCAGAGTAGAGCCACTGCTCCTCTACATCGAAAGGAGCCAGCTGAGGTGGTTCGGGCATCTGACAAGGATGCCTCCTGGGCACCTCCTGGGTGAGGTATTCCGGGCATGTCCCACCTCGAGGAGGCCCCGGGGCAGACCCAGGACACGCTGGAGAGATTATATCTCTCGGCTGGCCTGGGAACGCCTTGGTGTTCCCCCCGGATAAGCTGGAGGAGGTGGCTGGGGAGAGGGAGGTCTGGGCTTCTCTGCTTAGGCTGCTGCCCCCCCGGATAAAGCGGATGAAGATGGATGGATGGATGGATAGTAAAACAGCAGGAATAAATAACAAACAGGAGAAATATATAAAATCAAGAGGACTATATACAAAACAAGAGAAATTACTTTGTCTTGATTGTGTCCAAACGGTAGTTTTGGTCAAGGCTAGTTCACAGCAACAACCTTGGAGAGCAATCACTACTCTCAGGCTACAATGTTACTCCCATAAGTACATGGATAATACAAATTTTTGTGCACTCCTCCACAGATGTACTACACAGGATAAAGGTTTGAGGGATGACCGCAAGGAGTTGTAAAACACAATAAAAGTAATGCACCATTAATCTTTTTTTTTAAAACAGTAAACAGTGTATGACTATACATATAATTTTGGTTAGAAAGGCTAAATGTTTGGAAAAGATGCTTATTTTAATTTAGAGATTTGAAACTGTATCAACAGAAACATAAGCATACCAAAACCCTTTGATCTATGATAAGTGTAGAGCAATGAAAAACACTGCAGTATTAGCCCATATTAATTTTATGACATTAAAAAGACATTTTATAGAAAATGTAATTCTCTTTAACAAAAACTGTTTATTTAGTATTGCACACATGTTGTTTGTTTTAATTTTTATATAAATGCTGTATAAATAAATTGACGTAATTCATCAGTTACAATGTTATTTGTCTGTGTGGTTCCCTGTTTTTTCTCCTTTTCCCTCATTACATGGCAGATGGGAAGAGTGAACAAATGTGATTTGCTCCCTCTGAGCCAAGAATGTTCCAGTGACTCATCCTAAGTTAATACTCTATAGTTCAGTGCTCTCCATGGGGACAGATAGAGATCCTACTACACAAACACTGGCATGAATTTGTAAATGTGGGCACATGTAAACACCCCTTAAATTCATACATGTACAGAGGCTCCAACATTTTATGGTTGTGCTGTATTTGCTCGGCGTGTAGTGGATGTGGATGATGGGCACAAAAACCACAAATTTCTTAGATTTGTGTCATCTGATACATGAAGAATCTTGTTTTTTTGTTTTACTGGTGCTTTAAATATATAAGCTTTGTTCACCCACAAATATCTTTCCACTTAAAAGATTTGCAAATTACACAAGCATAGTTTGTCACAGCTGAACATCTAAAAGATGCTCTTAGCAAACACTGGTGCAAATACCATGACAACAGAAACAAACATACAACCATGAAACAATGTGTCACTGGTTATACAGTCTGTGTCCTACTATATTATTATCACTATCACTAATATTATCAATATTTTAAAAATACATTTGTATATGACATTTTAAAATGGCTAGTATTTGAAGATATTCCTAACTTATTTTTATATGTTTTCTACATTGTGCTTAAATCTTCTGCATATATTTTAATTCCCATTCACCAAAGATCATTGCTCACACTATGTGGTACTATATGGTAAATGGACTGATTCTTACATAGTGCTGTTCTACTCTCTGAGTACTCAAATCACTTTTTATACAGCATGCCTTATTCACCCATTCACACAAGCACTTTCTCCTTTGCTTAAGTGCTTTCTATCTACCAGTCGCATACATTCATAATATGATGGATGCATCAGAGAGCAACTTGGGGTTAGTAGCTTGCTTCTTGCTTGCCCAAGAAGGCATGCAGACTGGAGCATCTACCAACCTTCTGGATAGTAGATGACCTGCTCTATCTCCTGAGCTACAGCCACCCTGAATTTAAATATATTTGTATATGAACACTGAATTAAAGGGGTCAGTGTTTAGAATTAGGATAAACAGGCCAGTACTTATGAAAATGTACCCAACAGTGGGGTCATTTGAACATTTTCAGAAACCAATAAGAAGAAAATTTGTATCATCTAAACTGATTGGCCTGCAGCACCAGCCTGTTTGTGCTTGCCCACTTGGTCTTGTTATAAATTTGTATTTTTTTTCTGCTATATGGCCACTTTCGAGCTGAACTGATCCCCCATGGAGACGTTTAATAAAAACTCCTTAGGAAGCACAGTAACAGAAACTCCTGCTCTAAAAATAAAATAGATATCCATCTTCAAAGAACTGATCAAGCATTTATTAAGAAAGATAAAATAGTCAGCGAGGAAGACAAAATTGTGACATGTTTACATTTACATTTGCCACATTGCTTTGATGAAAAGTATCATATGTAAATATCAGATTGTATTAAGATTTTATCTCATATAAATGGTTGGAAGATCTTCAGCTGGAGTCATTTGCTGAACATTGAATATGACAATTGCAGGGTTGAAGAAATATTGCACTACAAGGTCGAGATTTTTTAGATTTTTAGATTTAAAACTTAATGGATCTATTTGGACATGTTTAATTTGGTTATGCTTCTAAGTATTTGGAAGTCTAATTGTTATAAAGGAGGAGTTACATCTTCTCCAACATTTTCAAAACTGAAATTAGTTGTGCATTTTAGTCTCCCTTCCATAACTTCCTGTACACATGGACACACTTCCTCAAAATGACTGCTGCCTAGTGTTTACACATGAATGTTGCTCTACCTCGTAAAGCTCTTTGGCTTCTGCCTGGGGATGGATACATGGCAAATAAGCCCCAGCTGTCTGTGACCTAGCCAGCATCAATCTGATCAACTCCTCCGGGAAGAAAGACCAAGGGTCAGCCAGTGTAGATGCTCACGACTTATATAATGGTCCCTTTATGATTCTGTCTATCTTCCACACTCAGGCTGTTATTTGTAGCACAGAGGAAGAGTGAAGTAGAACTGATATGGGCTTTGGACATTTGTTTAAGAAAGAGGTTTGAGTCATAGAACCTAAAATTGCTTTCATTGCAGTATTGTGTAGAACAAAAGGTGTTTATAGTACTACTTTCTTCATCATTCAGTTAAATTTGGCTTTATAGAAACAAACAAAACAAAAAATTAATGACTAAATGAATTAAACGTAACCGAAGAGATTTTTTCCACCCCAGACCAGCTCCGATCCTGTCACTCAGGGCAAGACGAAACTAACAGAAAGCTGAGTGTACTGTGTGTGTTTGTGTCTGTGTTTCACTCTATTTTTGGAGACAGAAGGGTGTCATTGATGCAGAGAGGCTAATTTAACCTGCCTCCATTGTGTCTGCCCCACATATATATAATGATCTCATAATGATGCAGGTCTGTTGCTCCTGGAGCTTAGTGACATCTGAGGGCTATCTTTTGTGTCATCGGGATCCAGAATGTTCTGAAAAAAAAAAATAAATTCACAAATAATTAATTTTTTATAAAGAACTGAATTTGACTCTAGCTAAATTGGTGCCACTCTTTAAAATATTTAGGCTCTAAAAATAAAGTGGCCGTGCTGAAAAATCTATATTTGGCATAATGCCAGTAGGCTACAGCTCTATTTGAATTATTTATATTATGAATATTTATTTTTTTTACTTCCTTTCTGGCAGGTAAACACCACTGGGGCTGTTGCTAAAACAAGAATGCTAAAACTATATTATGCATATCTAAACATTTACTAGAATAACAGCTGCAGTCTGTCACGTCCCTCCACTTCTTGATGATACAACTATAATTCTGACAAGTCTGCACACATTCAACAAACCTGCCTACTTCCCTGCCTGGTTCATATAATCTAAACATTATTAATCCAGTAGGTCTCACTTAAAGCGCATATACATTCATATAGTGTATTAAATACAATAATTTTCCTCTCTCACACACAATACTTTGCAGCAGCTGTGCTGCCTTCAGTCTGTGTTACATATTTATTTATTGTAAAAAATATATTTTAGTTTGAACTTCTTTGTAAAATACTTTACTTGGTTAGTCTGATTGGTAATGTTAGGGAAGCGAAACCAACTTCGTAGAGCAGGCCTCACTTGTATTTGTGTGGATCTGTGTTTGGATTCATTAATATTTTGCAGAATCAGTATGACTGGTTTGAGAACAGGCCTTTGTTCATAGATTTTTTTTTCTTTTTAATGTTCTGTTTTGGTTTGGTCTCACACTTCCCACTTCCTATAGTTTAATTTGAAACTGAACGTCTTTGATGAACCTGCCAAGCACCGCAGCAAACTTAGTAATCAGCTAGCTGGTAAACACAGCGGAAATTTTAGCATCTAAATAGCCAGACATTTCACTGAAGAGTTGTTGGATACCAAGCTGGAGGCTAAAGAACAGTAAGTACTGACATTTAAAAGCTTGTGTTTGCCTGATATGCAAAGAGGAAGCAGACGCAGCAATGTTGGCCAACATGTTCATCATTACAAGCTGATAAGAGCGGTGTCTCCTTACAGCTTGTTGCTTAAAGTTTACTTTGTGTAAATAAACTTTAATGATGACACTAATGTAATTATGTTTTTCCTATAGTAGATTTCTTTGTTTTAGAATGAACTTTGTACTCGGCTGTAGTCAAATGTCAAATTATACAGTAAAATCAGCCAGATCCTGGCTGCACAGCACCCTGAGAAGCAGATGTCTTGTAGTTAGTCATTGCTAGTCACATGTGAAGGACATGTCAATATTTCAACTGGCTCTGCCACTCTGACACAAATGTAAACGCCCACATGACCTACCCAGATAGCCTGGAGGCGCCACTGCCACACTGCCAATATCTGGGTCATTGTTCAGCAACCTTTTATGAAACTCAATTCATGCTGAGGCTTGTGGGTCGGATTAAATGCTGCTTCCAGTAGGTGGGAGGTTACATGAAAGGTTTCAATGTACAGGTTATCTAAAGGTGGGCTGGTAAGTGAATAGGATATATTAGGTTTGTTCCAAGAAGTGAAATGCTTATTACTCTCAAGTCTTTTTCTCTGCACAACAGCAGAACTGCAGGGCAAGAACTGTTGCTGAGTCACCTTCATGTCTACTGCAGAAGTGTTTTGTTGTGAACATAGCACAAAACATTTCTGCTGCACACTTGTGTTTATGCGTTTGGGGCTTATCTTTTAATCCAGGCCCCAAAGTCAAAGTAGCATGACACCCTTCATCATCTGAAATATCATAAAACGGAGCGACGTCAAATCTTTATAACTACCACAATTTAAGCTATAGTGAAAAGCCAGCTGTCAGTTGAGCTCAGACTACAAAGGCACTTAGTGTGGCTGAAAGGGTTAAATGTGACTCATTCTTACGATAGACATTTCCTGCATCAAACCAACACTGAAACTTGATTTCGGTTAAATTTGTGCCAATTTGTGTCATTCTGTGCCACTGGGGAGATTTCTTACATTTCATATGTTAGTGGTGTGGCTTTAACCCTCTGACTTCATTACTATTGATTGCTTCAACTGAGGCCAAATTGAGCTAATTTGTATGTGAGCACTCAGCATGCATCTCTTTGAATAGGAGTATCAGCTAAAATGTCTAAAATGTCAATGGCTGTGTTTTGAATATTAATGAAGGATGAACACCCATCACCTAAGAAAGCTGTCCCTCTTTTTTTTAATACAGCCACAAAAGGAAACATTATTTTAATCTTAGAGATATGCCTGTTTGAAAGCCAAAGCAGTTTATTCCCAGTGAGGCGAAACCTTTATTTTCTCAGGATAGTTTATCGCTCTCAGGAAAATTTTCCTGTGTGCTGTTATAAGTTGGTATGCCATCCTGCGATGCAGCCAGTACACTATGTAGAAAAGTGGTAAAAATAACTCACCAAATAGTTCCTAAGTGGTCAGGCAGGCAGTTGGACTGATTGACCATGCAGGGTTTTCTGTGATTCTTCAAGATAGAAACTGCACCAGTGCTAACGGCAAAGTGTAAAACATCTACAGCTCCTCAAATGGCCACTTGACACTCCAAAAGCAAGTCAGTCCTAATAGACTCCCATGTTAAAGCATCTAGCTTGAGTAAAAATGAAGTTAAAATTTTTGTACAACTAGAAACAAAAGTAGGTGGAGCCAATAGCCATTGGCTGTCAAGGCTTTACCTTTTTTAATTTGAGTTACCTAACTGGACCTTCTAACTGTGTATGGCGTGTTGGTGACTTTTGGAGAATTTCTTATATAACTGTTTCTGGATTACATCACTTAAAAAAAGTGATGTAATCCAGAAATCGAGAATTTGTGAATTTAAGGTAAAAATTTGCATTGCACTTTTTAAAGCTTTATTACCACTTGGCAAGTAGTAAGTGAGTGTTTGCAGACATGTCAGCTTTTTCCATGCAAACTACAGGCAACTGTGACAGTCTGCTCATGACCAAAGCAAATACAAGGAGGTTTTTGATACAACAGCCTCTTTGCAGACAATTTCAGCAACCTGCAGGAAGTACTTGGCAATCGGTCAGGGATTACAGATTTTTCCCTAGCAACTAGTGTTTATATCACGTCCTGTTTGGCAGACAACTCTTGGGTTATTTGTTTATGACATCACATGAGTAACTTTTATAGGACCAGCAGTCTTTTTGTAACCACTGCTTTCACCACCAGTTAAGCCTTCAGATAGACTGCTTTTTCCGAATAGGCTTAAATTTTCAGACACAGATGCTGTTTATTGTTTATAGCCAGAAACCAGAAGCCGATGTCATGGTGGTTACGTCTTTTATACATATATGCAGCTTATACTGGTAACCCATCTGTCTACCTTCTTTTAATGTTTAGTAGGGAGAGGTTCTTGCAGTCTGTGATTTCTTTGTTTCATTGATGCTCAGTGAGAAATTGAGTTTTTACACCATCCTACTGCTTTGCAGATTTCATCTCTGTAGGCTTTCTAATTCATATTTAAAGTTAGTCCCAGTGCTATTGTGGCCTCTTCAGTTTTAATGATTGTTTTGTGTTCAGGCTGTGTGGGGAGAAGGGGGCTGCATTTGTACGTAGCCTTGAATAAATCTGATTGTAGTGGTGGTAAGACAGGAAGTCCTTGATCCACACAAATAGGAAGTTATTGAAACCACAAATCGACCTATCAGCTAATGCAGAGCTTTAGTCAATACAAAGCATCCTCACATGCTATGCCCTCTTCTGTTTAAGATAGGTCAGTGTGACATGGAGAGCCATGGTGATGGCATTCTGTGTGGATCTATAAGCTTTGTAGGCTTACGCTACACAGGGGTAGGGGAAGGGTGGATATGTTCTTTAATGCCAAGCACTTTGACATTATGGGTTTCTGAGCCACTAGTCAGTTAGACATCTGGTGCTCATAATGTACCTTATCTCATGTTGTTTTTGGCATTGTTGTTAATATTGTTGCTGTGCTTACTGTTGCAAATCAACATAACCTATACTGTTTTTTTTGTATACATATATTAAAATTACACTGTGGTTGAAGCATCTTGTAACTGTTTTGTGTGTCTATAGCTTCAAATTAGTAACTACAAATGGATTTATAGCCACCAATGTTAGGTCCATGTATTTATAGATTAGCTACATTTAACAAGCTATTCTAAAAATCACAAATATTCTCATTATTGACTATACTCTTTTGATGGGTACTGAAAACGAGCCATTATCAATTTTCCAGTGGGACTTTTTTTTGTCTTTAAAAATACTATGTTTGTATCCAGTACATAGAAATTAGACTCTGATTTGTGAAAAACATCTGACAGACCCTCTTTTTTAAACTTTTTATGAAAATGCAGACATGTTTGCGCTCTTTGCTAAAATGCTTTCATATCTGTTTGATGTTATGTTTTTGTGTCCTCTGTGCAAAAATGGGAGAAGAGAATGGAAAGAATTGCTCACAAAAAGCGTGCCCTCCTCCTCCACCTCCTCCTCCACCTCCTGTGCATCATCTCTGTCATTTTCTATTTCCACTCTATTTGTCACCCTTTCTCATCTTTCATTCTCAACTTGTGCTTCACCCTTCACCCTCTCTCACATCTCTGTCTTCATCTTTCTAGTTTTCCCACCTTTTTTCAGCCCTCTGGAGAGAACATCCTACAGGTTGCTGCACTTACTGCCTGCCGTTTGGAATGCTAATGTGGTCGGCTGATGCATGACACAGTGACCAGAGTGAAGATAGCTTGAAAGGAGGAGGGAATTGGGGAGTAGTAGGGAGGGAAATGAGAAAGACAGAGTGAAAGCGAGAGAGCATAGGACCTCTGGGTTTTCAGGGGAGGGAGGGGAAGGTGAATAACAGAGCAGTAGAGGGGAGGGATGGAGGGATGTGACGTGAGCGAGCGGGAGTATGGAAACTGATCATTGCAGGCAGAGCAGCGCTGGATGATTTTGCTCTCCCTCATCCTCTGTCTCTCTCTCGCTCTCTCTCTCTCTCTCTCTCTCTCTCACACACACACACACACACACACTCTTTCTCTCTCTCTCTCTCTCTCTCTCTCTCTCTCACCACCCCACATCCCCTGCGATGCTGCTCTGACCAGACTCTGCCTCAGAGAAAAACAAACACTAACCCATCCACATACTCATACACTGACAGGAAGCAGAGGGCTGCTGCTGCTCCTTCCTTCCTCTTTTTCTTACACAGATACACACTCTTCCACTCCATCTAATTGCACAACACCCACCTTGCCTTGCAGCTAAGAGAAGCTCAAGAGGAGGACACGGCAGGAATGTGAGTGAGGAGCTGCATCTGAAAAAGCCTGTCCAAAAGGACTCCTCCCTCATCTGTCTTGGTGATTAACTCCAGATCTGCAGCAGGTGAGCGAGGCATGTTGAATTCTCATCTGATTCCCTGTGTTGCATGTCGCAGTGGCCACTACCTACTGATTCTCTGTGTCAAAGCATTAGTGGTGTCTGAGCTAAGATCTTCTCCAAGTGGTGTGTAACACATGGTTCCACATGTTATCTCCACACTGCACTACTAATGGACAATGAAGCTTATCTGATAACATTTGCAGAGCTGGGTTTTGTTCAGAGGATGCCAGCTGAATGTTTTTGTGAGGATGCACTGCAGTCAGGCAACGCCGGAAAGGAGGATGATTACAGTGCAGTGCAAAGCAGGAACGTACTGCACACACCAGTACTATATTTGAGATTGTATCTCTGTGCTGGAATTAGACTCAGTGGAGATCTGATATAAACAACAAGATTTCCCATCAGCTCCTTTTCTTTTCTTTTCTTTTTTGCTGCCTGTGCAAAACATTAAGAAAGACAGTGCAGAGCGTTTCTAGTTTAAGCTCCAGAGGCAGATCAAAGTTTATGTGAGGGAGGCTGATTCCCACGCACGCAGCGTGTTAAGGCAGCAGCACCAGTGGCTTCATATTGTGTTGCTTTATCTTGCACTGTAAAATATAACTTGTTGTTTCAACTTAAAAATATGAGGTAAAGGGCTGCCTTAAAATTTTAAGTTAAGTCAAGAAATAGAGTTTGTTCTTATAACACAACCAATTGTTATCTTAATGAAAAATCACATGTTGTCTAAACTTTCATCTTAGTTTAGTTGACTGAGATTTATTAGTCAGTTCAACTCCTTTAATTGTCATCTTTACTTGGGAAAACCCTTTCAGCTAAATTAAAATAATCTATTGTTTAAACTCTTGTCCTAGTTCAGTTGACTTGGGTTTTTTAGTTAATTCAAATACTTTAGTAGTTCTTTTAACTTAGGAATCTATTTTAGCTTAACTAACATAATCTGTTAGCTAAGTTGATTTAAGTTTATTAATTAACTGAGCTCCTTAAGGTAGCTGAGTGAACTTGTAAATCAGTTTCATTTTAATTATCAGAGTTGATTGACTGGATGTAAAGAAAAATGTGTATTAAACATCTTAAGTTTTGTTTTGTTTTTTTTTGGCTTTCTAACATCCATTTCAGCAAAACTACCTGTTAGGTTTATCTTAGATCTCAGGTTTAAATATCTACATTCCTTTAAATTAATTTTCTGTTGTTTACAGAAAAAAAATAAAACCCCACAGATTCCATTAAAGTCTATCTGATCATTTCATACAGAAAGTTTGTTTTAAGAACATGACAAGACAATTACTCATGAGCACCCAACATTCACCATTTATTGTGCCATCTTAGTCATCTGAGAAACAGAAAAATCAGTGACGTAGCTCATCAGGCTCACAATCCATCAAAACTCAAAGGCTGCTCCCTGTGAAACAATAAATTTGAACTTGGTCTTGAGCCCAGTTTGGGTGAAGATGAAATTCTGACCAATACTCTAGGAGCAGTAGTGATTCTTGTGAAGTAACAACATAAAGTCTGCATTAATGTAATGTATCAACGGGACACTTGCTATTTTAGAAAAGTTATTCTTTACATTTACAAAATTTTTAAACTTCATTGTGCTCAGTCACACCTGTTAGCATAAAACTTGAAATATTAAAATAGTACAAAACCTTTGATAAGTGACAGTAAAGATCAGTTTATAATAACTAAGACATCAAAATCTTGTATTTGTCTTCGTTTACAATTGCAACAAATTCCACAGAACCAATATCTCTGAAAATGAGTGCATGCTTCTGAAACATTTGATAATATGGATATTTCAGAAACATTAGTTTGAGTCTGCTCAATTGCAAAACAAAGGAAAAACTACTGACTTGCATGAGATAAGCATCTGCAAAGTCCACCATTATATTGTTGTTCACATAAGTTTCTTAAACCATGAACAAATGAGTAATTGTCTAATCTGGAATGTAAAGTGTAGTCATTTAGTGACATACAAAAGTGAGAATGAGAACTTGCAAGAATAAAAAAACAAACAGTAAAATAAAAACTGTCCTTAACACTAAGGATCATACAATTACAGTTCTGCATGGCTTTCTGCAAGAGTCTGTTTCTTAGACCATGCACTAGTGAGATGCACTGCCTTCCACCAATGTTCATTAGGATGTTCTGAATGACTTCAAAGATGTCCTTAAGTTCCTTTGGATAGTCTATGTTGAAGGCAAAAAGAAGGCCCATCAGCATGGAAATGGCACTTGAGACATCCCTCAGATTAGACAGGATTACTGCCGCCTCAAGGACAACCAACACATCGATGATGTCTTCTTCTTTCACCATCGCAATGCCAACTTTCATCCTCTTAGAAAACGTGTCTTCAATACCTGTCGGCTATAAAAGGGTTCAAAGACAAAAAAAAAAAAAAAAATTACACAATTACAATTACACAATATCCCGTGTGCTTAACAATTCATGTCTTTCCAAAGAAGAGCCATACTGATGCTTTGGATGATGGTGATTGGCTTTGGGTAACACTTATTAGTTGTTAAAGTTTTTTCAGAATGAGATATGCACCCCCATGTTACAAATCCATTTCTTGCTTTAAACAAAGACCATGTTCATAAATAACTGAGCATGTCTTCAATTGCAGAATTCAAACAAAATTTTCAATTTAAATGGTAAATGGCCTGTATTTGTATAGTGCTTTACTAGTCCCCTAAGGACTCCAAAGTGCTTTACACATTCAGTCATTCACACACATGGGTGGATGACTGAATCGTGACTCAAGAGTTGACAGTTCGTCTTATAATTGGAAGGTTGCCGGTTCGAGCCCTGGCTCCGACAGTTTCGGTCGTTGTGTCCTTGGGCAAGACATTTCACCTGTTGCCTACTGGTGGTGGTCAGAGGGCCCGGTGGTGCCAGTGTCCGGCAGCCTCGCCTCTGTCAGTGCGCCCCAGGGTGGCTGTGGCTACAATGTAGCTGCCATCACCAGTGTGTGAATTTAAATCTACTTATGCTAAATATTGGCTGTGCTCTAAACCAAATCTGGCTGAGAATACATGAAATGTGCAAACTGCAGCTACACTACAGGATCAGATTATGGCTCCATAGACAATGCTTCTTTAATCAGTTTATTGATTAAAGTTTATTTTTTCCCCCTATATTAACAGCATGAAAAAAGAGCATATAGACATGTCTGAACAGGTTGCATAATTGGCACTGAATATCAACATCCACCTTTACCCAGCTGCCCAATGACTCTCGGCCAGTAACCTTTAATTGCTTACCCAGTCTACACAGTCTCTTTTCCAGGGTCCAGGACATTTCACCAAAGTATTGCCCCCCACAGCTGTAGCAGCCACTGCAGCCCCTTAAATATCCTAATATCTCTGCCATTACAATATACAATGTGAGAAATCAAACGTAAAGCTGAAGTGAACAGTACAGCAGCGAAATGTCAAAGACCCTGGTGAAGACATGAATAAACACAAGACACTAATAATATCAATGCTAGCTTGCCAGTTAGTTTCTCTGAAACCCAGACCAAATCCAGTGTCAAAGATCTTGTAATAATACATTTGGTGAGGAAAAAGTACACATGTACTTTTTAATTTAAAATCCACTGTGGTGCTGTCATTATTAAATTTACTAAAAGAAACAATGCTAACCTTCACAGTCTTGAAAGTGTGTGAGGGATCTTCCTTTAGAAAATGAGGTCCTCTGTCCTCTTCCTTTGTGTAGGGCTCTGGTCAAAGAAGTCAAAAAGAAAACAAAAACACTTTTTAAACAGTGTTTATGAAGCATGTAGACAGCTCCAAATTCACAGCTTTTTGATGCATAATTCCATCAATATATGATTATCATTGGAGATTTTGAATCAGGCTTATCAGGACATTCAAGTAGAATATGATATCCAACCTACCACCAATATACATAGATTCTGTAAAAGTTACCACACTAAATGTCCAGTTGTGAAATATGATGACAGACTTTACTTATCAGCTTTCTTTCAATGAGTTCATCAGTTGAACTGGATAACCTAAAACTTAAACAAAGGATTAGATTTCGCAGTTGAACACTTACATCATCTCCGAAGCATCTTATGAGCCTAGTTAGCCTTTCTATGCCGCTCTTGATTTTGTACAGCTCCACGAACCTCTCCATAATGGTCAAGCACAGCAAAAAGGAACCCTTTCAGGTCAACAGATGTAAGACGGGCAAATTCTGCTTCAACCTGAGCAACAGAAGAAGAGGGGTGGAGAGTACAGGCAGAATTAAAAAAAGATTCTTTGAGACCCAAATTTAAGCAAACAGTCATCTGAGGCCCATTAGAGAAAACACAAACACACAAAAGCAAACAAACAAAAAGATGCACTTTACCTGCCGTTCAGCAAACAAGGAAGTTCAGAGAACAATAAGCTCTGTCTTGAAATCTTTTAAAGTAGAATGATTGTGAAAATGACTTATGTGATGTAAAACTTTAGTAAACGTGCGATTAAAAGAACACTGAGTAAAAGGACAAGTAACAATTTCCTTATTCCTCAGATGTTTACCTTGATGAGCAATACTGTTTTAGTCCAACTGCCTCATTAAAATTACACAACAGGCTTTTTACATTAAAGCCAGCAAGTCCATTACATACTCCCTTTTTAGATCTGAAATACTGTGCAGATTCTGTGTATATGTAGTGGACAGCAATTTACCCCAAAGAGCGCAAAGTTTGCAAGTCCACCTCATTTAAATGACAAAGACAGATGTGATCATCTAGACCTGTGAAAATAAATTAATGACAAACTTGCAGTTATGGATGTTATTACAACCACAAGAACCTAAACAGTCTGCTCCATTGCTTTTGTTAATGAATCATTTGTTGGTAACACGTCTGAATATTTAGTTTATGCCACCTGCATGTGATCATCAATAGTGCCATATTACTTCTTAAGAAGTACCCTGACACTACAATCTTTATATCATTTGTTCTACAGAGCTATTAAATTACAATATAATCTGAGGTGTTTCCAGTATGACAAAATGCACAAATTGTAACTTACCATTTGACTCCACTGACAAAAATAAATCCCCAGCATCAAGTTTGGCTTCACAGACCTAAAATAAGTAAAATAAAAATATATGTTATAATTATATTGTTTTCGCCATTTATTCATGTTTGCTAATTTTCTGACATATAAACAATGTTAGTTTTGTTACAATACAGAGAATGCAGTTTAATTAAAAGGTAAATTATTCAAAAAAAAAAAAACTTCTGCAGTATACCATGCCAAAAATCAGTGTCTCTGATGCCAATTATTTTATCACTACAGCTCGTTTAGTATGGAAACTCACACAATCTAGTCATACTGATCACAAGAGTTCAAAAATAAGTTAAAATGGTGAGCTGTTGTTAAGCATAAAGCATTTCAGGGTAACAAATAACTGCACAATATAATTAAAGCAAAAAATAAGCACACTGGAGGACTATCTGATAAAAACTAATATAATGCTGGTTTGTAGACCATATTTTGTCTCAGTCCTCAGTGCACTCTTGCAGCTTAGCATGCAGCAGTTAATAACACCTTAAGTGATTACATAGGGATAAACAGATGACAACAAGCATCCGAGTCCTGCCAAAAAGTTCTTTTTAAACCCAGCCAGTTATTGGAAATATTGCCAAAATGAACTTCCACCAAAATACAACAGCCTGTGAACTTGAAAGAAATTTACAAGTACAGAGACAATATGAAATAAGCTTTATTAATTAGCTGAGTTAGCTTGCTAATATCGCAACAGGGTGAGTGCACAACCTTAAAGCTAGCGGCACAATACTTGTGATTTGGTCAGTGCCACATTAAACCCATAAAAAAGGCCATATGTCAGTTTATTAGGTCAAGTTTGGTCATGACACACAAGCTGGACCTTGTCGGCTAAAGTTACATTAGCTAAAGCAAACATTTCGGTAAAAGAGAAAAACACACGTCATGCCATAAATTCAAAACATGTTCCAACTTTTGTAGCTCTCTTTCCTTATAGTTATAACCAATGTTACTCACCTTGAAAGCATATTCCAAAGAAGACGATTAGAAAACGTCCAAGTAAAGTGAGCATGTCGTTAACCGCCAATTCCCCATGATGCACCTCGGTAGCAGTCACGTGAGGCAGTTTTGAATCCTGCTGTGCTCAACTTACCCGCATTGTCAAGTTCACATAAGTTTCTGATTTAGCTGGACATGAGTTTTCAAGTTAGCTTTTTTTGGTGTAATTGGGACGTTTTTAACTTGTAATTCTATGTTATAACAACAACTTCAGTCATCTATCGTCAAACTGATATAGAATAATATGTTGAAATAACAAACAGCTAGAATTACATTTTACAGTGTGGTTGTATAGTGTATATAATAATAAAGACACTCAATTATGTATATAGGCTTGATTTAGCCTATCACCTCTTCAGAGTAACTGTGGCACAAGCTTTCTGAACATTCATTCACATGCGTATTTACACACACACACACACACACACACTTCCATGATCTTAGATATGATTTCAAACTAAAGTAGACAAATTCATACCTCATACCAAGCACATTAATGTATATTAAATACACACAAGCATACAAACACACACACACACAGTTATTCTCCACATGAATGAACACTTGTTGATCCAGATTTTCAGTTCCCAGTAATTGGGTCAAATGCTTCACAGGCAATGTGAAACACACGCGCAAATACACACACCCACACAGATGCCTGAGTGACACCTACAGAAACATCCAAGTGCATCCACATTCATCCACAAAAATAAAAGGGAAAGCAAGGTCATGTGGATCTGAACAGCAGAGTCGTGATGTTGGCTGAATTGGTACTACTTCAGAGATGTGTTTGCATTAAATGGATAATTCAGCGTGGCAATTCAGTATTTACTTTAATTAAAGGGCAAAAATCTGCGAGGCATGTTATCCATTCTATGATATGATATCTAATCCTTCTGAACCACGTTCACAATATTCTCTTGTCAAACCTGAAATTAATGTTTGCACACTTTTGTTTTACATGTCATTGATGTTCTGTGTTTTGCCTTTGCTAAGTGCAGCACAATGCTTTACATCAGCCGCAGACTCTGACAAGTTTTGTTTGACATCATGCTTTAAAAGCTGTTATAATGCAGACAAAAGTACTGGTGAAGCACAAACATTGACGCCACTTAATTTACCTCCAGTGAAACCCTGGATGTTGGACTCTGCTCAAAAATGGAAGTACCTGCCTACAAAAACCCATTTAGCCTGAACTTGATCACGTTGTCTTCATAGCAACCGCTCAGGATGATGTTTTGAAGCAGCACCAAGGCGGATCTCTATTCTTTTAATGTCCAAATTAGGATTTTTTTTTTAAATACAAGGATCCCTCCACTTGTTGCAGACATTTCGTGATGTAACCATTTAAGCAAAACAGATGAGCTGACTTTAGATTCAGGGCTTATTTTCTTTCCTGCAGTGCTGCACATACATCACACCCATGGTCGAATTATGTATTTTTATAACTGGCTTTATTTTTTGTACTCTCTTTATTGAAATGCATATTCCAAGTGCAAGGTCCAAAACCACCAAAGCAACGATAGGCAGGAATATACTGCAATATTTGAGTTGTGACATTATGTATAACACGAATATTACACTTCCTGGGTTGATAGTTTTTAATTTTCCTAAATTTGAATTGTGAATACATGGGACTAGATATCACTTGTGTGTTTTTTAGTGTTGGGACTTGTTTCTATGTATAAAAAGATCACATTTTTTAATGATAGTGTATTTTGTACCAACATGTCTTAAACTTTAAATTATTCATCCTGCTCTGGCTAACAAACATGAATCTCAATGCTTGAAACACCAAGATCTAGCAGAGGAAGAGGGACATTTTAGTTGAGATGGCAGCTGCAGAAGAAGGAACAGGCAGGAAGAAAAAATGTGCTCGGAATATTAGAGGAAAAATAATGTATCTATTTCTTTATTGCTTTAAAATGTGCCAGCAAATCTTTGCTTTCTCCAGCTAATTAGAGACTATATGTAATCCTATTGTGTCTTATTCAGCAACAAAGCTGTTGCGTCTTACCAGCTTTGCTTTTTTTTACTGACATTATGTAAAGAAAAGATGTCTGTGGGGGTGAATCGGGCTGATTTTGATGTCTTGTTGTGTTCCAGTGTGAGACTCCCTGCTGTGTGTTGCTGCACGGGGAATGCACGGTGGATATAGAGACGTGGCCTGAACACAATGAGCAGCCAGGACAAATGGGTCACACTGACCCCAGCTGAATTCGCCTTGCTACAGGAATACACTCAGTGTGAGTAGAGGAGGTACTCTCAGTTTGCATCTGACTGTGTTAAGGAAGCTGTGCTTTTTCTTCAGGGACAATAAGAGGTGACATTACACAGTCAGGTAGATATCTGTGTCCTTAAATTGCAGCTTAAAATCTATATTGTATACAAAAGTTGGACTTGCAACGGGCGTCTTCTAGTCTTACTGAACATTCAAAGTACTTTCACAGTGCAAACCACTTTATCTGCCTTACATAAATGGCCAATTTAGAGTCACCAATCAATCTAACATGCATGTATTTAGAATACCAGGAACAGGGAGAACTAGAAACTGCACACAGGATTGACCACAGCAGACCACCTTAAACCTGGAATCTTTCTAATGGCCAGCAGGAAGACTACTCCTCTGGTTCCAAAAAAGAAGCTTGGTCATATAGAAGTCAATAGGACAATGACTGTTTGTCATCCTCGATGCCTCAGTAAGCCCTTTCCTAATAAAATTCTGATCTCAGTCATTAGTTTAATGTGTTAATAAATACAACATGAATTTTGTAAATCCCTATTCAAGCCAAAAAGGAAGAAAAACAAGCAGAGCCCCTCTGTTTGTCAGGCAGATCAACCTTGTACTCATTGCTTCCAATTTCAACAGCAAAAACGCTCAGCTCAATCTGTCACGACACTTGCTACTTTAGTCTTTTTGTACAGTCTATGACCAGACCTCAGAACCATGGTAACCTCAGAAAATTTGCTTAGATTCTTCTGAAAGGATGAATTTTGTTTCATGTATTTTTTTCTTTTCATAACCACAGTCAGGTAGTTTGAGAGTCAATTATTACAAAGTATTTGGGATGGTTTAACCTAAAGGTAGGAGACTTGAACTTCAGTCTCTTGATCAAACGTTGGTGACTTGATTTCTACTGTGTACTTTTTCCATGTCTTGTAGTAGAAACACACCAATATGCTGTCTTGGGAATGCTTAAAGCCAGATTCATTGTCTGGTTTGTGTCTGGTTTATTTAGTCCTTTGGCTAACCAGAGAGGGTTATGAGAATTAAACTAAGGGAGAGGCAAAGGAGATGGACTTACGTGCAGTCTCACAAACACCGTGTCACCAAACAGTCATTATTATTCCCTCTCACCTTTTCTTCTGTTTTTCTTTGGCAAGAAGATTTGTTTACATCATACTACTCCTTATTAATTATTTGTGCTGAAGGTATAAAGTTTTGTCTACATTCTGAGTGCAGGATTTAAGGTGAAAATATATTTGGTGACATCTTAATGAACTGTAGAGCATGTACAGGTATATACACAGATCCATCTTTTAAACTAGTTTGTGTTCAACTGTGTTTTCAGCCTACATTCTGACAGAAGTTAAATCAACAAGTTTCTTGATGTTCTGATCCAAACGATAAATAGTTGAAATGTTGAAGTCATGCACGGTGACTCCTCTGTGTGATACCGAGATTTACAGTTGCCATTAAAAGACTTCTCTGTTCAGGTCTGCATGAAACATGCTTCTCTGTAGATACATCATGTATATTCAGAGGAGGATAGGAATATGAAAATGTTTCATTGTTTTGATTGAAGCTTAATGCTGACCTTGATCTTTATGCAGGTGAGTGAAAACATTTATTGTGAAGAAACAGAAAACTGTAATTGACTTTTCATCAGCAGATTTAATTTAAATAAAAGAGATACTTGGGATTAGATATGTAACTGAGCCGGTAAGTATACACGGACATTTCCTGTAATTTCTCATCCCAGCATTCTGGAGAATATTGTTCTCTTACTGGGATCAATACAATAAGACTGGGCCTCATTCTGCACTTTATGCTTAGAAATGTTTTTCCTTACAGACAAAATGGATATGCATGCAAAATTACAGTTTCATGAAATGCATGCACCTCCCAGTTTTGTTTTTACCACCATGTTTATCTTAGTGAATCAGAATTGTTTTAAATTGAAAAGCCTGCACTCTATATTTTGAATCAGCATGCTGTTACTGCCACATTTCGTTTACCTCAGGGTGTATCATGGGGAGAGCACTGAAACTGAGAAAAGCCCGATCACTCACTAGGCCAGTTTTAGTTATGGACAGGGTTGAGCTAATCCCACCCAAACCATCTTCCTGCACAGCCAATTAAAAGTTGAGAAAGTTGTTTTCAGCCAATTGAAAAAAAGCACAGAAAACACTTCTGATTGGAAAGACAGATTACAGCCCACCTCCAAAGTCTCCTATTGCACACCCTTTAAATGCAATCAGTTAACACACAGAGGTGCTCTTCTCCCTTAGTTAACCACGCACTTTAACATAAGGATAGATCATCACATCAAATTTTTTTTCTTTTTGCTGCAGTTTGGAAAATGAGTATTTTGCTTCTGCTAAATTCATAGGAGACTTTTCCACTAGTGCTTCTTTTCTCACAGGCTGCATGGCACTGAGACAGAGCCTACGACTGTGTGCATGCATTCACTTTTCCAGTAGATGTGTGTTATGCATTTTATTCTTTTAAAAAAAAGGATATTTTTACTTGTGTACTACCCTGGCAGTGAATGAGCATCATAACAACAAGAAAATCCAAAAAACAAAAAATAAAACAATCATCAGAGAGGAGAACCCACCATGTTGGCCTCCTATTATTTGTGACATGGCAGGCTGGAATTGAAAGCAAAGCATAGACTGCAATTACTAAGGCAATGAATGTTTTGTTCCCTGAATGGTTGAGGCCTTTAAAGATTTAAAAAAAAAAGAAAGAAAAAGAGAAGGAAACCTGTTCTTGAGGAATATCACTTTTGTGCATAAAATACAGATGTTGTTTAGAAATAAGATTCTAATAATAATTTACTCTACGTGCCTTTCATATTCAAGTAAATGTGTTTTGTAATGAATTTAAGTCACTCTTAGTTAGTTTCTAATTGGGAACAGGTCGACATAGTTTTCCTTATATAAAAAAAGACAAGAATTTAACCTCAGCAACAACAACAAATGGCTATCCTGTTTGCTAACAGGCTGAAACATTAAAGCTGTTAGGATAAACATATCCTAGACTGATCCCTCCACAAAAAAGGAAATAGATGACGTATTCTGCTCAAACTCTCTGCTACAAAAGCAAAACAAATATGTTTAAGTATCTCCTCATTAACCCGTGTCACTGCTTTGTTTATTTAATTTTCTCCAATTCACACGTGAGTTTTGAGTTGAGGCAAGTTTTCACTTCATCACTGGAAGTTCTTGGAAAGCTGGCAGGATTTCAGCATCATGCCTTCAGTAATCCTCCTCATAAATGGAAGCAAAACCCAGACGTTCCCGTGCACTACGCACAAACACATATTCTCTCCGATAGCATCAAACCACCAAGGTAACAACAACAGTGTGTCTGTTAGTGTAAACTGCAGTGCAGTTAGATTCACTGTGGTTAACATCAGTTGTTCTAATTATATAATCTTGACATTGTAATTGCCTGCTCTAACTTGTCTTGCTGATGTAGAAAACTGAAGCTGCTGAAGCGTTTAATCTTTGTGGCGAGCTATGATTGATTCATTTGCAGCCCAACAATTGGCTTCCCTGCTCACCAGGCTGCGCTCTGGATGCCTGGAGTTTATGTTACGCTCCAACATGTTGACACATTTCATCATTTGAAATGGTACCAGGAATGGAAAATATGATGATACCTGGCATGCTGACTGCAGGATGCCGTGCACCACCCACACATAGTTTTGGACAGACGCTGGAGATACGAACACCAGTCACAGTAAATCGTTTAAAGTGAGACAAATTATGGAACTAGCTGTGGAGAAGAATAGTTGTTACGTATTCAGTGTTTCTACAACCTAAGTGGTGTTTTTGTAGTGTCCTTGTGTAACGTCACAGTAGATGTTTCATATGTCAGTTATTTTCAGTCCCAAACAAGACATCTTTTAGTCATTTGAAACAATTTTTTATTTCATTTGCTCTGAGTTTGAATCTTAATAATTAATGCTTTCCATCTCTTGAGCTCTTGTACCAGCCTCTCACTTGGTTTAAAACAACATTGTTCTTTATTCTGTGAAACGTTCCTGTTGTTTTTGGCAGATGGTGCATTATGGTGGGGGTTTTACGTGTTTTGCAAATATTTTGAGATTTGAATCATTCAAAATAGAAGAAAGGGGAGAAGGGAAGAAGTATAATAAAAAAAGACACATAGTGGTCATAATGGGCAATTATCTACACATGTGTGCAGGCGCATGCACGTGGATGCATGTGTGTGCAAGACAAATTCTGGATAATTATGTTTCAATGAGCTTGGGGCGATTCTTTGTGCCCTCTGCAGCTACAGGTTATTAAAATATCCCTTTATCTGAGCTATAACAATGGACATCACATCCCCTCGCCTTCCTTTTTAATCTCTGCTTTTATCTCCCTTGTACTGCATCTCCCCCTTCATTCTCATTAAAGTGAGGAGTTCACACTTTCATAATGATTTAATGGCCGTGTGCTGAGGCAGGCACCTAAGATCTGGCTCACAACAATTAAGAGCTTCTATCCATATAATAGATTTACTAATGCAAGTTATGTGGCAGTGAGCTCTTTAACAGAAGGGCAATTATTTACCACAGAAGGTAAAAAAAATCCTCAGAGTGTTTATGATCCTCAAAAACATTACATTTCTGTTCTGTTGTTTCTGATTATTGTGTGGCACAGAATGGTTAAATCATTATCCTGATAGAGGAAACACACTGTAATTCAGCTGTGCCTGCTGAATGTAACAGGCAGTGGATACATAATCACTCTGCTCGGTAATGGTTTTGCGTAGATGGTGTGCTCATAAAGATGGTCAATAATGATGACACACAGTCAGTTCAGTGTGGGTTGTTTATTTCTAGTCTGTATTGGTAAAATGCGTCCTGAGAAAATCAAAGATCCAAAACTATTAGTGCAGGAGGTGACAAATTGCTGTCGAGAGGGGAAGAGAGCTCAAATGCACATGCAAATAGAGACAGAATACCTGCTATTATTAGCAATAACACATAGATTTTTTTGTCTTTTCTTCAGAATCTGCCGTGTGGTAAATAAGGTCCAAGCTCTTGTATAGTAACTGGTGGCTCTACAGCAGAATACATCTATTTAAGGTCTGATTCTATGAAATATGTTTTTCTTTTCAATTAAATTCTTTTTATACAGGTTTATTCTTATTTGCTTTATTTCCCTTCCTTAACTGCAAGGCTAACCTCCCAACAGATCAGATGATTATAAATCTGGGGCATGCTGTGTAGTTTAATAAACAGCAACATAACCTCAGCTTCCTGGGCTGCTCGAATTACCCTTATAGCAGGTTGGGATTTTAGTTCTAGAAACAGTTCTTCAGCTCAAACACACAAGCAGACAAACATATGTTCACTGGACACTTCAGTTATGCCCTGTTGGAACTGGATTGGAGCCCGTTTCACTGGGCTAGAACTGTTCTAATTATTCATGGTACAGATTCAACAAGGTGCTGGAAACATTCCTCAGACATTGGTGCATATCGGCGTGATAACACCACACTATTGCTGCACATAGGGTTCATGCTGTCTTGTTGTTTGCGCCCAATTGTAACCCTACCATTCCAGTGCTGCAACAGAAATCAAGACAAAAAGTTTTCATCCCTGTCTTCTGGTACCCAGTTTTGGTGATCCCATGTGAATTATAACCGCAGCTTCGTGTTTTTAGCTAACAGAAGTGGCACCCAGTGTGGTCCTCTGCTGCTGTGACCTGCTTCTGTTTTTTGATATGTTTTGCATCCAGAGATGGTCTTCTGCATTCCTTGGTTGTAACGAGTGGCTATTTGAGTAAGGATTGCCTTGCTATAAGCTCGAAGCAGTCTGCTGATTCTCCTCTGACCTCTGACATCAACTAAGCATTTTTGCACAGAGAGCTGCTATTTACTGGATAATTTCTTCTTTTTGGGCTCTTCACTGTAAACCATAGGGATGGTTGTGTTGAAAACTCCCAGCAGATCAGCAGTTTCTAAAACACACAGATCCACCACCTGATGCCAACAATCATGCTGTGCACAAAGTCCCTTAAATCATCTCTATTCACCATTCTGATACTCAGTTTGAATTTCAGTAGGCCATCTTGACCAATGGCCAGTGCATATTTATCTGTTCGTGACGATGAAAAACAGTAATTAAACAGTAATTGCTTATCAACATAGAAAATATCCCTCACAGGCCTTTTTCATTTGTATAAAGAGAGCAGAAAGATACCATACATGAAGCACAAACTTAAACAAGCTTCTTAATGTAATTTGTAATGTGCACACACCAACTTATGCTTAGAGAGGAATGTGAGAAAATTAACTTCACTAACATTAGAACCTGGTATCTGTGGTGCAGCAAATTGATTCAGCAGTAGGGCTCATAAACTCTCTGTAGCATGCAGTAATTATCACAGCAAATCTCTGCCTGATGAAGTTATTTTTGTCCAGTGCTGAGTGCTTAAACAGAGAGTGAAAATAATGAGCCACTGTGGTGATTTCAGTCTGTTTTTTTAGTCACTGCAGTCTTAGGCATTTTGTCTCTTTCAGGGAAATGACAATAGTTATATCATTTTTGTGTGGTTCAATTCAGATTTTTAACTTTACATAATGTTTACATTTAATATTTACCCATATCGGAAAGAGTTGTATTATCATGTAATATATGATAGACCACAAGTGACTGTGACGACAGTAAAAGTGGGCACACCTTCACCTGTGTGTGTACGACTGCTTTTAGAGAGATAACTAGAGCGGATATACTGTATTCATATTCACATTTACTACATTCACCCACCTTGTCCCCCAACTGCCTATGCTGAGTCTGACTGTCACACATTAGTCTGCAATGGATGTAACAATACCTGCATGCAGTAGCAGTGGCACATCTGTCATAGAAATGCTGCAGGTTAAATTGGTAGTGGAATTAAAATTATCCAGCAGATAAAGAGCAGCAGAAGGATGAAATCACAGCTGCAGCTGAGGTCCGAGCAATAACCACACCGAGGCACCGCCTCAATCATCAATGCTAGACAAACATCTGCATCTCAGCCAGTGGGTGTATAGAGATTGGTTATTAATAAGTAATGAGCAGTAATTATTTGCTTAGTTTCCCCTTAACTTGAAAGATACAGTAATTGGGCTATAAAAATACACCAGCTGTTCATATGGACTAGAAGGAACACAAAGGTTTTGGTATATTTAAATCCTGTACACTCTACCTCTAACAATAAAATTAGATCATACTGTATATAAAATATTCACACTTGTAGTTTTCTAGCTGTTAATTTGCTACAACTATAAACTGAGTGTTCAGGATTTATTTTTCCATGTCACGACAAACTATAGCGCTTACATCATAAATGAGAAATATTGTTTAAAAATGCTAAAGATGTATCTACCAAAAAAAATAATAAAAATATTTAGGGATAGTTTATTCTTCTGTCTGCCTTAGAAGTAGTACCTTATACAAGTTATGTGAGGTATGTTTGTGTATTATTTTATTTCAAGTGAATAATTTTTCCCAGAACTCGTAACTTTACCACTAACTACCAGTTTTTACGTCTTAGGGGAATTAACCTGATGCATTTTCCTTTATCTAAGTACTAATTCACTTTGCAAGCAGCCTGCATATTTCATTAACGGTCCATCTCTTCCCTGCTGAAAATAGTTATTTGGTATTGTATTTGGTTTAGTATATTATTGTGACCTTTACATGTGTTCACAATTCTGTTTTATCTAGTTGTTATCCCCGGTTGGTGTTGTAGCACTCAGATGTGCAAACCACATTTCAACTCCTGCCCTGTATTTGAACTTGACGTACTTTTACAAATGTCTGCCATGCCTGTTTACTTGTCCTGTTAAAGGCCATGGCTGGTTTGTAGTTGTACTAAATGTGGATGATATATTTTATGAAGCCCTGAATAATGGTTAATATCACAAATGATCTAAAAGATCTTAAGTCAGGTTTCATTCATGGTCTAACCTTTACAGTTGGTAGTGCAGGATACATCTTCAAAGCTCTGACTCACATATGGAGGCGTGTCTCCCTGTAGGCATCAAAATGCTGCATCCAAGTTAAATCAGCAACACAGTGCATGACGTGCATGCCTCTATAGCACTTACAGGTGCATCCACACCTGCATGGGTACAGAAAATGACACCTACTGCAGATAGGCTAACTCCATGAACCCACATTTGTTTTTATAAATTAAAAACCAGAAGATGTAAAGTACTTTGAACTATATAAAATAACAGCATTATGTAGATATCAATCATATATAAAACATAACAAAAATAAAGCATGTCTGAATGTTTTCTCATAGATTCAACCAAGAAACTGAAGGATGTGCTGCAGGAGTTCCATGGAGATGGTGTGTTGGCTAAATACAATCCAGAAGAGGTATGTTCAGTTTATACTGGATTATATAACACATAGTTTATAGTCTATTGACTCAGGAAAAGCCAACAGCAAGCATGTATCACACTTAAGCATTTCTTTCCGAAAACATGAGTAACTGATTTAGAGAGATTTTAAACATGCATACAATTTAAAGATAAAGCAACGGCAATAATCAAGAATGCAACTTATAAAAAAAGGAATGCATACTCAACTACTAATTGCTGCATCATAATAGTTCACAAATCTTTAATTCAATAACAGATAATCACAACTACATAACTGCATTTTCAAAATGTGTGTAAATATGTGATGTGATTATTTTGTGCATTTTAAATGACATAACCATGTGATACTTCCATGAATATGTCGCGATTCTTTCTTCTTCAATGCTGCGGAGTGTAGAAGCAGGAAATTCTCAGCCAGGTATCTGCTGTCTCTTCCTCTTGATTTATTTTTCATTTATTGTCTGTGTTTTTCTAGTTTCTCTAATCACTAAATAATTGAACTCTCTTAAGGATTGTAGAAACTTCTAGAGGCAATGCAACCTATTGCAGGAAAATATTAAACCCTTATTACCTGATTGTGTACCACAATCAGGTAATAACCATGTGCGTGAGCAAAATGATATTAAAAAAATAGGCTCACTTTTGTATCTGTCTGAACACGACTTGCAAATTGAAACAGCTAGCAAAACACAACAAAACAAAAACGAAGAAAAACAGTTGGCATCAAAGCTGCATCTTGGCATAAAAAGGCATCTGTATGAAGGCCACACATAGCGCAGTAAATAAAAGAAGCTAAAACACAGTCCAAACAACAACTCAGACATAGCCAAGTACAAAAATGTGCAACATTTTGCAAAATATTGAAAACATGATACTGAAAATCCTCGGCATTTCACTCAAACCTGAATTCAACAACTAGCGCTCTTATTTTTATTTTGTTTTAGGAGATTGACTTCCAGGGCTTTAAGGTCTTTATGCAAACATTCCTGGAGAGTGAACTCCCTGAAGAGTTCTGTCAACACCTTTTCATGTCGTTTAGCAACAAAGGACCCAAACCCAGTCCCTCATCTTCTGACAAACCTCGAGTCTCTGGTAAGTGTAGAAAAGAAATTCTTTTCCTAACATGCCCTCAGTTCATAAACACAGCATGTTAGTGTTTTATAGTCAGTGATGTGTATAAGAAAACATCCCCGCTTGTGTTGCTAAGGTTCAGCCAATATGTCAGTTATTCTCTTCCTTCACAGCGCTTCTTTTGGGGTTTGTTATTGTCATCGTAGAGAATGAATCACTTTACTCTTCCTTTGCTGTGTGAAAAAAAAAATGGCGCCATCACTGTTTCTGTTTTGTGCCATTGGACAATTTATTCAATTTAATGCCAAGTCCAGCCCGGTGGCACTCACTGTAAATTGTAGTGTAGAAGCTGCCAATTGTCTTGGCAATAGTTTTGTTTGTTTATAGCATTATACTAATGTCTCATTTGTGTGTGGTAATGACTAACTGATATTAAAATAATACTTAACACTTCAGATCAGTCCTCATTCAGACAGCATCTCCTGCACTGCCACTTGGCTTTGACACCTCCTTGACTGCCTACCAGCTCAGATAATTAATAATAAAGACTGTCTCGTGTCACTGAGTGCTACAAAGCAACATGTGTTTTATCTTCAAGTGACCAGGCTCTCTAGCTCTCATTAGATAAGGTTTTTATGAAGTTTCATTGTCCACAGAGGAAGGAGGTTGGGGTGGATGATTTGAATTTTTGAGACAATAAACTCAGAGTAAGTTGGGCAAAACAGTCCTGGTATTGTTTTTATTACACTTCTAATATTGGCGGCCTTTAATAAACCCTCAATAAAAATGTCAAAATACAAAATGTAATCTTAGTTTATGGTTTTCATAAACTTGTATAACCATAATGTTCAGTTTATTGTGGTATATTTCTCCAGTGTGATATCATAACACACGGTGACTAAGCAGTGAGAACAGTGTGTATGTGAACTAGCTATTTACTATACTGCCAGAACTTGAGTTGGCTAATCTCCTGCTTCAGCTTTACTTCATGTATAATAGGTCCAAAAGGAAAACTTAAGCAGATCACTCAAGGTTTAAAAATAAATAAAAGAAAATGGGGGAAAAAATATTTTCTCTTCCCATAATAAATAAAAAAGGTGTTTAAACATCTGTTTGTCTGCCTTATAAGAACAAATACATGAAACATATATAAACTTAATAGCAATGTTAACAACAATATTAATAATGAACTTTCTATATATATATGTATGTATATAAATGAATAGATAAATAAATAAAAATAAATAAAATAAAATAGATGAAGCCCAAACCAATAGATTCAGTTAAAACATAACATAACATAACATTTCCATATTGTGTGCATTCTTTCCTACTGGTGAAGCATTAACATCTGGTACCAAATATTCAATTTTTTTTGAATACATTCAACCATTTTTAAGATATAGCTTCTTCTTTTCTTTTTACATGCAGCGAACAAATCTGTCATAAGCACTCTGTTTTTGGAGGATACCTTTTCTGCGCATAGATAGAAAATCATATCTAAGATGGTAGTTGTAAATGTATATTGTTATTTAAGTGGAGAACGTTTTGGAATAATAGGTTGTCTAACAAAAACATCAGCTTTGTTTTATGAAACAAGACAGCCGCACCATCTGTGTGAAATGTCAGCTTCGGATAAAGTACAACTGAACCTCATCCTAAGTGCCCTAACAATAATTACAAAACAAACTCATAATTGTCATGACTCCCAGCTTTGGGAAAGTTAACCTTGTAGTGGAGCTATTCACAAATTTCTGTTAAAACTATGTCAATAATGTGTAGCAAATGTTTGTATAGGCACAAGCTTGATTAAATGTAAAATTTTCATCATTAGATTTCCTCCAAAAACATTGTATCTTTCATAATTACTGTGAACTTAAATAACAGTAACTAAAAATCATGTGTGTGGGCTTTAGTTATTAAATTTGATGTGAAGCACAGTTAAAATAATGGAATTGCCTCCCAGATTGAGACATGTTTCTGCCATTGAACCACAGGAAAAAATTAGTTTATTATAGAAAGGTTATAAAAAAAATGTTCTCCAGTTACTAGTCTTATTCTGTGACTGGAAATTGAAAACTTTCCTTGTGGGGATTGAGGAGTACTGAAGTACATTTACAGCAAAAAATGAGGTTTCTATAACTGCCATTCTATAAATTCATTTGTAGCCTTACGTAGAGCCATTATTTAAAAAAAAATATCTGTTTTTACTTTTTTCTTGAAAGTAATACTTGGTTAGCTGGTAGTGCATTAGTAAGTAAATTAATAATCATAAAGAGTAAACATAATGTCCTAATATAGTTTGAATACACAGCCTGGCAATTGGTTTGATTCAAAGGTTTAAAGAATCTTAACAAGCTACTGACCCAATTACTCATGCGTTGAATGTAAGTTTAACTCAATCAGGATAAAAGCTGTCCACAGAACAAAAAATCTTAGAAAAATAACAAGAAATATAGTTTATCTAATGCCATTAACTTAGATTATTCATATCATGATCTTTTGTACATGCAGCGTTTGATCACATTGTTTGCCCCAATTACGAGGCTGTGTGAAACTGGATCAGTGCAGCCTGTGCGAGTGTTTCGATTCGCCCTTATTGATCCAGTATGTTAGCTACAAGCCCTTCCATCACCCTTTGTGTCCATCTAATGACACAGAATGAAGCAAGTGATACGTTTTAAAGAAGAAACTCAGACATTAATGAGAAACCAAACCCAAATTCCTGTTTTCAGGTCCAGTAAAATTAAAGCTTAGCCTTCACAGTTCATTTGGTAGACGGTTGTCCTAATTTATGTCATTAATAGTGGATCTTTTCTTGCACTTATAAGGGACATATTTTTCTAATGTATCCTGTTTTCTCTTAAACAATAGCACTTCTCTATTTATGGTCACTTAAAAAACCCAGTATTCTCTTCAGTTCATTGTGTGTCATGACCTATGACATTTATCCACCCATGGGATGAATGTTAGGTCGTTATGGAGTCATTATTGTTAAAGTTACCCAATCTTGCTACTGCTACTGCCGTCTGAGGAATTTTGCTAAGTATTAACTTTTAATGGCACTCATTTGTCATGATTGATTTTCCCTCTCAGTTAGGCCTTTGTAAAACTATTTAAACTGGTATCAATCAAAAATCAGTCAGTAAATTAAAAACGCAATAGAAAGACCCGTAAAAATTAGTTTTCAAATTGACATTAAGATTTTGTTTATTACTTTAAAGGCCCTTAATGAATTGTAGAATTAATGTCTCAGCACAATCTGACATTTTGTCATTTTACTTCTTTAACTATTAAATTTAATTTAGGTTATTAGGTTATTATTTTGTATTGTTTTGACATTGCATTTGAGTCTTGCATGTCATTATTGATGTGAAAATGGTTTCTAAGATTTAATCTTAGTGCTTACATTTTTTAGTTTTTTAATCTTTAATTTGATGTTGTGTGTTTTAATTTTGTAATGCTGGTTTTTATACATACTCCTAGTACAGATGTTACTCACTCCTGTAGGCTTTATTTTGAGCTTTAGTTTTCCCATAACAAGAGAAACATTATCTATTTATGTTTTCTGTTTGTTTTCTTGTATTTTATGTGAGCACAGTGAATTGATAATGTAGCTAACACTACTAAGTGTTTGCCTCTGCCCTACCCTCTCTGCTCACACTGCATTTTAACACTGACAAATTTCTAGTAAATCTGTTTTCATTTGCATATTTTTCTCTTTTTGTTGTCACACTGTGGTACAAACACGGAATATTGAATGAAACACAACCCATTAAGACTAATGTAAAACAGCTGCCCCTTTCAAAACATTTATAACCTGCTTCTCTGCACAGCTAAAATCCCAGTGTTACAGCTTTAAAACAACAACAAACAAAAGACAAACAAACAAAACACCTGCTCGGTTTTTTCTACATGTTGTACTTGACTGTAATGTATGTGTTATGTACTATATTGTGACGTTTACAGCATTTTTCCTGAACAGCTTAGTTCTCCAATACTCACAAATAAGAGGCTGTCACAGTGGCATTAACTGAACCTTTATGTATATAACCACTATAGTCTCATCTTCAGTGGACCAGCTGACCTTTCAAAGGAGAATGGGACCTTAAGAGGACAAGAGCTAAAACAGAGTAAACAGCAGAGTTGCAGCAATGTAGAGAATGAAAATATTTGTCAATTTGTTCATTTTATGCCAAATTATGAGGCTGTAAATAATAAGTATATTGATTTGGACCATTAAACACAATGTGATAGGGCTGACGTATTGTCATCCCTAGACACCATACACATGCAGATTGTTCTGACTATATGACTGATATCAGACATCCAAACCCAGTAGCTTATTGGGCTAACATTAGAGGTGGCATAAAGGATGTTTTAACCTTTCATGTGTTGGTCCTGCAGGACTAAAGCTGATCAAAGGCAACTCCACCCCTCTGAAGACCCCTACTTTGCCCAGGCCTCTAGATACAGTGCAGCTTAAGGACATTGTGTGTTACCTCTCCTTGCTAGAGGGTGGGCGTCCTGAGGACAAGCTTGAATGTGAGTATCATCCTATGTCACATGTCTGGGGCCTATGTTAATATGCAGTAAACATCAGCGATGCAGTAATGTGCAGATAGTGATTGTACTTGTCCTAACACTATGCAATATGCAATAAACACTGGGAACCTTGAATATACAAATAACAAGATAAAATGCAGATGCCAAACAACTGAGGTACCAGTAGGCAGAAGAAATGTCACTGGTTGTTAGGGCTCAGTGGGTGAAAAGCAGTTTTTCAGGCCAAATAAGGTCAAACTGAAGCCCAGTGAAAAAGACAAGAGGGTGAGAGGGAGCAAAGCAGTGACTCCTGGCAAAGCGATATCTCTTTGTCTGTGGATGCATGCTCTAGTGTGTGCTTATTAGCAAAATAATAATAAACCACACATGCCTCATATGTACCAACCTTTCTGTTAAGAAACTGTGACTCTTTAGTCATGGTCAAAAAATAACCAGTGTTAAAGCACATCTCTCTGAACTGAATGAGATCTAGAAAAAGACTCGTAACAGTGTGAAGTGGTTCCTTCTGAACGTGCTTTTTAAGTGTGGGGACAACCTTAAAAAGAACCTTCAGTAAAGGTTTGAAAAATGTTGACCTTTGTTCTCAAGCTGTGATTGTGCTCTGAAAAGCTCTCAGTCCTTGACTTGCCTTTGGATGTTTAGCTCAGTCAGTTTTTCACATTTTCTTTTCTGTTTGGGCTTTGATGAAAGATTTGTGGAATCCTTGATTCTAAAAATATGTCAGTGGTAGACTTTTTTTTAACAAATACCCAAAAAAGAAATTTTTTGATGTAATATATATCCTGTTGCAATAGTAAATGTTCATATAGAGCCATTCATGTTTTGCTGAGGATTCAGTGCAGCTTTAATTATTTTTTTTTTTTTTGTCTCCAGTAGGAGTTTGTCTGTATATAGTCCGTTTCTTTTAAATTACTTTGAAGCATAATTTGAGTGATAAAAGTTGTACAAAGAGTTGATCTGTAGATTTGGTTTGTGGTTTCCAGGTTTGGCCTGAATCGTACCGTGACTTAATAGTTATGTCAGTTGCCATAAACTTTCACTCAAGTAATAACATGTTGGATATACACTACCAGTTAAAAGTTTGGACACACCTTCTCATTTAATAGTTTTTCTCTAATTTCATGACTATTTACGTTGTAGATTCTCACTGAAGGCATCAAAACTATGAATGAACACATATGGAATTATGTAGCAAACAAAAACGTGAAAATTCAAAACGTGATTTATATTTTAGATTCTTCAAAATAACCACCCTTTGCTTTGATGCACACTCTTGGCATTCTCTTGTGAGCTTCACGAGGTAGTCAATTGAAATGATTTTCCAACAAGATCTCAAATTTGGACTCATCAGATCAAAGCACAGATTTCCACTGGTCGAATGTCCATTCCTTGGGTTTCTTGGCCCAAACAAATCTCTTCTGTTTATTGCTTTTTCTTAGCAGTAGTTTAATAGCAGCTATTTGACAAAAAAGGCCTGATTCACGCAGTCTCCTTTGAACAATTATGTAGAAACATGCCTACTATGGGAACTCTGTCTTGCATTTATCTGGGCTCTAATCTGAGGTGCTGTTAACTTGCAATTTCTGGGGCTGGTGACTCGGATAAATTTATCCTCTGCAGCAGAGATGATTCTTGATCTTCCTTTCTGGGGGCGGTCCTCATGTGAGCCAGTTTCGTCTTAGTGCTTGATGGTTTTTGCGACTCCACTTGGAGACACATTCAAATTTTTAGCAATTTTCCAGACTGACTGACCTTCAGTTCTTAAGGTAATGATGGATTGTCGTTTCTCTTTACTTAGCTGATTGGTTCTTGCCATAATATGAATTCTATCAGTTGTCAAATAGGTCTCTCAGCTGTGTACTAACCTGACTTCTGTACAACACAACTGATGTCAACAAAGCAAAGGAAGGCTACTTTGAGGAATCTAAAATATAAAACATATTTAGAGTTATTTATCAATTTTTTCTTTGCTACATAATTCCATATATCTTGCTTCATATATCTGATGTCTTCAGTATGTGTCTACAATGTAAAAAGTAGTAAAAATAAAGAAAAAACATTAAATGAGAAGCTGTTTCTAAACGTTTTACTCGTAATGTATGCATAATCTAGTAACAGTAACCCACCTGCTGTTCAAACTTTTTGTTTGGTTTGCCGATGACAAGAAAGTTGGGTCGGAAGAAGGAAGAAGGAAGCTAAAACTGGTTCTGTAAGAAATTGGATGGACCGACTCATCCAAAACTCCTTAATTAGAGTCCAAGAATAAAATTATGGAATTGGAAATTAGCAGTTAGTTCCCTTTATTATAAATGATGCTCAACAATTGGTAAAATACTCAACTCAAACTTCTGTTTTAATGTCTTGTTACAGTCAAAATATTTCCTTAATAACTTTGTACCTGCTGGTTTCTTTGTTTGGTTTGCTTTTTTCCTCAGCATTTTATCTGAGTGAGTCAGACTTTCCTGAGATGTTTTTGGTAATTAAGAAGTGCATTCAACCGAATTGTTTTTCTTATTGCGTTATTCTTTACTTAAAACGAATTAAGGTAAAATGTTTCCTCTTGCAGCCAGTCTTATCAGCCATTAGCATTTTGGGTTTTCTAAACTCAAAGGTTCTAGTCTGGCCACAACCTAAATGCCTATTTTATTATAAATGTAAAAATCAATCTTTTTTTCTGCATCTCCATTTCCTGTCTTAATGCAGATCACCTTCTTTTAAAGTGATCTTCTGAGCTCCCATAAAGCTTTGCCAACAGGTGTTTGATACCTCATTTTGGCAGCCTATTGACACACCTCTTAATTGCAGTCATTGCATATATTATTCACAAAGTTTTCTCAATTGGACAACAGCCGTTTTTTCTGTGTTGCTATAATGCTTATGCTTCTGCTAAATTATTGAGTAATGTTGCTCCCATTAAGCAAAGGGGATTATTAAATAATTCAGCAGATGGTACCTGTGACTGGGAGCACATTATGGAATTAACTATGGGTGATGTGTCATTGCTGCGCCCTGTCCCTGTAAACCTCTGTGGGCTTTAACATGTTATTTCGGTAGAGGATGGCTCCCTCTTCTGGACTGTTTGAAAACTGCACAGATTTAAAGTGGTTCTTAGACACATATGTGCTGCTTTATTTACATCAGGATCATTAAAAATTAAAATAGCTTTAAAAAAATACAGATTGCATGTAAATGTACAAATAAAAATAAGAGAAAAAAACTAAATAAATAAAAATTCCCACTTTCAGGTATTTTTGCTACAAGCCATTAAAGACTTTAAGAAAACACTTCTTATGATAACAAAATGATTAATTATTTCAGTTTTTTTTTAAATCTGAGAAATAATAAACTAAAAAGATCAAAACTTACCAAAACTTACAATACAGTTTTTTCTTCTTATTGTTGATTTTTAAATAAAAGGTAGTTTATATCCTTTTTTTGGTAACATTATTCCACTAATAAACAGGGGGCAGTAGTACACATATACAGCAATGCGCCCACACTTTCTAATAAATGTGGATGCAAACTTAATCAAGTTGTGGCTTATTACAGCTGTTTTCTGTGGGGAAAAATTAATTTTGTCAGTTTGTTAAAGGTGAGTAAGTTTTTTATTAATTAATTTTTTTTAAATTTATTTATTTATTTTCAATGCAGACCTCCTGGGACACATATCAAGTTTCACTTAAAACTGTCACACTGCCGTTATTTGTGTTTGATCCCTGTTTACAGTTTTAACTGGCCTCACCAAAGTCCATAAAATGTATTTCTCTTTTTTTTTTTTTAGATGATAACAATGACCTGAACAGCAATCAGGAAACAGCCGGGTTTGAGTGGCGATACATTTGAACTTATTTGCAGTCACAATTATTTTAAAGATTTGTATGTTTGAAAGAAATTTATTTTCTTACTTCAGCCCATTTGTACTGCTGGCATCATGTCAACACCCTTTTCGCTCTCTTCACTTTTGGGTCCTCTTTGATCACTACAGCCACCCCCTTCTAACACCCCCAACCTCCACCCAACAGCAGACGCCAGGATCAGCCACCACCATCACCTCAGTTTCCCTGGAAACTGGCAATTAGCTCCTCGTTAGTGGCCTGACAAGCTGCCATGTGACATCAACTCTTTAGTGATGATGTCAGTAGCCACGATGTGCTGCACCCAAGCCAGGCTGGAGGTGGGGCAGTGGGTTTTTTTTTCTATCTATATGAAACAGTGTGCACAGCCATTTCCTGATGATGTTGTTGTCACAGCTCAGCAGGACTTATAGTACTGTGCAAAACCCTTCATATCATTATATTTTGCAAGGAACATTAGAAATACTTTTAGCGGCAAAAAAACTGCAAACACACAGAAATACATGGGAATACCATAATATAGCAAAAAAAACAGAGTTTGTGCAATTATAACTAGCTTGAAAATAGCCACCCTTTGCTTTGATGTTAGACAAGCTTTTAAGTAGTTCTTCAAACTTCTTGGAGGATATTACAAAATCTTTGGGTGATGCTGGCTTTTGTGCTGTTCCCTGTCAAGATGTTCCCCCACTGCTTCAATAAGCCAGAGGTCTGGGCTCCTTTCAGGTGCAAACACCAAAGATGTCTAGCTAGAATTTTTCCTGGAAAATTAAAAGTAGAGAAGTGCTTAAAACTTTATATAACTCTGCAAGAGATGCACATATGCACATATGCTATGTGTAAGGTGTTTTTGCCTCAAGTTGTGAAACAAGTTTGTGGTTCCCACCTTTAGCTGGAAGTTTTCTTGCATATTTAGCAAAATACTGCACTTTGTTGCAGTTTGATGAAGCATTTTAGGTACTAAATCATCATCGAAGGTTTACATGCAGTTCTGACTCTGTTGCTATTGCAACAATATTGCGATATGACAGTTTTGCATCAGGTAAAAATTTCTAACAGGCAATATGATATGCAGCAGGCCTAATTCCAATGTGGGTCATAATCTGCTGATACCTTTCTGTGTTCATAATTTCATTAATTTTGACAATATCCCCAACACCACTGATGTCTTTTTATGCTTGAATGATCCACAGATCATGGTTCAACAAATAAAAGATTCCAATACATTCCCCTGTAAGGTGCAAAGAACCAAAAAAAAAAATTACAAGTCTTGTTTTTTGACATCAAAATATAAAGAAGTGAGGAGTGACTCAAGATTTTGTCACAGTGCTATAAAATTACTGACGTTAAGAGATGATCAATCACATCTGTGATTTAGGAGCTGTCCATTTCCATGGTGACACTTTTAAGTGGTAATTGGGGGACACTTAAAGTTGCAGCTTCTGAGGCTGATGAGACAGCTGCTGAGATAAAGACTTTGGTTTGTCTCTGCGTGCACTGATGTGACATTGGCACTGAAGAGTGTAGCCAAAGCTGGTGTGGTACTAAATACTGACCTCAAAGGTGGAGAAACTTAGCAAATCCAGGGTGTTACTACAATAAGCTGACATTTTCTTTTTGTCTCCATAGTCATGTTTCGACTCTATGACACAGACGGAAATGGCTCCTTGGACAGCTCGGTAAATATTTCCGTTTTGGAGTGTTTGTTTTGATTTACAAAATCAGGATCCTACCTCAGAATACTTTAGTTTTTAATGAGCAAAATGTTTTTGTTATTGGTTTTTTATGAGCTTTGATGGCATTGACAATATTATATATGCAAGATTATCTAAGCTCGAGTTCCACTTGCCAATTACTATTCTTGACTGACAAATGACTGACTGGCTACTGTGATTTACCCACATAAGCAGATGAGTTTATAGAGAAAACCCATCTGAAAGAAAGAGAAAAAAAATCCAATTATATGTGAATGAAGAATAAAGAATAAAGAAAGAATAAAGTTTTTAGGGTTTCTGAGACTTTTTCTGTCAGGTAACAGATATCCAGCTCTCTTCACCACTTATATAACTTTTTAAATGAAGAATGATAATATTTAACAGCTAAACTATCATCAGATGATAGCCAATGGTTTCAAGGGTGGATTCATAATAACAGACTATATCTTACATTTACATTTACAAAAGGCAGCTTGCAAATAATAAATTTTTGCTGATTATCTCTCTAATATCTCTGTATTTTCTTCTACAGTTCTTCTCCCTCTATCTTTTTTTCTAAATTTTGTCAGTTAATCTCCATTTTTTAAAATAATTTCTGTCCATCAGTCTCTATTTCTCTTTATGTCTGTTTCTCCATCAACAAAATAATTTAAATAAATTGAGTTAATTAATGGATGAAATGGGAAGAGTAATGGACAAAAACAAGGACGAGCAAAATCTGTGGCTTGGACATAGTTATGAATGAAAGAGCACTGCTCATTATCTGTGCAGAGTGTGTAGGAGGGATTGGGGGTTTAAATTAAAGGGTTAAAAGGGAGATAGAGAAGGTGGAGTGGGTTTGGTAACGTATTCAATTATTAGTCATCTCTCACCCATTATTGGACGGCAGATAGAAAGCATAATAGAAAGCAGAGGACTAATGAGAGGGCAGTGAGAATACAAATGTAGGCAGAGATAGCCATTCAGTGGGACACTCAGAATTTAAGAAAAAATGAAAAAACAGTATGAACTCTTCATTTACACTCATACACTCTAGTTTTTAAAGATATCCTAAGTGCATCATAGTGATTCAGTGTGGTACTGGATAATAACATCACCCGCCTCTGCCCCCAAAAACCAACCATTGTAATTAAACCTTCAGCTTCAGAGTGCTTCCCACACTGCCTTTGTTTTGGTTGTGTGCAACTCTTCTCTGCGGAAGAATGACATTTCCAACCTGCTATTACGAGCTGTTCATCAGTCTATTCATGCGAAAGACATTTAGTGACATTAACTTAAGGCTGCGACATACAGAAAGGTAAACACAGTGTTTTTGTGCCTATAATGACCGTCTGTGGTCTCGCCGCAGGAGTTAGAGCACATTGTCTCTCAGATGATGCATGTCGCAGAGTACCTGGAATGGGATGTGACTGAGCTGAAACCAGTAAGGAGGATATTCATACGCTATGCTATGTTGCTTGAGAAATAGAGTATGCATGAAAATATTGCTTACTACCCTGAGACAGTCAAATGTACTCAACATGTCTTCTTTTGTTGTTTTTGCTTTAGATCCTTCAGGAAATGATGCAGGAGATTGACTACGATCACGATGGTACTGTATCACTGGAAGAGTGGATCCAGGGAGGGATGACCACTATCCCTCTGCTAGTCTTGCTGGGCCTGGAGACAGTGAGTCCACAGAGAGAGAGTCACATTTGGTGCTAATACTGAGAAGCCCAAAGCTTTCTTAGATGCACAGTGCTATGCTAGTACAGTACTATGCTAAAACTAAACCTGCACCTGACCATTTTCAGAAGAACACTTTCTGTTTGCTACAGTAAGCTGTACAGTAAGTCACATAACTCGAGGGATGAAACTAGGCAAAGAGCCAATTTTAAGTTGATTCTCTTTAAGTTGTAAATGTAAAAACATAGCATAGCTTGAGTCCCAAAGAGCTACAGCATTAGCTGAAAACTTGGCATATTGCACAACTGACCAAAACAGAGATGCTGTGTAGCGGATTTTTGGTTTTACTCTTGATAAGCTTGGTATCCTACTGCTACTGTGTCAACTGTGAACACCATCAGTTCACGCTTTTTCCACTAGGTGGAAGCATTTGACCACCTTTTAATATAAATCCTTCCAGCGTATCCTTTTTTATGAATGAATATTACTACAAAAGAGTAACAGAAAATCCTGCATTCTGTCCTTACAGAATTTAGACTGATTGACCCAGAATAATGTACAGAGAAAATCAAAATGCTTTGTCTTGATGAAATCCTCCAGAAGTTGATTATGTTAATCTGAATTCAGTGTTTTCAGTGGGAGAAATGTTTCATCACTCATCCAAGTGACTTCTTCAGTCTCAGCTAACTGCATGTTTCCCAAGTTTTATAAGCACTACAAATGCATAATGACTGAATCTAGCACCATTTCCTAAGAATGAGCCATGAGGGTAGTTTCATGATCATTAATATGCAAATTGTCATCACCATTGATTTGTGGCCATGAGAACTGTTCACAGCGAGTTGGAGAATGGCTGCAATCAAAGCTGTAAGAGAGTCAACGGCATCCCTGCAGACACAGCGGACAGGGAAGCAGAAGAACATCATATCAAAGAAGCCCTGAGTAAATGTGGTTATCCCAGCTGGGCATGGGAAGCTGGGAAGAGGCTTGAAGAACACTTCAGGCAATCCAGGAGAGAAGACGGAAAAATGCTGCCTAAGCAAAAACCATTGGCGATCTGTTATGCATCAGGAGTTTCGGAACAGCTGAGACACATTTTTCCAAAACAGTCTCAATGACTTTTAAAAACCAAAAAACTCCAAAAATTCATCCACCGCAAAGACCCAGTTTCCTACCTGAAACAGAGGGATATGGTGTACACGATGAAGTTCAAGAGGAAACCAAACATAGCGCAACATGGAAGAGCTACCCTGTCAGGCCTCTCATTCAGCGATGAAGATGTGCACAGGGAGGAAGGCTGGTTTGAGCATGGAGTCAAGGAGGCCATTTATGTGAAAAGGAAACAACGGTGGCTGAACCGAGGAGGGGGCCTAAGATGGTGAAAGATGGACTCTTATCTCATTTCTTGATTGCAGCTGTTTCACAAATCAGCTGAGACTGAAGAAGTCACTTGGGTGAGTGATGAAATGTTTCTCCCACTGAAAACGCTGCATCCAGAAGAACAAAATCAACTACAAAGTGCTTTTGTACAGAATTCAACGTGCGATAAAAGGAACAAATATAGTCAATCAGATGATTAACTGGTGATTGTCCAGCCTGAATATGAAGCCATGTGATACAGCAGTGGATTAGTGACTCGGTGACTGTTCCAGCAGTTAATCGTTGCACCTGTTTCTGTTGCTGCAGAACGTAAAAGATGATGGGCAGCACGTGTGGAGACTGAAGCACTTCAATAAGCCAGCCTACTGTAACCTGTGTCTCAACATGCTAATTGGACTGGGGAAGCAGGGTCTCTGCTGCTCATGTGAGTAATTCAGTCAGTGTTAAAGGTTTGACAGATGCACTTATCTGTTTAAAAAGATGAAATGTAACATTATAGATCTGCGTGGCCTTTCATGCATGAAAGGTAGTGATAAGGATATTTACATAAAACAACTGACATCAAAAAGTAAATGTCTAATAATTTTGATTTAGTGCCACATGATTGTCTAAAATACAGGACAGGTGGAGACAAAGGAGAAGTAAACCGTTTAACAGAGACATTTATTTTAAAAGGATAAGACCTGCATGTGTTTCAGCCTCCTACAGTGCACCCTTTACTGAGTTATAAAAAGATGAACAAACACATAAGTCAAACCCTAGTGTACATACTTTACAACAAAAGAGAAGTTCTTCTTTGTTCTTTTGCTCATTCAAAACCATGTTTTTGTGTTTTGTTTTGTTTTTTGCTTCAGTCTGCAAGTACACAGTCCACGAGCGCTGTGTGGCTCGCGCTCCGCTGTCTTGCATCAAAACCTATGTCAAGTCCAAGAAAAACACAGAGGTACGTCCAATTGGAGTGTTTACCAGTCGGCACGCTTGGATCAGCAGTGCTCCGTGGAGCTTAGGATAAGGGCTTCTCTTCCTATCATGGAATTGCAACAACTCAATCTGCTACTAAGCATTTCTAATTACCAGGATAAACCTAGTTTAGAGACGGGGATGCAGACAGCACTGTTTGCTTTGCTTTCTCCTCCTCACTCTCTGTTTTCCTTCTTGTTCCTTCTTGCTTGTTTTTCCCTTCCTCCTTGCTTTATTTAATTGTTGTGTCACTTGTGCTTTTGTATATATCTTGTTTTTCTGCACCATGTTTCTTTTCTCACTTTTTTCCCTCTCTGTGTGCTATCTCTCCTTTTCTCTGCAGGTAATGCATCATTTCTGGGTGGAAGGGAACTGCCCCACCAAGTGTGACAAGTGTCACAAAACCATTAAGTGTTACCAGGGTCTGACTGGGCTCCACTGTGTTTGGTGTCAAATCACGGTAAGCCGCCACCCGAGGAGAGGCAGCCACCTCCTTATTATATTCCCACTGCTTCTTGTTGTTTAGGGTTTCATTTTTGCACCTCTCCTACCTCACAAGTCATCCCACCAATTTACACTCCCAAAACACTTGTTTGCAGTTGCACGTTAATAGAAAATAAAATGGAGACAATGACACATGTAATGTAAATTAGTCTGGAGCATATACCTGAAATTGTACACTTAAACATGCGCTCTTATTGACACGAGTTGGTTGTTAATAACGGTTGCCACCTCCTCCAGCTCCATAACAAGTGTGCCTCACATGTGAAACCTGAGTGTGACTGTGGACCCCTGAAGGATCACATCCTGCCCCCCAACTCAATCTGCCCCATCGTCCTGGTAAGACTTCACTTCTGATGGGTCAGCAGTCCCGAGGCTCGGTGAACCTGACCTCGTTTGGAACTGTTACCCGAGGATCCAATCATCAGCCTGTGTTCTCCCACTGAGCTCTGAAATGGCACCAAATTATTTTGTAGAAGTTTATTTCCAAAATTGCATGAGTGCGCTTCACGAGGAAAGACTCTTACTTACTCAATAAAAACTCCATTTAAACTTATGTGAGGAAAGTTTGCCAGAAAAGGTCAAAAGCCAACATAAAAAGTTACAACATGAATTTTTTATTAATAACCTCGTTGTTTTATATTTATATTTGCAACTTTTTATTTGGTTATGGCAGATTTGTAAGTTGCAATATGTAAAATAAGCTTTTCTTTCAGTGAAATTCTTCAACTAGCAACAGATTAAATGTGAACTTATAGGAAAACTACTGGGAAATTACAGATATATAATATTAAGATGGCAGTTTATATTCTGACGTCTTCTTTCTGCTAAAAAAAAAAACAACAAAAACGTTAGAGATTACTAAATCGGCAACCTAGACTAAGCTGTTCACGTCATTGTAGTCATAAAACGATAGCAGTCTCTGGTCTCTAGAGATGACTTTACAGCAACAGATATGAGACACACAGTTCACTCCAATTCTGGCAGTAAACCATGTATTTACCTATGCACTATTCTATCCAATAATATATATATATATTTAACTGCAGAAAAAAAACAATGCTCTTGTAATTGTTTGACCGTTGACCACAGGAAAGACAGTCGACACTGAGGAAGGATTCTCGGTCAAGTCAGTCAGGCCGAGGAAAGATGCAGAGAGCCAATTCTGTCACAGTCGATGGCCAAGGACTGCAGGTTGTACTCGATTCTGGCTTTTCTATTTATTTTTTAACAGTTTTGTGCCTTAATATTTTTTTTATAGTTTTTATTTACTAATCACAATCCCATACTGCAGTGAGCGCAGAATTCATGCTTTGGGTTTGTTTGTTTGCATTTTATTTGTTTGTTTTTAGTTATTTCATTGATATAAGGTTATGCTTCAGAATTTGAAAAGGCCCACAATGAGGAGAGGGGGTTTGAGAAATCCTTAATTTTCAGATTCATAAATTTATTTTAAAATTACAAAAGTTGAAAAATCAGTTAGTAGTTGAAAAAAATCTGTTTTAATCCAGTGAAAGCACAAGTTTTCTCTTCACAAACAAGGGAACATAAGACAGTCCGATTATTTGGGATGCAGGTGCAGAATAAGTGGTTATATGACCTGAAACGTTTTGTGGATGCCTAGAAATAGGCTAATTTTGAAATAAATAAAAACCCAGAGTAACTCAGAGATAAACTAAAAAACATGTTAAAAAGCTTGCTTGCTCAATTCTGCACAGCCATAAATTGGTAACAGTCAGATTATTTTAAGGTCCCATCCAGAAATCAAACCGTTTTTCATTGTTGAATACTGAGTTTTTAAAATGAAGCTCTGTATGATGGGACTCTGCAGGCCCTGCTGGTAATCAGTATCCCATGGCCGAGCCTTGTCCAGCCTGATGCTCTCTAATATCTGTCAGCCAGCATGTTAGCGATGGAAGTCTGCCGCCGTCTGTGGCGACTGCACGTCTACGCGTGGATGAGAGAGAAATATGATGAATCATATCCCAGGCACATCCATCTATGCTCCTCGCTGGCTAACCAGCGTAATAATCAAGATTATTATTTATAATTACAGGAAGTAATGGATCACTCTGAACTGGACAGGGAGCTCATTAATTCACCCTTGGCCTGCTGGGATAGCAGGCAGGGGGAGTTAAGTGCTTCATCTGTGTCAGGGAGAGCACTGGGCGAGTTGTTGCAGACTAACTGCAGGAAGGGTAATTCAAACAGGGGCCGCTGAGTCAGAGCTTGTTTATGTGGCGCTTTGTGAAATCAGCCTCTGACATCGCAGGCTCTGCCTGTCCACAGATTCACTACCGCTCAGAGACACTGGAAAATCCTTTCTCACGTCACTCAAGGCAAACTGTCTGGCTGATTAGAAAACAGTCGCAAATAAGTACTCGGTATCAGGTTGAGAGTACTGACTGACGGTAAGATAGAGGACTTCTTGTTTTTTTTTTTTTATGTCAGAGGTATTTACAGGGCTTTATGGGCTCTGAAGCCAGAAAAACAGCTTGCATTCAAAACTTGAGTTTAATAGTCCCAAACTTTAAAAATAATATTTAAAAGTATTTAAGGATAATGTTGTTGTCAGCTTTTTTAAATAAAACAAAACAAGACAAAAAATATCAAAAAGTGATGCTCAAACATCAAGCAGGATATGGCTTATTTGTCTTTGATGTAGAGGTCTGTTATTGTCAGAATGTTTAAAGAGAACATGAATTAGTTCCTGTAACGTAAGGTGAGTTGTTTCCGTGAGTGATGTGTTTGTGACTTTAATTCACCAATCAGGAGCAGCACTGCCACACTTGTGTTTTGCGTAGTGCAACGACAATAAATGCTTTCCATGGTATTCTATTCATTACTGCCAAAAACACAGATGCTGTATTTCATTTTGAGGCAATCCTGATTAATTGTCCTGGAGCTGGAGATTCTAACCACTGTAGTTCACGTGTATTAATTACCTACAATGGTGGTGCAATTGCCCACTGGTGGACAGTGAAGATACTGCAAGAATTTTAATTAAAATTTTTGCAGTGGAATTTTAGATTTTCATTCCAATTTCTACTTTAAAAAACAAATGTAAAAAAGAAAACTAGAACCTATGAAACAAACCTATTGGATTTCAAAATGAGATGTTATTCATCATTTTCTGACCTATTCTTGATCCAGATCATCATTAGTGGGTTCAAATGGAGCAGTTGTTAAGAGGTCGTAGTAAAAGTATTAACAGAGATATAGTCTCATAAAGCAAAATGAGGAAAAGATATAAATGAACCAGGGGGAAAAATAATGAAGGACATCCTTTGTCATATGCTCATCTGCTGGTTGAATATCCAATTAAATATCTGAGTGGCTCGGCGTAAATTTGAGAATGGCTCGCCTGCAGTGAAAAACGATACTTACTTGAATTATTTGAGTAAGAATGAATACATGGTTTTTTTTGACAATAAAAAAGCAAAACAAGGTTTCTTTGAAAAATAAAGATATTAGTTCCTCAAAAATCAAGGGACCTGTGATAGTGTATAATGTAGTTTCAGAGATACTGGCTAAAATCTCCATCACAGCTCTTCCTTTATAATTAGATATTATAATTAACCCAAGATTAAGTTTTTACTCAGGCGAAGGAACATGAAGCACACACAGACATTATCCCAGCCAGGTAACAGGAAAACTGCAGTATATAACGAATCAGATGACTGGCATGCCTTGAAAGTGCTGTATATACTTGGCAAAATTTCTGAGGGATATGGCTTGAAAGTGAATTCCTGTGAAGCATCCTGCAGTCTCCAAACACCAACAGTTTGTTTTGACATCTCCCATTCAGATCACAACAATAGAGGGCACTCATCCTCTGCTGGTGTTTGTCAATCCGAAGAGCGGAGGGAAGCAGGGAGAGAGGTAAGTACACAATCTGTCTCAACATGCTACAAGAAGCCTCTAAAGCCCCGCTCCTCAGCCGCAGAGGGAAGGCAGCAGCGTGGCCTCTGGCCGCCAAGTGCTTTAGGCTTGCTCAGTCAAATAAAAACAAAATAACATTTACCTAAAGCACTGGACGCCTCCACCGTCAGCTCTCGTTTCTTTCTTTCTCACACACACATACACACACTCTTGCTTCAGACAGCCTTCTCACTGTCATGTCACTGGCTGGTTCCCTTTCTTTAACCCAGGGCTAATTGGGTTATTACTGAAACATATTCATTCACTCCTTATTACTCCGGCCCTCATTTGTTTAAATTATGAGATCAAAATATGACTTCAGCCAGTTGATATAATGAAATTGAAATTAAAATGAATTAGTCTTTCTAATGGTTTCTCCTCAAGGGGACTTTGGGTATGTCCCACCCCACTGCCCAGTCCACTGCCTCGTTACATTGTGATTGGACCCTGGACTGCATTTGCACTTAACAGGCTAAATTCCCTGAAGTGGAAACGAATGTGTGATATTTGAGAGCGACATTTGCATTGCTTCTTAGTTTTTTCTGATGTTATTTTTTTTATTTATTTCTTCTGTAGGATTTACAGAAAGTTCCAGTATCTTCTGAACCCAAGACAAGTCTACAACCTGGCTAAAAATGGACCCATGCCGGGGTACGTTGTTGACCAGATCATCTTTAGTGATATCTCACACATCTGTAGTGTGAGATACCGTTTTAAAAATGTATTATTTCCATGAAAGAAGCTAAATGTCAATATAATATATTTTTTCACAGGTTACTTTTTTTATGTTTAAAGCATCCAAATTTCACACTCATATGACGATTGAGGTTTGCTTTTTTAAAGTGTTTCAGACACATAAATATGGCGAGAGGAAAAATCTGCAGCCCTTTTATCAATCTAAGATCTAAACCCTAAAAGCAGGTAGATATTTTCCAAAATGATTTGTGTTTTAAAATGTAAAAAAAAAAAAAGATTATATTTAAAAACACTGTAGCTTATAACCACAGATAAACACAGAAAGCACATCAGCAGCCTTAACAGAAATGAAAAGGCTCTTTCAGTGTACTCATGAAAATCAGAGTATTGTTTTCTAATGTAATTAAAAAAGTGAACATGACTGCTCTTAGATTATTAAATCCCAAAACAACTGCCGTGATATATCTAAAGAACTGAAAAAATAATAAATAGTAATAATAACGACTATAGTATAAACAAAGCAAGAAAAAAGGAAAAATAAAGATTCACAACTTCTTTACTGATACACTATGCTCAACATTAGTTTTATATTTTTTGTTTTATGTGTTAATTTTTCTTTATTAGCTTTATAGCTGGCAGCAGTATCTGTAGTAAGTTACTTTGCATTAAGAAAATTGTCTTTTTATATAAATTATTGCGGAAAAATTGAAAGAACTGATTATAAAAGGAGAAGCAAAGATAGGAAAAACACAAAATCTAAAAGCATCCCTTTGTTTGTTACCTCACTAATCAGATCAGCTAATGACCTTCTGTTTACACACCCAGTAGTGTTTTCGGTTGTTGCCCACATATAATAACCACCATCACATGCAAGAGAGGCCTGTAGTATTAAACCTCTCACTCGGTTCCCTCAGACAGAACAGACACAAATGAGGTGAGTTCACACATAACAAATCCTGGAGACGATAGCATCATGCTGACGAGCAGCGACTCCATATGCATAAGGCTGAACGCAGAGCTGGTGACACAAGTGACTGACGGATAGAGAGAGGTGAAACACTCGCCATACCACATGTGATCGCGCATACAGACAAGCAGCTCACTGCAGGCTGGTGGTGTGGGCAGCTCCAGGTTTCCTATGGTTCACATTTGTGATTAAGAAAATGAATGGATGATTTACATTCACAACGCTCCTCCACTTTGCTGTTTGCGTCCAGCAGCGTTTAAACACACAGGAATGCCTCAGCGTCGTGCTGCCACGTTGTTTGGCTTTGATTAGATGTGAAAACAGAATCTTTGTGTCTTATAAAAAATAAATACACAGCAGCACTCACAGGGTGCAAAAAAAACCTCCACGAGGTTGAGACTGGCACAGCTCTCACTGCGCCAACGCAACTCCCAAGTTTTAGGGACTGACCTCGTGGCCACTGTTTGTTTCTCTGTTGATGTGCCTGAAACATCACCTGCCTCTCCTCTGCAGTCTGGGGCCGAATCCGGGGCTTCTTCCTAGAGTTGAGAACATTCCAGATGACCTTCTCCTATTCTAACCTTGTTAATATTTTGTCAAGTGTACTCACTGCAGCACACATTAGCAGGGTGAACGGTCACCGTCGGACACTGCAGGCCGAGGCAGCCGCACGCACTGCTGTCAATTAGCTGCCTCACTAATGCAATTACAGCAAATTAAGTGTTTGTTTCTTGGTATTTAAATATCCCCAAAGTTGCCTTTCATGTTTGCGGCCGTCTGTTTTGCGTCTAATATGGTTTGTGGTCCCAGTTGGAGAGTAATTGAGCGAATCATTTACCCGCCATACGAGGCTTGGAGGCTGGCTCATTCAGTTAGGGCTTTGTTATTGTGAAGGAACGGAAGAAGTTGGACTGAACACTGCCTGTCATGATCCAATTAGGCCTCGAACAGGCAGGCTAGCTCACTGAATGAATAATTATCAATGCGACATGTGTTATTTTGTGGGATTAGATGGGGGTTTGCAGTGAAGCAGTGTGCTGTTGCAGTAGGCTCAAAAATATGCTCATAATATGCACACCGTGTCTGTGTCATGTGAATTTTAAACGCAAGAAAGACTGAACAAAGAGACATTTTAATGCACCTTAATTTTTAAAATCATTTTTAATTATTTTCAGGGAAAACTGAAGATAAAAGATATCTTCTGTAACCAGTGCAAGACATCTAAAAGTAAGACGTTTGTTACAGGTTGAATTTCTTCAGAGATGTTCCTGATTTCAGAGTGTTGGCCTGTGGAGGGGATGGCACTGTGGGCTGGATCCTGGACTTCATTGGTACAGATTATGCTACTTTTCAAACATATTTTTTTTTAATTTTGTCACAACTTTGCCAAGAATTTGGTCCTCATGTTCATTCCAAAAAAGCAAAAAACAAAAAAACTGCAAGCCTTCTGAGGTGCTACAGTACATGTGCACATACTGCATTCAGTTACCTGTAAAGTAATAAACATAGTACTGTAGCACTTAAACACCCCATTTCCTTTTTTGGCAAAATTGCCTTTGTTTTTATTATTTTTCAAAGGCTGCAGCACTCTTGTTGTCCAGCCTGAAATGGTAAAGCGTAATAAATGGGTTGTATATGAACACTTTCATTACATCCAAGCCTGTGTATTCAGAGGTGGTAAAATGGGATGATTACGTGAGTTGGAAAACAACATATTAGTCATCATTTGAAGGAAAAAAAAACACCCGGCCTTCTCTGTTTGGTCTTGAAGATGTGTTACTTGTTTGGGCTCTCAAAAATTGCCTCAATTTTTTATCAATCAAAACAAAGAGAGGTAATAGCTGTCAGGCAAAATGTACCTCTTGAAATAGACTGTACAACTGGACATTCATGTTGACTTCTAGTATTACTAGTTGGGCTGAAAAGGGATTTGATGGTTTCTTTGCAAGTTCTTGCAGTGAGTTTGTTTTCTTGGTTTGGCCTTGTTTCACATCTTGTTGTGATATTTGCCCTGCTGCTCCAGATAAGGCCAACCTGGACAAGAACCCCCCTGTGTGTATACTTCCTCTTGGCACGGGCAACGACCTGGCAAGATGTCTGCGATGGGGAGGAGGTACTGACAGAAAACAGATACATAACAGTCAACAACATGGCCTCACATCCCTTTGCTGTAGTTAAAGGTAGAGGTATAAATGTCCCGCATTAGAAATCCAGTGTTAATATTGTTTGTAACGCTGTAATTATTGTGGAACATCAATGTGGCTAAAACTAATAATTACTTTATTTGGTGCTCTGAAAATAATATGCAAATTAACTGATTAAATAGAGCAAAGAAATCAAAACAGTGGAATGCCCAGAGTGGTGTCTACATGTTTTGTACTTTCCAGGCAAATACATAAATATTCAATTATATAAAACAAAGAAAAGCTGCTTTTTTTTCTTTTTTTTTTAAAGGTATTTATTTATTTATTTATTTTAAGAGACTGCTTTGAGTTCATGGGCAAGCACTTAGAGACATGCGGAAGGAAAAACTCCCTTTTAACAGGAAAAAAAACCTCAAGCAGAACCAGGCTCAGCCATCTGTCATGACCAGCTGAGGTGGATGTATTGGAGAATTGTACAGAGACCAATATCACCTAAATAAAGCACATTCAACAATAAATAAATAACCTTAGCCAAAGCTGCCCACACAGTGTGTTAGTATGTTTAACTGCTCAGGAAGTTATAGATTTGTATTCTATATTTCACAAGCATTACAAAAATGCTGTTTTGGCAGTTTTTATTCAAAGCAGCTACATCCCTTGAAATACTTATTTATATGGGGAGTTCACATTTGAAATGAATAGAGAAATTAAACTTTGAGACCAGAACTCGGTTTTTTTTTTTCCAACCAGGCTGTAGACAATTTATTTTCTGCGTTTAATTCACTTTGGATCCAACCTCAAAAGGAAATGCCGTTTTTGGCACTTGTGAACTGACTTAATTTTTTCACAATAGGTCAAAATACCAAATAAAGAACAAACAAAAATGTCCAACACAATATAACCTAAGGATTTTATAATAACAAAATCATTAAGTATAAGTAACAAAATTGAGTAATACTGGAAATAAATTGTCCATATGCATGTATAAAAAAATATTTGGAAACTCACTTGTATTTTCTTGTATTTGCCCATGCACCTGTGTTTGCAAAGTGTCAGTCATGTGGCACGAGATATTCTAGACCCATTTTAACATCTCACTTGTCTCATCTTATTCTTCCTGAGGCTATGAGGGCGAAAGCCTCCTTAAGATCCTGCGGGACATTGAGAACAGTACAGAGGTGATGCTGGATCGCTGGAAGATTGATGTCACACCCACAGACAAGGAAGAGCGAGGGGACCCAGTGCCTTACAGCATTATAAACAACTACTTTTCCATCGGAGTGGTGAGTTGAACACTGAGACAATAAGGTGCAAAGATACCTTTTGTTTTAACTTGGTATTTTATGTTATATGATTTTGATGTAATACCCTTTGTCAGATCTTCTCACTTTGAACAGTATTTAATAGTGTTTAGTGCTGAAGAAATAAAACATGATGTCCACATTAAATACATTTAGATGTAAATAGTCTTTGTATTTGATTTTATACATAATTGTTTCTGCACACACACAAATGGCAGCTAATTGCATGTTGCTTAGCAATTGCACGATGCCTCTCACTACAAAAACACCTGCTTGTGAAGGGGATTGGGGTAAGTCTCACGTTTTAGGTGTCAGATGTGACTCTCGTGTTGAAACAAACAAAAGAAAAAGCAGTAAACTGTTTAGCATCTGCATATTCTCAGGGATTTTGGTGTTATTTCTTCACACATTTTTAATAATCAAAATCAGCAACGTAAATATTTTGACTGTTTTTGATTGAAACTAAAAAAAATCTATGAATAAGTAAACTTGCTAAGACTATAAAAACAAAGAACGATGTGTAAAAAGAAGGCAATGTGCAAATTAAGATAAAATTAAAGATTTTATGGGTTTAAAAAGTACTTTAGCTTTAGTTGAAAAAAAAAACTACAATGAAAACCAAAAATGCAACCTTAGGCTCAATGTGTAAAGTGATGTGTTGAAACATTCTTGCTATAAATACTACTAATAATAAGATTACAATTTTAACTTGTATAGATGCTGCATTCCCAGGTTGGGTGTAAAGGCTTTAACAAGCTTATATCACAATGCAGGACATAATAAAAAAACAAAAAAAAACTACCACAATAAAGACTGTCAATGATGAACCAGTTGGAATATAAATTTCCTTGTGGGGCTCGCGTGGGTAATAGATGTGCTGTCCACTAATCACAGGGTTGATAGTTTGATCCTCACCTTTAGCAAGATACTGAACCTCAAGCTGTTTCTGCTGGGAGGCCGGGGCCATTGGTGTGTGAGCATGTGTAAACAGGTGAATGGGAAGCATTGAAAGTGTTGTGCTGAAATACTGTAATGGCTCTCTGTAAGTGGAGACAATTTATCATTTGTGCACTGCTGAGAGAATGTGAATATGGCACCTTTTTACGCCTTACACACCAAAGGAAGGTTCAGTCTTTGTAAGAAAGAGCCTCAGACAAAGAATGATACCAGTAGACAGTTTAACCTAGAAAAAAAAAATAGAAATAGCTGCTAACGTGTGGACTCCTGTGCTTAAAATTAAAATTCCTCTCTCAATAATTCTTCTTTCTGACTGTTATGGAAGGTTGAATACAGAAAGTAGAACAGCGAGTGGAGTACATGCAGTAACAGCCTAATCAGTCAATTTATTTGTTGTGATCACATTGTGGTTAGGCCTTTATTGAGATGTGCTCAAACCTCTACCGTCTCTGATCGATAAACAGGGCCTGTTGTGTATTTGCATGAAGTTACGCATCCATTAGCACCTCCCCTGTCCATCAGCACCATAATGACACTGATTTCACGTAGCTCATGTTAGCCATTACTGATAAATGTCAGGGGGAAATATGGTAATTGACATTTACAGGTGGTAGAGGAGGGAGTCGCTCGGGTTTGTCAGATTTGTAGAGACCATGGCAGGGACATAAGTGATGCATGGCCCTAGAAATGTTAGTTGAATAACACCTCCAGCCTGGGCTCTTAATGACGATGTTTGAGGATATTAGAGGACGGGTCTTGTTAACATTGTGATAAAGGAGAACAATAGCTGTAATCTGTCTACAGTGATGAACATATGGTGATGTGTTCAGGGGGAAGTGGTAACAGTTTGAAATACATCCCAGAGCATTCATCCAAATGTTCAAATGCATTAATAGCCTAGCATAAATGTCAGACACACAAGTTACTTCATCTGCTGCTTCATTTGGAGAACTTTCAAGTCAGATTTATTTGTGTAACATTTTCAGAAACAACAAATAAGTGAACATTCAAAGATCGACTTCTGAAAAAGGCGATCACAAACAAGAAAATAAATGTATTGCTATCAAATTATATAATATCATTTATATATTAGCATTTTTCATCATTATGTTAAAATGGTACATTTTTGCCTACTTGATTTGTAATGGAGATTGTTGATGGTAAAAACAACATTCAGCCAAATGCAAATGGGCCTTTTTAAAAAACACAGAATGTACAAAAGATTGTTGTTACTAATGTGAAGCCATCTTTTGTTTTGTGTCCTCTCATACTAGCTGCAACTGTGCACCATGATCTTTTTTCTTCAAAGTCAGAAGTGACTATGTTTGAATGCTATGTAGAGTGCTAAGTCAACTAAAGTTAATACTTGCTATCTTTGTTAGCAAAGTGTATCAATAGCCTATATGCATGCATCATGCAGACATAAGTAGCTGCTAATGTATCAATAACACAATTTAGTAGCAGAATTCATGTAACCAGGTGTGTCAACGCTGACCTGTTACCTAACAATACATAACATTAACCCTTAATGCATTTTAAAAAGTGAGTTATACAAATTCACCCCCAAAGAGTTAAGATAAAAAGCTTTTTTTCTTCTTTTTTCCCAAACTGCCAGGCAGACATGTTTATTTCTTACTTCGAAACTTCGAAACTGATGTTAACTCTCTTTTTGGTACCTAAAAGTGGTCATTCAAGAAATTTTTGATACTTCTGCATTGGCAAGACTGCGATTGTTTTAAAGGTACAACATGTAGCTTTGAGCAGTCGTAGAGTTGGGTTTCATTCTTTTTCACTGAACATTTAACTTAAGTGATAGAGAAAACAGTGATTGGAGACTGCAACTCAACCAAAATAATTGCAATTGTGTGCAATAACCTTGTGATCTTGTTGCATTTGAAATGGTTGCTTTGAAGGCAAGGACCAGGTCTGTTACCACTCACAGCCAGATGTCATCTTCAAACCGACTTTGGTGTGTCAAACCAATAAAACAGAGTCAGTCTACTATCAGTTTGACACTGAATGAGGGCAAGTTGGCAACTGCATCGAATGTGTTTATATAATCTGGTGACTAACAGTAATAAATTGGCAAAAAAACAAATGCATTGCAGACAATGACAGACTAGGTGCAGGTTGGCAATTTAACTTCAGACTGTGGTGCTCTGCAACCTTGCTATTATATAGAACTATAACTACAGCAAAACCAGTTGATAACTAGTTGACTCAAGTCCCGTTTGACTCACCAATTACTGGGAGTCAGGTTCCCTTCCAAATAATTGTGACCTGTGCAATCCAAAGTAGGGTCTCACACGCAACCTCTAGGTGACCAGTTGGCTGCAGAAATTACTCGCAATTGATTGCCAAATGTGAAAATCTTCAGTGTAGTCACCAGGTAACCATTGATTTTTCCTAGTTGCAAGGAGGCTGCCATCCTGTTTTTACGCTTGTGTGACTGAAACATAAAGATGCATAATTTTGCTCAAAATGTGGTGGATTTTAATGTTAGTACGTGCAGTCAACCAAACATGCAGTACTCTAAAAAAAAACGTGAAGTTTTAATGCTTTAATGATTGCTTCTTGTTGAAGCAAACATTGAGAGAAAACGTCTTTGGCCTGACATCTTTGGTTCATAAACTCATTATAACCCCTATTGTCTTTGCTCTGTTGGTGGGATTAGTGTACAGTGGGCGCGATGATGACAAATGAAGTTGTTTGTGGGGGATTAAGAAGACTTTGAGGTCTCTATGGATTTGAGTGTGATAGAATATTTTGTTTGCATCAAATTTTTTGCTTTCCGTTGAATGAGAGAATTACATTAAAGATTATGCGACAAGTCAAGCTAATAATTACTTCAGAGATTATGCAGATGAAGAGTAGATTGTTTCTGTAATGACACTGTTGAAATCAAAAGATCAGCAATAGCAGCCAACTCGGACGATGACTGTCACTGCCAACATATGCTTGAAAGTCATTTCCATGAGACCTTTTAAATTTGTATTCATTTTAGGACCCATTTGGAGGATCCCAAAAGCAGAGTGGTTATGGCACATACCAGACAGATTTTGGCCATCATCTCTTCGTGTATTTCCTGTCTCTCTTTCTTATGTCCCCTTGTAATAAAGGCCAGAGGTGTTTAAACTTGACTGACTGCTCTGATACTGGTCAGTCACAAATAATGCGTTATAGTAACCGAAGAACAATACTTTATCTGATATCATTCTTGTCCCACAGCACAGGTATTTCGTCTAAAAAAAAAAAAAGAGGGCCCATCTTTTTCTCCTTTTCTTGAATTTTTCCAGCCTAACCTTCTGCCATGGCCCAGTTGGATTGAGAATTAATGACGCCATCCCTTTGGGAGGATGTGGAAGTGACGTGAAGTGTAATGATCTCAATCAGGGCCAGGGGTGAGAGACAGAACTAATCACTGAGCGCACTCCGCTACCATAATGCAGTCAGTCGCCCTAATGACCCTGGCACTCCTGTCAAAGCCATTACTCTCCACTGTAGTGAAAGGCACATCAAACCGCTGAAGCCCAGTCATAATTGGACTAAACTTTGAGCTATGAGAGGACATTACACATGTCCTGTATTAATTTGGGTGCCAGATTTTTACATTGGTAATTATTTGAGGGCAGCTGGGGGAGGGCGGGCGGGCGGGGGGGAGTGAGTGAGTTGACAGCGCATCAGACCTGTGAGGGGGTCAGTGCATAAGAATGTGTCATTCAAGCTTTGGCCCACTACTCCTGTCATATTGGTGTTTTATTGTGTTGTTTTTACACATACAGTCAGAAAACTAGTAAAATGTATACGTTTAGACAAACACAACAACCTACCTAATATAGTTAACCCAGTTTATCCCGTTTTCTGAGCTCTTTAAGAACACTTCTTAATAACTGTGATTCCAAACTCACGTTTGAACTCTGAGGGAGTAGATGAAAAATCAAATATCACATCATCTAGTTGATGTTTTGCTTTATTTTTCAACTCAATTTTGCAGAACAGCTAAAATTACACTCGACCAAGAAAGCTCTTTGTAACTTACAACAATTTTTAAAAGTTATTTATTAAATTCTGCTTAGATAAACATAATTATATATTAATTAAACATTTGAAACCCATTGAAACGAAAAGATATTTCTTGATAAGTCGTGTTTGGTGCAAAAAAAACCCCTGAAACAATTTTGTCATTTTATACTACACACATTTTGAACGTACCCTTGACCAAGATGTGCAGTGCACGCTGGTGTATTAGCATGGTGCATAGTGAATAATTTAAAAAAGAAAACAATGGGCAAGGAAGAAAAAAATAGCTGTTCACCTGCAATTTATTACAAGAATGGAAATAAAATAATTTTATATTCAGAATATTACAGTATTGTAATTTGCAAATTTCAATTTTATATTTTAGATTGGTCAAAATTGATTTTCACAAAATAATTTAGCAGGTAAAACAAAACATCAAAAGCACAAAGTGATTTTGTTTCAGAAGCTTTCCAGGTGGGGTTGTTTCTATTTGTTTTCTATTTTTGTTTGTGTTTCTGAATAAAAAATGAAAAGAATGAACAATATGAGATTTGGAACCAATCAAGCAACGTGGTGGTGATAACTATTTCATTTTAGTCCAAATTATTGCCTAACTGTAAATCAAAGCTAATATAATAATATTTTTGTTTTTGTTTTGATAGAGGTTTTGCTTTTCTTTGTAAATTTGTATATGACTTTGAACATTGTTCATGTTTTTATCAAACATTTGTACAGATAAAATTATATTTTGTTATATATACTATATGTGAATACTGTAAATGTTCTGTATTTTGGTTATAGGAGCATTAGAGTGTTTTCTTTTTTAAGTTTTACAATTTAAAGCAAATAAACAGTACAGCAATGTAGAACGACAAAGTGCTTTATCCACTCTGGGTTGCTTGAAATCGCTGTTTACTGTTGCAAAGCCACAGCTCCACTTGTACAGATCTCAGATAATAGTCCCAAACCAAAGGGGAGACAACCTCTCCTGGCTTTTGCTCTCTTGTTTGCAGCTATTGTCCTGTTTGTAACAAAATCAAGTTACAATCTCTCAGATATATCCATCACCTCACCTTTCTTGCTCACGATGGAAGCGTGAGGCGAGTCTGCGGGGATCTTGAAGAAATCTTTTGGTCTTCTGCTTACAGCGTCTTGAAGAGACATCAAGAGAAACTCCATTGATTTTTCTCTTTTGGCTTCTTCTAAATTTCTGTACAGAGAGCTAGCAGGGGGTCCTCCCTGTAGGTGCTGTTTCAATAGTGCCACTCAAAATGGAGTGGGTCAAAACAGATTGCTTCAGCGGAGGGGGGGCGAGGAACAAGCCCAGAAAGTTTACAGCAACTTTTCCCCCACTCTTTCTTGAGATGTCTTCAGAGCAAGATAAGTTTTCATCAGAGTTTTTCACAAAGGCCAGTACACGTTTTTCTGCTGACACGGACTTGGAAGTGTAAATTAAAGGAAGTTTTACTGTTATTTTTCCTTCATTAGAGTCAGGCCTCACGCCCTGAGAGGTTTTGTGCATACTTTATGGCATATTTGAGTTCATATGTTTTGTTCACCTGCTTACTGGTGTTCCGATTAAATACCCTGTTTAGCATTTTTGCACAAATGCTCTTTGATATTAAAATATCCAATATATTTCAACTCAAACTGCGGTGCTGTGCTCCAGTACATTTAAACAGTTAATGCCCAGGTTAATACAAAGAAAATATACCACTGTGAAGGGAAATTTATTAGTAGGCAGTAGTCTTTTTTTTTTCATTTCAAAAATGAGATTACAGGTAAACTAAAGTGAAACACTTCATACACATTTAAATCGTTTATTTAAAAGTACCTTTGACTGCATTGTGATTTTATAAAAAACTGTGCAATATTCAAAATGTTATTGTTATTAATCAACAAAAACCTTTGACATGTGAGAGAATGTGGAGTGATTATAGGTATTTAGGTTTAGAAGTAGACTGGAGAAAATCTGAACTGCAGAGAGAAGAGTGGTGAGTGACATACAGAGAAAGGCAGAGAGAAAACAACTTGGTTGCTGAGGTTTCAGCAGCATCCTGTAGGATGGTTAGGAGCAGTATGTGTTTAATTAATTAGCCCGTATGGAAGCAGCATGTTTTCACCAGGGTCTCTGTCAACTTCCTCCAAAGCTTAGCATCCTTCTGTGTACTACAGCTCCTATAATCTTAGAGATAAACACCATGGACATCCAAGATGTGCCCGCAATGTTTGAGAAGTGTGGAGTAAACTACCATCTCCAAATATCAGCTGACATAAATTTAAACTTTAACGTAATAAAATTTTGCATGCTATTAATTGCTGTAATGACAGAAGTACAAAGGATTATTAGGGCCACACTAAAAAAACATATTAAAGATCATTTTGAGAATAAAGTCGAAATTTTGAGAAAAAACTTGAAATGTGGTGATTACAGTTGTTTTTTCAAGACTGTACCCTCTACAAAATGCCTTGCGTGGATGATTTAGTGAAGCAAATTGATCAGCCGTTTTGTGATACAACATACATCCTCTTTATTGCACAAGGGTGTAACCATCAATAACCTTGCATCTGTCCATTACCAGTCATTTCATTTCATACAAATCCACGCTTCCAACTTTGTGTGGTTTTTTCCATCTGACCATTTGCAGCTTTCTGCACCATCTATTGAAAGTCCTTACACTTTACCACCGCACTGTGTTTATGTGCTAAAAGGGAAATCATTTCCTTCCTTGTTACTAAAACTGGCAGTTTGTCTTGAAAGAACAACTGTGATCTCCACCTTTCGACAAAATAGATTTTTGATTTTATTCTCGGAATTTTGACTTTAACCTCAAAATGATAAATACATTTTTTTCTTAATGAGGTCCTAATACTTTGTCGTAGAGAAGAGCTTATTTATTAATTAATTAATTTTTTTACCTAGAGTTCCATACATTAAAGTGTCCAAAACTAGAGGTTGCAGGATTGTAATTCACTTATGATCTGTTGTTAAACTATTACACTAACTTGCTTAAATAAAGCATACGATTGTACTGTCTCTTTCAGGATGCCTCAATCGCACATCGTTTCCATGTTATGAGAGAGAAGCACCCTGAGAAGTTTAACAGCAGGTATGTTTCTGTTTTGTTCTTTTGGGCCATTGGAGCTATTGCCATTGGCCGAGAGGCATTGCACATCCTGGACCAGTAAATGGCAGGGCTCACCCAGAGAGACAGACAACCATTCCCTGTCTCATCCACATCTATGGCTAAATTCAAATCACCAATCAACTTAACATGCAAAATCCTCAAAGAGGGGCCCTGCTTAAAATCAATATCTCTTAACAAACATATTGATCAGTGGTTCCCCAGTTTTTCAGCTGGACCACTATTTTATGGATGTACCCAAACAGGCTTTGCTTGAAACATCCTTTTGTTGCATTGTTTTTTTGAAAAAAATTGACTGCAGTTAATACATACAGTTTGTTTTGGACGTTACTATGAATGGTAGAGATCTATTGTCTGGTTTGGGTTTACCTAGTACTCTCTTCACTAACTTGTCCATACAATCCTAGCACTACGGAAGTTTCATGGCCTCACTGTGCTCCTCCTGTTTCACTATGTGCTAGATGTTCTGGTAATTTATTAAATAGCAATAGTTCTCTAGTCTTTCTAAAGGTCTTTAAAAGGTTTTTAGGGTTTTTGTTTTTAGGAGAGCGGATTTTTTTTTGTTTGTTTGTTTGTTCAATTGTTTTGTTTTTTGTTTGTTTGTTTTTTAGACATTGACTGATTGTGTCTGACACCTTTTTTCTGCAAAATGAAAACTAGCGTCCTCTGAAAGACAGCTTAACAAAGAAGCAATTTTTTAAATTGTATCTTTACACACTTTGCGGTCCTTGTTCCCATTTCTTAAGCTAAGATAAAATAGTTTGACATAATATTAGGCATAATTATTGCACCAATGGTGTGATTCCGAGAGAGTTACTACCTAAAAACTAAAGCATGGACATGCTGAGATATATGTCTTGGCATGTGGTGTCCCCCAGTAGTGTCCTCAACTAGAAGGAAATGGAAATGGCAAATTTCAAGGGTAAAAACTATCCACAGTGCAGGAACAGTATCTGAAAGTCAGGACTACAGGACCTGAGATATACATCTATCCTTTCAATTGATCCATCTACTGTTGCATGACAATAATCCCCAAAACACACAAAAAAGCATCATCAGTCATGGATTGGCCTCCCCAGAGCGCACACCATGTGGGGTCATCTTGACAAAATGGAATAAAAAGCAGCTGACATCCAAAGAAGACATTTGAATGTCCTTCAAGAAGCCTGGAGAATTGTTCCTGAAGGCTGCTTAAAGAAATTACAAGAAAGTGTGTGTAAGAGAGTTCAGACAGTGAAGAATCAAGGTTTTCATACCAAATTGCTACACCCATTTCACATTTTCCTTTTAAATATCAAGAAAGGAAAGATGACTTAAGACTTTTGCACAGTATTGTTGATCTGTAGCATTGTAATTTGCTAGTTAGGGGAATCAAGGGAAAAAATCTGTCTCACTTATAACTTGTATTGGACCCCCTGCCTATTTTTGGATGGTACACCATCATTTAATGAGTGTGGCAGTGATTGCAAAAGTACAGAGTTTGTGATTATCTAGTCTCTTGTTTATTTCTTTCTTGGAATAAAAGCTATTATGTGACATTGCAAGGTTCAAATTTTTTCATCTACCACCCATGTCTAACAACAAACTCCTCCACCTTTATTCTTATATATGTCGGTACAAAAATGAAGGACATTATGATAGATCATTTCTACCGACAAGCTCAACATAAATAAATCTCAAGTTCATAAAACATAAAAAGAAAATATCAGAGAAATCAAATCATGCATTTTTCACAGTCTAAATAAACCTGCAGTGCATTTGCAGATCCTCTGTTTGACCCTTTTTATGACTGCACAACATGTTTCTTCTCAGCAGGATGAATGGACGGGCTACATGTTTAGCATTTGTGATTACCTTGAGGAGATGCATTCACCTTTGGAGATGAAAAAATGTGGCATCTATGTTTCCATCAATATTTAACATCTCCAATACATCTCCACTAGCGCCAGGGAGTAATTGCAGGCCTAATTGAATTTGCTTGGCTAGTTTGACATCATGGATCAGTCAGACTGATGACACACAGCCTCCTAATAATCCCATTTGTACTCATTATCATATTTTACTCTGGCCTTAGTACAACATTTAGCCAGCTATCCTTCTGCTGCACGAACATGCAGATAAGCCAGTGAAATGGTCCAAGCGGAAGTGAAGGGGGTTTCAAATAAACACGGGCCTGTTAGTCAACGCTGACAATGATTACGACAGATGTGGCAACATTTTGGAAAAGAGCCAGCAAGCAAGAAAGGACTATATCAACTCTGAATTTCCTCATTAAACAAAGAGGGTGTTATGTGGTCATCATCCACTCCAACATGGTGCCACATCCTTTGCAGATGCTGGTAAATCATTTTCCTGTTTATCGCACTCCATCACATTGTGCGTCTACATTTTAGGCATACAGACTGCATCTCTGTTGTTTTACCTCATCTTAAGCCATAGTGAAAAATGATTGAGATATTTTAAGAAAATTATTCTGTCTGTTATTTGAATTCAATTAATAATTCACACAGGGGAATGAGTTTAGGATCTCTCTATTACACACTATCCTTGCCAATTCAATAATGCATGATTATAGTTTTTCAAGGTAGCATAGATTTTGTTAGATTTGTCCAAAGGGCTTATGTCCATTGGAAGTATATTGCAACTTATCACTGAGTCATTTTCCTGCAGCTGGAAGCTCTTTTTCAGGAACTTCTATGACAACTGAAGCAAAGGGTTGCATGTCTTGAGGGGAAGATTTCATTCCACTGTTATTAAGTAGGCGTTGGTGCAAAGCGAATTAAAGAAGACTGAGCAAGTACAATGTTTTTAACAGTATTCAAAAATCATGAAACTGATTTAATATATTAATTCACTGTAAGGTTTCACTTAAACAGTTGTCACTATACAGAGATATGTAATGATAGTTACAGTTTGCTTTAAAATAAAAAATTAAAGTGAATATACCTTGTAAGTTTAAGCAATATTTCAATAAAAAGAAAATGGAAGCATTGTTACTACGAAATACGTTTAGAAAGATCCAATTTTCTTTTTTTTTTTGTTGGGTTTCATATAAAATATACACAGAAGGTGCACACGATCTTTAGAGCTGAGACAATGCAACATATGGTTTTCATTTCTGTTATAACTGATTAACTCTTAACAGATGATGTTTAAATAAAATTGAAATATTCCTTTTTTGGTGTTTAATATGCATACTATTGGTGTTGCAGGGAATTTACCTATGAAAAGTATATAGCAAATTATATTTTTTATAGTATAATTATAATTTTTTATGATTCTTAAATTAAAGGAGTTCTTAATTGTCACTAAAATAAGACAACAAATTAACAAATTTCCCACGTGTGGGACTAATAAAGGTTATCTTATCTTATCTTATCTTATCCTAAAAAATGTGATTTATTGTCCTTTCTGCTCATTTCAGTTTGACCCCCTTTTTCTGCTTTAATTCTTCACAGCAAAGATTCGACAAGGTGCTAGAAACCTTCTTAGAGATTTGGGCCCATATTTACATGATAGTATCACATAGAAGCTGTAAATTTTTCAGCTACACACCCTGTGATGGGAATCTCCCATTCCATCACATCATAAAGGTCCTATATTGGACTAATATCTGGTGACTGTAGAGGGCATTTGAGTTTAAACCAGTTTAAAATTATTTGAGCTTTGCTCTGACCTCTAATATCAGAAAGTGGTATTTTTACTCAGAGAACTATCACTCACTTCATAGTTTCTTCTTTCTGGACCATTCTCTGTAAACCCTAAACACTGTTGTGTGGGGAAATTCCCAGTTGATCAGCAGTTTCTGAAATAGTCAGACTAGCCCATCTGACATTGACATTTGAATCCTTTTTCTTTGCCGTTCTAATGCTTTGTTTAAGTTTCAGCAGGTTGTTTTGACCATGTCTACATGCCTGAATCCTCTGAATTTATACCATGCTATTGGTTAATTAGATACTTCTGTTGATAAACAGATGAATGTACTTCTCTTTTGATTTCACTTTAAGAATACAAGCAAAATCTGCCATTTTATAAATCCGCGGTTAATAAACTTCAATGCAAAGCTAAGAATGTCGTCTTAATACTGATATTTAAAATGTAGCCATTGTTTATCTGTCATCCTTTTTGATGCTTTGCCTTTGCTCTAGATTTAGTTTCCAGGTCACGATATATAATAAAAAGTAACGCATGAGACATCAGTACAATGTGTGAAGAAAGAAATGTCAAAGCGTGACTGTTTTTATATGACAGCAGTAATAGGTGTTTTATGAACAAAAATCTATATATTTATGTCACCGCTGTGACCTTACAGAAACTACATGTTTAACCAGCTCTAATTGCCAGAGAAATAACATAATTAATGAACAGCACTAATTATGAAATGAGGGGATTTTGTTGATGAAATGCTGGGGTCATATTCTCTCTCTCCTTCCATTTTTCTCATTCTTTCTATCTCTTGTATTTGCACCTTGGGGTGATTACCAGGGTGAAGGTGTGAAGATTTGACACTCTGCAGATAGATTCATTTACTGCCACTGCCGGACCTGGAGGTGATAATGAGGTCGAGGATTAAAAGCAGACAATCAGTCGGCCCGTGACGAGGGCCGCGCCACCTCCTCCCTCTCATGACACTCCTCTTCGACCGCCTTGTTAAAATATACTGGTCCCTTTCCCCCCCATTTTTTGCTGATCTCCCATGTAATTATACACTAATCTCTAACTCTGATGGGAGAGATGGATAGTGAGAGAAACAAGGAAAGAGAGGTGGAGAAGCAGAGAGTTGAGAAATTAATAACTTCGATTTTTGTGTACAGTTTCATTCTTTTATACTGTTAACTTTTTTCATGTTCTAACCAGTGCTCAGATTTGGCACAACCCTGGTACAGTTTACACTAATATCATTTTTTTTACACAATGTAACTCATATGAAATAAAGTGACACCAAATTGAGGCAAAATAACAGTCACAAGAAAGATTTTTCTGTCTTCCCTTAAGCATGATTGGTAAAAATGTTCTGGCTTGATAGTTGTACATTTCCTAAACAATCATCTCAGCCTTTTTGTTTTCTTTGTTATCAGTTTGTAATTATTTTTCCAGTGTTTAGCACATTTTACTTATAACAATACTTATTTGAATTTCCCTACAGCTTACAAATTCTTGTAGAAATTACCTACCCAAATTGATATAAGCTGCTCTAAGACTTAATTGCAATGTGTAACACCAGAAAAAACAGTGCACAATAGAACCCAGTGTAATCACATGCGGTGTGATAGTCTTGAACCATTGTTCTACCACAACGATATAAAGAATTTACAATGCACAGTGCTAAACAGAACAATGCATTTATTATAGTCTTGTTTCAAGCCTCATTTTATATAGTATCCACACATTGTGGCTATAGCATGGTTACATCTAGGAAAAGATGGCCATATAGACTGTATATAAACAATGGGCATGTTAAAGTGTCCCTGTATAAGATACTAAACGGGAATCAGAATGTCAGTTATCAAATAAACTGCTATATCAATGTGCGTGTGGCTGTTTGGATGAGGCTTGTCAAATAGAAGTGTTCTGAATTCTCAGTAAGAGTAGAAAAATCACTGTGAAAATACCAGTCCATTAACCCTAACCTTACCTAACCAGAGTTGTTTAAGGGTGTTAAAATGAAGAGTTTATATATAGGCCACCATTTGTACTTGTCTAAATAACTGCATTTAAAATTTCCATTGGGGCTGTAGCTATCACTGAGCTTAGTTGGAATAAGACTTGTTAACCTGGTAATCAAGAAAATGAATGAAACACTTGAAAAAGGTTTTTTACCATCTGGCCGGGGCCCTTCTGTGTGGAGTTTGCCCCTCACGTCTGTGTAGGTATTCTCTGGGTACTCCAGTTTACTCCCACAGTCCAGAGTCTTGCAGTTACTGGTGATTCTAAATTGGTTGTACGTGTGAATGTGAGTATGAATAGTTGTCCGTGTCTCTGTGTAAGTCCTGACACAGGCTGGGGACCTTTCCGGGGTGTACCCTGCCTCTTTCTGTATGGCAGCTGGGATAGGCTCCAGCCCCCTGCGACTCAGAATTGGATAAAAAGAGAATGGTTGGATGGATAAATGGCAGTTTGTTGTTCTCTAGCTTTCAGGTGTGTGTTAACTCAATGCTGCAGTCTTCCCAGGAGTAGGTATTTCATCAAAATTCAGCCCAGGGTTAGACCATGTAATGCTGAAAAAAAGACAGCTACATCTCAGGCCCTCAGGCAGCGTGTTAAATGTTAAGGTTCATGACAGTACTATTAGAGAAAGGCTAATATGGCTAGAGAGAAAGCCTCTTCTCTGTAAATAAAACTAACAAAAAAAAAACATTGCAGTGCAGCTTAGGTTTGCAAAGTTGCATCTGAACAAACCACAAAATTTCCGCAACAAATGAGACCAAAGTGGAGATGTCTGGTCATCATGCGCAGTCCCACATTTGCAGATTTATCACAGCATATCGGCACAAACACTTCATGCTCAATGTCAATTATTTGGGCTTGTTTTGCAACCACAGAACCTGTGCACTTGGCAGTCACTGAGTTGACCATGAACTCTTTAATATACCGAAGTATCCTAGAGTCAAATTTTGAGATCATCTGTTCTAAAAACTAAAGCCTGATGGAAATTGAGTCAGCAAATCTGTAACAGAATGGTTGAAAAAGAAAAGGAACAAGGTGTTGCAATGGTCCAGTCAAGTCCAGATCTCAACCCAATTGAAATGCCATGGATGGACTTTAAGGGAGCTGGAAATAAATAAATGCTGCAAACCTCGATGAACTGAAGCAATGTTGTAAAGAAGAATGGGAAAAAATACAGAAAGCAATTACTTCATGTTGTTGCTGCTAAAGGTAGTTCTTCACATTGCTGAATCATGGGTTGAAACCACGATTACATAGAGTCCTGTGAAAACTTTCTTATTCATATAACTGTATGTTAAATATGATTTACATTCCGTTTTTTCCCATTGGCATCACTAGAACAATGATAACATGATAAAAACAATGAAGTCTCTGTGCAGCATTTTCCACGTTAATCAGATGATTTTAGATCTGTGAGGGAAAACATCTGATTTGGGACCTTTCAGCTGCAGTGTGAAAACTGCTGTGGCCTCACCTGCAATGTTTGTTTGTTCTGTGGCATCCGTCATGGCACCTTGATGTTTCGATGATATTTGCTCTGCTTACCCAGATCTATTTTCGGTCCTGAGACATCTAACACTGTCAGCACACTCCTCCAGAGCCTCTCTGCCCCTGTGTACCCACAGGTTCTTGCTGTGCTGTGTAACCATCCTGAGTTAACCTTTCCTGAAGGCACAGGGAAGCCCAGGCATGAAGTACTCTTTAGCATAATGAGTATGTTCATCAAAGCACTTCGTTGTGCTGGATGGGGCTGCTGGATTCACCAACGCACACACACCAGACAGCCCATGTTAATGTGTGCGTATGCATGTAGGTGTGTATGCGTTTCCTGCTGAGCTGGAAGCAGTGCCACAGGTGATGGCACTATTACACACACTCAATTACACACACACACAAGCATGGTGGACCTCAGTGGAGGCTGCCCTCATTTGAGGATGAAATCATTTCTGCGACCAAAGTGTCATCTATAATTAATGACCATTTGTGTGTAATTTAGAGGGATCTCACCTGTGGCCCTGTCCTCAGCTCAGTGGGAGCACACACAGACACATAAGCAAAAAAAAAGGTATAAACTGAAGTAAACGTGCAGGCAAAAATGTGCACATAGGTAGCAAGCATTAGGAACATAAAAAAAATAAATAAACAATTAAGTGATGAAATTTTAACCTGTTCAAATTGATACTTATACATTAAACTAAATCACATGCCCACCTAACTGAAACAAACAGCTCCCTGCTGATGTGCTGCTGATGTGTAGACCGTAGATAAATGTGTTACTAAAGTGCCTGAAGTCATATAAATAATATAAAATCATTAATAACAGTATTGTTAAGTTTATTTAAGGTGTATAAAAACCCTAGAATGTCTTTTATTTCATCTGTTAAATACAGACATTTATTTACTCAATGATTTTTTTTTTATTAATGCACAAAATAAAATATTTAACTCAACCTATGAACGCAACATAACCCAAAGCACTACCACTATTAACTTTGTTCATCTAAGCAACATTATCTCGATTTAATTAGGGTTTTACGGGTTGGAGCATGTAGACGTCTGGATTTTAAGGAAGACATTTTAAGGACATTTTAAGGAAGCGAGTCACAGTGATGAAGCAACTGGAGACGATGAAAAGTCAAAAAGATTCAGCATCCTCAACCGGCGGGAAAAATGCTAGTACCATAAAATGGGCAGGTCCCAAGTTAAACTTTTCTCAATGTTGAGGCAAGTGACTGAAGTGACTGACAATAACCACAAATACCTGGACAAAAGTATTGGGCCACACCTCTGAATCTTTGAATTCAGGTGTTTTTAGTACCGTTAGCCCAGGTGTATAGCATGACCTAGCCATGCAGACTGTCTTTATAAACATTTGTGACAGAATGGGCCATTCTAAAGAGTTCACTGAAGTTGAGTGTGCTATATTACTGCATGAAGCAAATCTGACAAATTTGTTCTTGATATTCTTCAATCAACTGTAAGTGGAAGCATTTGAAACCACCATGGCATACAGACCTCGAACGCTCTGCTGACTCTGCTGGCTTTATAATCAGCACAGCTGTACACCAGCAGCTTTTTGGCTTGGGTTTCCATGGCCCAACAGCTCCTGTATGTGTAATGTATGGGTGGCCAAATACTTTGGCTATATAGTATATGTTTGAGGGTTTCCTAAGCAACCAGTGCTCGTAAAGTCCACTCCAGCAGCCGGTAGTGACAAAGTGATGCATGATGAGCAGTCACTTCCTGCATCACTTCCTGTGTGTGCACTTTTAAAGACATTGTGTTAGCGAGGCCTGTCTTTGGCACACAATTAATTTGCTTTTGTTTATTAACTTGTTTGGTTTTTATTATTCCAAGTGAAAATTTACATCTATATATATATATATATATATAATATTTAATATTTCTATATCTACATAGACTCAGAAGCGTATGTTAGCAAAAGGACACCTATTGCTTCTGCTTCAAGTGTAGTCAACAATTTCATTTAAAATAAGTTTATGTCAGTTATCAATGAATGCTGACAATTGTAAAGTTAAGTACACGAGTAGAACCACATCATGTGTACAGCTGCAACAACATAGCTTTATTGTTTCATATTCACGTGGCCACTGAAATGGTGAAGTGTGCAGCTCCGCTTGCGTAACTATTTTCTGTGTTAACCAAAGAGATTTAGGATGTCTGGCTTATCATTTCACTCACAGCAATGCAAGATTTTATATATCAGTTTTATCACTTGTTTTTTGTTAAGAAAAAAAAACACACACACCCTTGAATCCATTGCAGTGCAGCAGAATACATTTTTCAAGCTGCTTGCTACATCTCTGAAGGCAAGAAGATGCACCATGGGTCATTTCTCAAACTGCCATTCGGAGTTGGAGCGCTCCAGGCAGTGTCATGTTAAACAAAACAGTGCATTGATGCAATGCACAAAGAGTTGGTTATGTCAATGTGATATTTATCACCTCTGATCAAGAAGAAATTAGTGTGAAAATAAGGTCGTAGATCATTGTGGGTTAGATTAAGTGTCAGAGGGGGGGGCAAAAAAAATCAATGACCATGTGCTTCATGTTCAGTGTGGCCAGTCAAAAGTGCATCTAAAGGTGCTGTGGCCTCAGGACAGCAATGCTACACTGAAGCTTATCACCTATGACATCCTTTATTTGTAACCAAGCAGCCGCAGTTTTATAAACATTGTTCAGATTCAGGCTGTTTTGTTGCTTTCTCCTTTTTTTTCTTTTTTTTCCCTTTTAGCTTGTAATGTTTTTCTAAAGCTCTTTTCTTTTTTCCTCTTAGTCACACAGTTTGTATTTTCCCTCCCTCTTTCAGTTTGGTTTTGTGATTTGTCTGTGCAAATAAACCACACCTCAGTCACTCTGGAAACCTGAGCCACTGTTTTCTTTTGGCCTGCCAGCTGTACGTACTACAGCTGATCTCAGATGTACACCGCTAAAGTTATTACTGCAGTGCACTTTGCATTGATACACTGCAGCTACAATCACAACAGAGGTGCTGCAGCTACTCGGAGAACTGCAAACCTGCTACACATGTCATTATTGCTGATGTTTGGGGTTTTTTTCATCCTTAAAATGCAAATTGCTCTCACCAGCAATATAATTTACTTCAAAGATGCCTGCAAGGTTTCGACAGCATAACATCAGCCAACATTTAAGTAAATGGGTACTTTATGTTTGCTTTTATTACACTTAACATGGAGTGAGTCCTCCTAATCCTCCTTACAAGCATCGTCTTGTTCAAATGGTCTCCCTACTCTGGTCTCTCTATTGAAGATGCTCCTCATAGTCAGTCTGTCAGATGAATCCAGCGTTTGGCATCGGGCAGCAGATAACAAATGACAGGACGATCTAGCCAATGAGATTCTCCTAATTATCTAATGACCAGGGACATGAGGTGATTTGTTGCCCCAATGAGCTTGTTAGGTTAAGTGGTGGGCATCGACAGGGCGGTCAGATGTTGTCTCTTGCTGTATCTCTTATTAGTGTGTTTTGCTTTCCTGCATTTGACTCTAGTTTTTCGGGGTCACTTGCTATGAAAACCAAAAAATATTTTCCCTTTCATCATACTCATGATACAATACTCTTGGGATGTGATCCGTTATACACACGATATGTTCCAGAATGACCATCTATGGAAAATCCCAGTATTTGTGTAACTGAAGATGAAAAATTACCCCCAAATAGGACTCACGTGGTCTGCTTTCCAGCTATATTCTCTTTTTTTTTTTTTTTTTTAAACCTGTCCCGTTTGGTTCTTTTGCCATCAGAATTATTGTCTAAAGGCGAAGAAAGATGCCCAACGGATTTACTTTACCAACTGGACCATCCCAGCCTTGCCGTAATGGTCCATTTGATTTACCTTTTATTGTTTATTTTATTTTATTTTATTTTTTTTACTTGCTAGATATGGGACAGGGGAAAAGAAAAGGGAGAAAGAAAGAGGGGGGAAAAAACAAAACAAAACAAAAAAAAAAAACAGCGGAGAAGAGGGACGGGGATAAAGGGCAAAAAACAAAAACCAACAAAATAAGCAGACAAAAAATACATATATCGATCACCTGGATCACCTGTTGAGAAAGAAAAAAGAAAACAAGCAGAAGAAAACGAGAGTAATAGAATAAACAACATCACAATGATATATGGGAATATAACACTAAATACTTAATATTAAACATTATTGTGCAGCACGTAAGATCGACAGCGCACAGTGTGCTTTGAGGTAGGAGCCAAAAAGGGTGTAGTTTGTGTGTGTGATCACCTGTGTGTACACCTGTGAGCATGAGCGCACTTGTATTTAAAAGGTTCCTTAATGTAATGATCTGCTAGAGGGTGTGGGGGGGCCACAGTCCCATCCTCCAGGGCATGAAGCAGGTATGGAGGAGTTTAAAACTCCAGACATCCAGAGGCCCCCAGAACACAAGAGACCAAGGAAGACCAACAGAGGGGCAGCCGCGCCACTGTCCCAGAAAGAGCTGAGGAGAGTCCCAGATGAGGGACTATATATCCAGCTATATTCTCTTATATAAGTTAATCAACTTTCAGTTACTTTAGGTTATGCAGCAGTACCTTTTGTTATGCTAATGTTATCATTTGTTTTTTCCATCTCCTCCTCACCTTATTTGCTTTTTCCAAACTGCCATAGAAGTCCATATCCATATTTCGTCATAGGCCATAATACCAGAAGGAACATGAGACACTGTTTCCTCAACATTTTGCTCACGACGAAACTGTACAATGCAGATTTCAGATTCTGTGCTTTTATACTACTACTACTACTAATTTTGCCCCTCCCCCTTCCTTGTTTGACTTAGTAGGCATATCCATTTTTTTATCTGTCAAAAATGAACCAAAGATATCATGTTTGTTTGTTTCCGCCTGTCTTACTGTGTGGGGTACAAGTTAGCTACAAGTAACTAATAGTTATGATAAGGAGTAGGATACAAAGCACTCTGAAAGCACTTTCTTAACCCTGAAACAATTAACACAATCACAGTGATTCATCAGATTTTACGCTGATCCCTCTGGAGCTAGAAACTTATTGTTACAACTTCTGTTTCATTACTTAGTAATTGTCAACAGAAAGCCGATTTTGGTTTGTAAATCTTGGTGCCTCTTCTCATTACGATGTGTTCACATTGAATACTAAACAAAGTTTATTTATTTGGTTAGTTTTAAACTTTGGGTTTTATTCCTTTATGTCACAATATTCATATTCAACACTTCCCTGTGTTACTATGTCACAACCAAGCTGGTGAATTTAAATGAGGAGTGATGTGAGGAACAATGCTGTGTTTGACAGCTAAGATGCTGATTGCAAAATGTAACAGTTGTATTTGTTATTGCACTTTGTTTTCTCACCGTTTTCGTCATGCCTCCATATGTTCTACATTTGCACGTTTTGGAATAAGTGCAAGGTTATATCTCCAGTTAAAAATATAAATTTATAGAAAATCTCCAGCTAAGTTTATGGCACTTTGACACAATCTGTGTCTGTTAACTCTGTCTTTTTGTCAGTGAATGCAGTTGTTGTCTTCAAAACTCTTATTTTGCATTACTTCTATAATATAATCAGAACACAGCAAAACCAGTTTCAGTACAACACCAGTAAGAATGGAAGGTCCAAAACATTGCATGTAGTGTATCTGGGCCCATTCTCTGCATTAACCACAAGATTTGATTACGCTTTTTCGAGTAGCCACCTTCATTTGTTTATTTGCAAATTTGCACAGGTTTTGTTTGTGTGTTCTCCTGGGCTTTCCCTCTCGTCTGCCCAGTTTACAGACTCATGATGACAATGGTGGTGTGGTGGTGGAGGAGATGTAGGAATGTGTTATGTAAATTCTCCCAGCGTGGCCCTGGTCGTCCTTATACCTCTTACCACCTTCCTCTGCTTTCTTCCCTCTGCTATTGACCATGTTGCACATTATAAATCAAGTGTACCTTGCTAGTACTCTAATGAAAGCTCATTTATAAAGTGGCTAAATGGTCCTGACAAAAGTCCTAATGAGGAAATCAATAATTCAGTGATTGTTGCTGTGCTTATACTAATACGTTCCTCTTGTAGTGCTTTGGTCCCAGCTAGGAGAGAAACATTTGTTACTGTATTCAGTTCTGCTTGTCAGCATTGTTGTAGTTTCTTTTTTCTTTCCTTGAATCTTTGAGATAAATGATGTCCCGTTAGAAACATCAAAAGCTGTCTCACATGTTCTTCAATATCCAATAAACTTCTTTTTGATGAGAAAAGAGTGAAGAAATGTAAAAAATATTTTCACTTGAATTGTTAATATGAAACATTACTCTGGTATTTGCTCAGCACAAATCACTGTGATTAATGAGAGGTTTGATGTTTTTATTGAATTGCTTGCAATGACCATTTTTTCCCCACCATCCCACCATGTACTCCACTGAAGTACTTTTCACTGAAGTTGCCAGGAGGAGGTTTGGTTATTTGCCAAAAAAAAAGAGAAAGTCGAGAAGAAACATGTTGAGTAATTCACCTCATAGCATGGTGAAAAAAGTTAGTGTTGACTTATTGTAAAGCAGTACACAGAGATGTATGTAAAAAATCTATGACCTGATTCACTGTATTTGTTTCACAGTGTCATAACCTGTTAAGCAGTTATTTTTATTAGTATCACACTCACATTAGCAGTGCAGTGTTTTACAAGTTTTCCATGACTGTGTTAAAATAACCTCTAGGCTTCTTTTACTCCATCCACATTTCCCCATAAACACAATCATTGTGAAGCTGATGACCTGATCTAACAAGTTTGGCTTAAAGAAAATAAGTTCAAAGATCCAGCCTCCTCTAATTGCATGAAACCGAGCTAGTGATCAGTAATAGTTGTTTCAAGTTTTGTTTAAAGCAAAGTTGATGAATTCTTCTTGTTCAGGGGTTTAAATTATTAAAGACATAAAATAAATAATGCAGTATTCAAATTATCCTTGACATGCAGTTTTACTTTCACCTGTTTTACACAAAGATGCACATATTAATGTGTTACTTTATTAATGAAAATCAAATTACAATTACAGGTTTTTTTTTTATTTGTGTACCCGAGAGAAAATATAATACAGTATAGCAGTGTTTGGACAGATGGTGACTCACCCCTGCAAGGTCATTGATCATCAGCCTTAGGGACTGGAGTGTACACTGTAGGAAGCCTGGGGAGCAGCACCCCAGTCCTCTGTTAATTGCCAGGGCAGGTAGATTACCCTCTTATGCCCCTCCCTGGTCCTTAATGTTGGGCACGGCCACCCGAAGTGCTCCCTCAGATGCATCCTTAACTAGCTTTGAATTCAGTGATTAATGAAACACATTATACTTCTTTTGGATTAATGGCTGTGTGGTTTTAGCAAGCTGTAAATGGTAAAAGTACATTTCCTGTGTAGATTAAAAGATTCTTTTTCAAACATGATTCAAACACAAACTCACCTTTATGGAGTGGTCTTCTATTCTTTTTTATATAATCCAGTATATAGGAGACTAAAGACAGAGAGCACAAGCTTCAGATTTTGATGTGGGGAAAACACTCCCATGTTTCCTTTTTTCTCGGTCCCTTTGCAGTTCCTGTTGTTTTGTTTTTTTCAGAACAAAGAATAAGCTGTGGTACTTTGAGTTCGGCACTTCGGAGACCTTTTCGGCCACATGTAAGAAGCTCCACGACTTTCTGGAGGTTGAGGTAACTCAAACCATGCATTTTGTTTTTTGAAGACTTTTCCAAGAAAAGAAACAAAAGCAAAAGCATATATTTTGAAATTTGCTGCTTTGTAACTTATTCTTCTTTTTCTCAGCTCTTAGATATGAAGCAATCATGTATTCTTTATTATTAAGGGTATTTCACTAGCAGTCAGGTAAGAATATTGATGTCATTTAAGATATTCTCGTCTTCTGCTGCTCCATAAATAGCACTAATGTATACTAGTTTCAGATTCACCCAGACAAAGTGTGGATGTGTGAAGGCTATCTGTGCACCTCCCCACCCACTTCTCACATAACCTTAGTGTAACACACAGGTAATTAGCCCTACACGACCCTGCTGTGTGTGATATTGAGTGATAATGAAGATGGTGTCTATACAATTCATCTTCCCTCTTCTCAGAGCTATCCACACAGTGCAGAGGTCTTCATTAATTAGGGCTGAGTAGTGCCTACATTACTGAAGAAGGACAGGTAGGGAGATGATGAGACATCCCTGAGTGATAAAATGCACCATTTAGAGTAATATATAATACAATATTTCTGGGTTAACACAGAATAACTATAAGGACACTTGCCCCCTTCATGCTGGGCTCTTTTAAGCATAATTCAAATGAGTGCAGGATGGGTCAAGCAGTTAGTACAAACTGTACTTGTGTTTTAAAGTTAAAACAGCCAGGTGCTCTGGTGTTCTCCCATCTTTCTAATATTCTGATTCCTAGACCTCTACTTAATAAGATTAAGCATATATTAGCTATGTGCCTAAATTAAACCAAATAGTGGAGAGTAAACAGAAACTAAAACTTGTCTGACCTATATATATTTGAACACCTAGGTTAATTTTGTAATTGAGCTTATTTCAACCCTATTTTTCTAATAAAGTAGTTTTTATACTTTACTGAACAGTAACTGAAAACAGAACTACACAAAGTGGACTTCCAGTTCATGGATTGAAAAATTCATATCTTACCCTCTCTTTCAAAGATGACCTCCCTGTGCTTACTAATATTTTTAAGAGTAGTGTCACGTTATGGCACAACAGCAGCATTGACACTCTGGGGTGAGAACTGGTTAAGAATTAAAGGTTCATCTCACTTAGACAAAGCAACATATTCCGGTTTAGACATTGGGGAAAAACACTGTTTAGGGTTCATCATCTTATAGACTATTTCAGGATCAAACTGTAGTACAAAGCATGTGATGAAACGGATTGTGTCTGTCCTTCTCTTTCTGTGGTCTTTTAAAAGTGTGATGGTGTTACTCTGGACCTTAGCAGTATTTCCTTGGAAGGCATTGCCATTCTCAACATTCCCAGCATGCACGGTGGCTCCAACCTTTGGGGTGAAAGCAAGAAGAGGAGGGGCAACCGCAAGGGAGGAAAGAAGGGTCAAGACAAAAGGACACCTGTGCTCGACCCCAAAGAACTCATGTTTGCGGTTCAAGGTAGCTCTGACACCCGAATTTTACAGTTGTTTACATAAATGCTGAAGTCAGTGTGGTTAGAAAGCTTAATTACATTACGAATCTAAACTCACAGAGAAAATTTGTTATTGCTAAATAGAATGCTCCAATAACCTGTGTTATACTTGGCTATGTGGCTACAAAGCCACATTTAGCAACATAGCTTGAAGGAGCATGTTGTAGCCTATTGATTTTTTGGTAAGTGGCCACTTTGGTGTAGTATATATCGCATTAACTGACGTGAAATTTTGTCCAGACAGTCCTGGTGGACTTTGGTGATCCATTCGGCTTAAATTAGTACTGTATGTGGGTAACCCTAACTGAGCTGCATGGCCAACTAGTACAGCTAGGACTAAAATTGATACATTGTTTCACTCGGTGTTGCCCACTGCGCAAAGGAGTTACGCTTCTCGTCACATTACTTTGCGTTACTGTAGAAACAAGCATAAGCATGTCTGCTCATCACTGCCTTTATTTGCTGTTAAAGTTCAGGCTCTAGCTGCTGGGCTGGGGTCTGCATACACTCAGCTTTAGCATCACTCTGGGGGTTTTCATTAGCTTTGTGTTAGCATGTTTTCTGTGCACATGCTTCCAGAGTGCCAAAGTAGTGTTAACAGAATAATGTGGCTGTGTCTGTCTGTGAGGCATTTCGCATTTGCACTCGTCCTTTCATTCAGTCAAAATAAAAGTAAGGTTCATATCCCTATTCCTCAAAAGCTGTACACCACTCCAGCATTTTCCTCCTCCTGCACACAAACTTAAATCAGCTGACAGTTTTAGAGGGTTTTTTTGTTATCAACTTGTGTCCAGATATATGAAGAACCATTGTAACACGAGTAACAAAATAATTGTAATTGTCATTTGTGACTGAAAAATGTAATGTGATTACTATAACACATTATTTTGGGAGCCGTTACGCCTACGATTTTTTCAATAGTTGAACATTTCTGGCTAAATCTGTTGGCATGTTGTAACGTAATTGGTGAGTCATCAACAGCAGTCAAACCTCTGCATGCTACAGACCATGGTTGGTTTGCTCTGTTAAACAATAATAGTGCAAGTTAAACAGCTTTGACAGAGTAGGAGGCTCTTCTCCCTGAAGCCCACATCAGACACTAACAGTCTGTGTCCTTGCTCCTATCAGACAGATCAAAGACTAAACTTTGGGCCAAACTTTTCCTGAGCACATTAATATTTCACTGATGACAAGGTGAATCACAGCCAGCAGGTTTTGTTTGCAAAGAAGAGGTACAATCATGTCACAGTTTGGAACTGTCACTTGTGTATTAATGGTCTGTGTGGGCACCAGTGGATAGGCTCTGTTAATAGGAGCTGACTGAGTGGGGTGTTGGGCATACCCCTGAATCCATTTACGTCAAAAGGAAGCCCATCAATGGGAATATATGAATGAACGAAACACAATGAGTCAGCTGCTCTGTGGTAACTGGTGAAATTGTGTGAGCCGCTTTAGGGAGTTAATAGCAAAGGGTAGAAAATATCCGGAAAGCAGAATGTTCTAGTACTGCAGTGGAAAATTACAGATAATATAATCTTTCTTTCAAATACATAGTAAGAACTATATATATGGCTTAATATATCATCAATGCACAAGTGTTTTCAGTTATTGTAGTCCTGTTGAAAGGGAATACAATTTAGTTTTACTTTTTGTTAAGCTTTCATATTAATATGTCCCAATTTTATCCATGTTTACAACATAGCTTGAATGACAACGGGTTGCTAATCTGTTCTTTATTGAAATAATTTTATTACTAATCATTGCTGTTGAGGAGTCTTTCTAAATTCTTTTGTAGACTCACAGCCATGAATTCTGGATTTACTTGGCTTTTGTATTTTATTTCTATCATGTCTAACTGTGCCTGTTCAGGTGATGCACAGTATGTTTTTTAGGTTTCCTGCTGAGATGGTGTGTTTGTACCTGGGGATGAAGTGGATGTTACAATCAGTGTCTGGCTTTGAGACATGACGAGCCAGCGAGGATCTCTAGACATGGCTGCCAGTGATCCCTTATGAGACTTCACTGGCCATAGCACAATTTCTGGAAAATAAAAAGCCCTCTGTGAAGCACACTATGGAGCATTCATTCTTTTTAGTTGTGATTCAATTTTCTGTTTCCTTTGGTGCTGTTTTGCCTTTAAAGATGGTTAAAGGCGGCACATTTTAAATTAGACTTTTTTCACAGTCACAGCATTTGTTGTGCAAAATGAATGTGTTTTATGTTGTTTAAAAAACTGAGAAAACAAGTGAGGGACAGTGAGGAAGTAGACAAGGAAACACAACTCAGTCCTACAATAAATAACCCATAAAACAGTCATTCTCCAGTACATTAACATCACCTTTTTGATGCTTCGAGCTGAGCATTTTCGTCAGTAGGCTTGCCCTGTAGCATACTCTGCTGTGTCATCTTGGATATCAAACATGACCATTATTTAGAGAAGAAATGCGGTGTTGTATTTAATAAGACTTCTAATTTGCAACCAGGACCATAAAATTATCAAGGACATGTTCACCGATGGCAGTTTTTTCACAGACTTCCATGCAACCAGACTTCTTTTTTTGGACGACCCCCTGCTGACAGTTAGAAAAATCGAGATTTAAGGATTCCAGTAGACTTCAGGTTAAACCCAGAGGCCGTGTCTGTTTTTTATATGCAGTCCATGCACTATACCAGCAAGCACTGTTGCATGTTGTAATGCAAAATCATAATAAAAAGGAACCATGCGGCACATGTGCACTGTGAGGGACATATCTGATCAATGCAAAGCCTAGCTTTGCTATGATGAACACTCCATTTATCCCTGAAAAAAAAAATCAATCACTTCTGTGTTTGTATTTAAAAAAAAATAGAGGCCACAGTCTAAACCTGGAAAGGCACTTAGTGTGAGTGGGGAGTATTTCCCTTTGTTTATGTGTGTCCATACCCATTTGAGCCTGTGTATTGATGCGGGTGGGTGTGTTTGTGTTGTCCACCTGTACTGTATATCTTAGAATAGATGCCCTTGTGGAAGGTGCCCTCAAGGTGAGCAGCCAAACTTGTTAGATCAAGAGAACAGCGTATTTAGAGGTAAACACAGGAGTGCATCAGCCCAGAGGGGGCACCGCAGAGGGTGACGTTGGCAGAGATTATTTTTTGTCAAGTTGTATGTGTAGTTGCATCTGTGTGTGGATGGGTGGGCTGGTGGGTGGCTAGGGGATGAAAAAAAAACCCTGACCTTTCGGGAGCTGTTAAATCGTCCCGCTGGTGACGCCAGGAGACAAGCCCCTCAGGTGGAAGGGAATGGCTGCAGAGTGAATTATTTAGAATAGGGGCTTCATGTGTGGGTGGAGGGTTGATGCTTGCGACTGATCCCCCGTGACAAGCCCCATGAAGCTTTCATTGGAGGATCGGCCTCCACATGCCCTCCCTCCTTATTCCGCCATTCCTCTTTAGTTTTACTTTCAGCAGATCGGCTGCTGGTCCTGCTCTGCTCCGTCACTGTCTGTCTTTTATTCCTCTGCTCTCACCCTGTCGCTCCACATGTGTCAGTGCAGCCACTGGCCTGGACAGGTAGTTGTGTGACAGTGACAAGGACGTTGTTTCTAATCTCTCTCTCTGATGGAAAGACGTGGCTAAGATTAAAGTCGCAGTGTGCTGCTTTTTCATGTCCCATACGGACACTGGTTCATATCATTGTCTCATTCACTATCACTTGTAGTGTTTATCAATTTGAAATCCTGATTTCTTGACCTATGTAAGGGACATTGATTCGAGATTAAATAAATAAGATGATTTGGTTTATATTTGGCCATAGACTGCTTATCAGGACTTTTTATAATTTGGCCTCTTTCTTTCATAAATGGTTAGGTGATTCAGTTTTTCTCCCAGTTTATCTCTGAGAACATGTTGGTTTTTCACTATATTTAGGAGAGTGTGCTTTGTATTGTAGATCCAGGTGAATCATTTGAACTTCCCGTAAATGGAATAATTGATGGTGATTCAAGAAGAAAAAATGGAAATTCACCCAAAAAAAAATCACTCTAGATAAAATATGATTTCAGTCCATTAAGACCCTTATTGAAGTCATGTGTCCTCATTTCTTAGAAAGAGATGAAAATATGACTAATTTTAAGTTTTGCCTGAAGGCCATTTCTCCTCCAAGACTAGTGCTGTGTACTATTTTGCCATATTTCATGAAATTTCATGGAGAGGTGGAACATGGACAGATTAGAAAAGATTCTGATCAGAATCAATTTTCTTACAATTCTGAGACAGAGGATAACCTCTGTAGTTTCAATCATTTTTTTATCATTTTGAAAACTATTTTTTTCAACTATTAATTTGAAAGAACAATTTTTACCTGAAGGTTCATTTCAGGCTTTCGTAAAAATGAGACCGAATGCTCCTATCAGGAAATACAATACAATTTAATTTGTAAGGGTAAGAGTTTGTTGAGTTTTAAACAGTTTCATTATTCTGTTTAGATGTGCTAATGGACATATTTTAATTTCTTTGGACTGCAGATCCAGGCAAGGTATCAGCATCAATGCAAATAAGTGTACACTGCAAGGCACTGGAGTGTAAGAAAGTCTGTAAACTCATTTTCAGAAAAGAAAATAAACTTAAGTTACAGTATGTCAAGTTGTATATTGCGGGTGAGCAATATATTAATTAGCATAACTAACATTAATGATTAGTTACAACCTTAATATACTGCGTCAGCATCTTTACTTTTAAATCAAATATACTTGATATACTTTGATGTAGCTGACTTTAGAGTAAATAAACTTAGAAAATGTAATTTTGGAAACTTATTTGGACTTTTAAATAAAAGTACTTATATGGGAGACAGATGTTGTACAACATCAGAAATGTAGCTCAGCTCTAACCACACTACTCTTCTAGAGTACCGTGCAAAAGATTTGAGCCACATCTCATTTCTTTACATTTTACTAGGACACACCCTCCGCTGTGTTTTACAGATGGCTCTAGACATTCACTATTGTACCTCTCACCTTACCTCCTCCATACATTTGGATTCATCTCTCCATAAGACCCGCTGCCACAGATTTTTAGCCCAGTTCTTTTGACATTTGACATCCCAGTCTTTTTACCCTTCCACCGAGACCATTTCTAATGGGGAGTCAGTGAAGAGCAGATACATTAACTGAAGGCCTATATCAGGTCTTTATTGGCTTTCAGATGCTGTTCATCTGTAGATAGTTAGAGTGCTACTTCTCCTTTTGTCCTCTATTTTACACACAAGAAGGCCTGAAAGGTCTAAAAACAAAATATAAAGAAATGAGTGATATACAGTACTGTATGTCACTGCAGCAACACAATTTACAACAAGAATTCACAAAATAATAGGCTCTTTTTTTTCATCAGAGTTGGTCTTTAATTCTTTGAGACATCGTAAAAGTTGTAACTAAAAACAAATTTGTGTCTGTGAGTGTGTTTCAGTGTGTGTGTGTGTGTGTGTGTGTGTGTGTATGTGTGTGTGTGTGTGTGTGTGTGTGTGTGTGTGTGTGTCTGTTGGCTGCACAGGGTCCTCCTGCCCTTCTTAAACCAGCACAGCTACAGCCTTTGCATTCTTTCCCAAGCTAAGAGCTCTAGAGTATAATAGATCTTTGTAGCTCGGGGCAAACAGGAATCCCTATCGCTTTGGTGATGTTGTCCATCATACATGTCACCATGGGCCTGGATGAGCCGTTCACATCAACGTGAGAAGTCACGTGACGGGGGGAGCAACTTTAAAGCTCAGTGTCAGGGAGGTCAACCTGCTCTGGATTGTATGTGTACACACTCTTCCACTCCGACCTTGGAAAGTGCTGCACTCAAAGTCCAGCGCTGAGATAGGGGCAGACGCATGTCCATCACCATGGTGACAGCTGGACACCACAGCTCGGCGGCGGCAACAACATCTCACCGCAACAGCAACATTGCCCACGACACTCCTTCAGGAAACCAACACGACTCACGTACACACGGCATTGCGGGGCTAACACGCTCACACACACCGAGTGCCTAAAAATGGGTCTTAGTTTCAATTAGTGTCTGTATACTACCAACAGCGAGGCAGCAGCTTCTTAATTTGTGGAGGGATGAGTTGATGGAGAGTCGGAGGCAGAGCGGGCCTCCGAAACAGATGGGCCCTGCGTGACACTGGGCTTCCAGCAGGGGCAAAATCAATGCTCATAACTGAAAAACAGAAGAGAAATTAATAATTATATTATCACAAGATTGCTTTGCATTGCCGGTGCAATCTAATTAATAGCTGTTTTGTTTGTAGCTTGTTGCCTTTTTTCTATCTTTTTTTTTTAAACAGTGAATATTAAATATTTCAGCAACAGAAGGCAAACTCTGAAGTGAGGAACATCACATGTCATGTTCTTTTATTCTTCCTCACCTCCTTCTCACTTTCCTCTTCCCCTCCTCGCTTTTGTACTTTGTTTCATACGTCTTCTCACTCCTAGTACAAGTCTTTTTGCATTGTTTACCTCTCATGTGAATGGTAGCTCCATTCAAAAGCAGCAGTGATACTATAACATAATGAGGACAAAACTTGGCTGGACTTTGCATGGTTAAAAAAGTGTTTTCTCTTTGCTTTGTTGCTTTTGTTTGATTTTGTCTCAGACCTGTCTGACGAGCTCTTGGAGGTCGTGGGACTCGAAGGAGCCATGGAGATGGGTCAGATCTACACTGGCCTGAAGAGCGCTGGACGGCGCTTGGCACAGTGCTCCTCTGTGACTATCAGGTCAGTCTTTAACAATCTTTTGTGCCTGTTTCTTCCAATTATTATATTGTTTTTAGTTTATTAGGGTAGCAAATGCTATGGCATATAAGAAAAAGCATAAAAATGCTATGAGTATAAATTAAGGTGATGATTTTTAAGCATCCTGGTGCAGCATGCTTTTATTTGGTTTTATTGTGAAGATTTGTTACAGCATGTTTTCTCTTTCTTCACTCACAGAACCAGTAAATCCCTTCCAATGCAGATTGATGGTGAACCTTGGATGCAGACTCCGTGCACTGTAAGTTGAACTGCATTTCCACAAATGGTTCATCCAAACTAAAGACAGTTATATGCCAATATAAAGTAAACTGTAAGGGCAGTGAAAGAAGAATCGAGCAAAGTATTTTGTAATCTCCATTTACAAAAAAAAGATTTGCAAATGAAAAAATATTAATAATACGTTTTACATATGGAATCTGCAGTCTGACAGTCATAGCGATGCTTGAGAATTTTTCCAACATGTGGCAATGAGCATCCATGATTCATTCTGTAAATTCAAGTTTTCAAAAAGTTCTTTGTTTGTTTGTTTATTCTGAGCTTAAAGAGTAACATCAGACTGTTTGAGGAACCTCTGAGGAAACACATTGTTACTGTTGTGTGGGAGATCTTGAGTTCTACTATGAAAATGCGCCACACGGGCATCATGAAGATAAAAAACAAAAGTGAAAAATTAAATGCTTGTTAGGTGAAAGACAATGGTTTTGAAACCATATCAGCTATTTAACTGTATGCAGCCAAAGCCTGCTCTATTGCATCTGCATTATAAAACCAAAACAGAAAACTAAAAAAAAAACAAAGAAATCTTGTCCCTTGTCTACACATCTGCATATTCATAAGAAGGTACTGGTTTATAGACGTTATGGTCTAAGATGTTGAGATATCCAGGAGTCATTAATGCGACCCACCTTAGTGACTGATTAAATCTTCTTTCTGCTTTCAATGACTTCTTTTTCATACTAATTAATATGATTTCTGTGTAAATGGGGTAAATTTTCTGTCAGTGGCTTTCTGACAAACAAACCAAAAGCTTATACATGTTTAAAAAAGTATGAAATATATATGCTTTAATAGTAAGATTAATATAACAATTCAGCTGTTGCTGCTTTATATTCTAGTGCATTAATTTATGATAACAAATTCTTAATGATTCAAGTCTTACTTCTTCTAATTTGCTCATCGTCTAGATCGCAAACATGTACCTCGATAAGTGTTTTCTCTCTGTCCAAGTTGCTCGTTTTTCAAAACGAAACTCCTGAGTTTGCGTTGATTACGGTTGTGTTTAGCTTTAATTAGAACACCACTGCAGATGAAGTGCTGCCGAGATTTACATATGGATCGCCCAGCCATGACAAAACAAGTGGCCTGCAAGTGCTCTTGTATCTGCTGGCACAACTACACAGAGCAAAGTTGGGCTCTGACGATACATAATTGTGCTGCAATGATTTCCAAGGAAAGTTTTTCATTCTGTATGTCTGAACTGAATCTGAATCACTTAAAGCGTTAAATGCCTACAAAAACATCACAGTTCAAATTGGATGTTGTTCCACTAATTATTAACAACAGCAGCTGTGCAAATGCATATCAGTCTCTGCATGCATACCATGTTTAACACCATAACCATCTAGGTTTTTAAGCGAAATGCAGCATGTGTCACTCTGATGAGTAGATCTAAAATAACTGGCACCATATTTCCAGATTTGATTCTGGTACAATGCACCTTCATTAGGGTCTAAGTAAAATCCCCCCTCGGTTTTCTTAATTTGGATGATTAATTGTGACCTGGTAGCTCATTACATCCATGCTTCATTTGAGCAAATTATTTTATTTTCTGTCTAAAAGCCATATTGTTCCATGGGTCCTTGAACCACATAAATACTTAATGCTGCATCTTAAAGAAACAGAGCTTGATTACCATCCAAATTTATTTCAGGTATCACTTTAGATCTTTTTTTCTTTTTTTGGCCACTGTCTTGTCTATAAAGACTATCATGTTTATGGCAAAGTACTTGATAAACATTAACTTCAGTCATGTTTAATGATGGCAGACAGCCCACAAAAGCTAAGTAATTGCTCCAGAGTCAGAGTGCAAGCACAATAAATGGCAGCTTTCCTTTGAAGTGAATGTGGTCCTTTGAATGCAGATGGTAGCATTTCCCCTCCCCATTACTGCGTTTAGACTCTTAGTACGACTCTATAATGATGTGCTTAATATGACAACCCTTGATGGTTGATATTTGGGGTTCCATCGATCTACAGCTGCAACTCCTAAAAGAAATTGCATCATTGCGGGCAAACAGGATATTGTCAGATAATATAAAATTCAGTCTTTACAGTAATCCACAATAATATGTTATCGGCGTCACTAACCCCAGGGATTCTCAAAGTTTGTTGTAGTCAGGACGTTCAAATATGCATTCATAAGCCACTTGACAAGAACCCATTTGGACGCAACATCCATATGGATGATTTTTTTTTAATTGTTAATGCATTGCTGAATTCGCTTCTGTGGGGATAAAGTGCTGGGTATAATGAACAGTGGATAGAGACCTTATTATTTCATGAGGATAACCTTCTGAGATTTAAAAGAAAGGTAAACATAATTCAAAAAAGTCATTTGTTGATTATAATAATGGATTGCATTTATATAGCACTTTTCTAGGCACCCAAAGCGCTTTACAATTCCACTATTCATTCACTCTCACATTCACACACTGGTGTAGCCACAGCTGCCCTGGGGCAGACTGACAGAAGCGAGGCTGCCATATCGCACCATCGGCCCCTCTAGGGTAAAGTGTCTTGCCCAAGGACACAACGACCAGGACAGAGAGAGCAGGGGGATCGAACCGGCAACCTTCCGGTTACAGATGAGCTTCCCATTCCCCTGAGCCACGGTCACCCCCGAAGTCTTCTGTAAATGAGCTGTGAAAACTAAATAATAGTTTAAATACCATTGTGTTTGTTGTGTTTGTGTTTATTGTTATTGTTGATTGTGGCATCAAATCAATATATATATGAAGTATATGTGCCGTAAAATTATCACACTATGTTTATCTGAAAACAAGAAATGTCATACAAAAACAAAACAAAAAACAGACCAAGCAAAAAAACATAGTTTCACAGTATCAGGAGCTGTTTCAAAAACATGTGTGACATGGATTGTGCACTAAAACAATTAAATACAATAATAACAAAAATAGTTAATACAGAAAGAAAATGTGCTTAAATCAAAAGATAAGTAGACTATATTATGTGTTAATTGTCAGTATTTTAGCTTACAGTCACATCTGGCATATATATTTCAGTGGTTTGAGTCTAAATCAGGGGTGTCAAACATAAGGTCCGTGGGCAAGAATTGGCCCGTCAAAGACTTCAGTCTGGTCTGCTGGATGACTTTGGAAAAAGTGAAGGAGAACAGAAATTTTGTACTTTAATTGTTTTTTTCATAGGTTTACAAAGGAGTCGTAAACCTTTTCAGACTGACTGATCCTAAAGAGTTTCTTTTTCATCTGTTTTTTTGTTTTATCTTTAGCTGACTGCACTTATATTATACACAGGTTCTATTTAAGTCATTTCTTGATTCAGCATGTCATAGGGCCTGGGTGTGGTTAGTATTGTTTTTGCTTAATAAATGAAGTCATCATTTTACAAACACAGTTTTGTGTTTACTTGGGTTGATTTTGTCAAATGTTAAAATTAGTTTGATAGTGTAAAAGATGCAATTATGACACATATGCAAAAAACTAAAAAATAAGGAAGGGAGCAAATACTTATTCACAGCACTGTACATAGCAGGTGTGCTGGAGTAAACAAATAATAAGAGTGGGTGATGTCAAGAAATTGAATATGGCTTACAACAATTTGCAAAGCAAAAAGACAAACTGACAAGACATCAGTTTTTTACATCGTGGATTAAAGAGTGAATGCTCCCTATAAGCCAGGCAACATCGGGAAAACTCCCTTTATAGTCTACTGTATAGTAAGCACTGAATGATTTCATATAGCTACTGAAAAATGCTATGTGAAGATGTTAACAGACAGCTTAAAACACATTTCCTTTCGGAGCTAAATCTCAGCTCTCTCTTTTCTTATACCAGATTGAGATCGTTCACAAGAACCAAGCTCCCATGCTAATGGGACCACCACAAGGTCGAAGCTTCTTCTCTTCACTGATCAGACGAACTCGCACTGAGAGCAAAGACTGAACCTTCAAGACCTCCGAGTGCTCACACACACCTGCAGGGCAGTAGTCACCGGTTGATCTTAGCTGGGCCTGTTTGTAAAGGAGCCCTTTGTCTGATTGATAGCCCAGCATACAGTAGCAAAGTGTAGGATCAGGATGTGTCGCCTGCAGCATGGAGATGTCACTGAGAAGCCCACATTGGATCCAAAGCAAGGCGAGTTTAGGACTGACACTTTCTTCTACAGTCTGTGGTGTACTTTCGCTCCAAAAATATTGAAGCTATTTATGGAAGTTCACTTCTGTTCTTCTTCTATTTTCTAAACTTCTGTTTTTATTTTTGCTGTTGTGCTCTGTGCCATGTGGAACAAACCCACCGCTGAATGTGTTTTGTGAGATGTATTTATTTATTTATTTATTTATTTATTCATATTTAACTGCTATTGATGTTTTCTAATGTTTTATTTTTGTATTTGCATACCCCTGATGCATGATGGACAGTGAAAGAGGTTGCTGCTGTTGGAGATGACATATCTGGAGTTTGCATCTGATTTTTCCCAAAGTGTTTAGTAAAAAGTGAAGTGTCTCTACCCGACATCTCTTCTACGCTTCAGTCATGAATGGCTTCAAATAGTGCAAAGACAGAGAATCTGCTTTCGTTTCATGTTTCCTGCAAGTCATCCTTGTCATGTTTTGATTGGCTGTTTTGCTCCTCCGTCAGTGGAAAGATTAGGAATGATTATTGATTGCTCATAAAAAATGCATGACACTCTTTGTTTTACGTTGCACGAGAGATTTCCAGACAGTTTTACCAGATCTGTGCACACTTTCTGTTGCATGAGTGACCATGATCTCTTTTGACACTTATGGAAATTGATCATTTTTGAATCTGCATCTACAGCACAGCTCCGTTTCAACCACATCATTATTTATCTGCATTTTTATGGGATCCTGTGCTTTCTTAACAGGTACTCAGGCATATTAGAATGAAAATCTTTGAAAAGCCACAGAAAACAACAATATTTATCTTGACTTTCTATTGCTACGGCACTCGTATAGTTATTTTCACAAGAAGCAGCTTGACCTTCTATGGTAACTGATTTTTTTCTGATGTTTGTTGATGAGGGTTTACGGTCCGCTGCACATATAAGTGTCCATTAAACAGTGAAAGATCTACAAAATTACTATTGACATTCATGTATATACAGTGCTGTGCAAATTCTTCATTTCTTTATATTTTGCTTCTAAGTATCCAGACTGTCTTTAATTTTTTATAGTGCTCCTGAGCAACAATTCTACAGGCTTTCAAAGTTTTTCTTTGGATATTGGCTGTTTTTACACTCATTTTCAGTCTGGTCCAGTTTTCAGAGGATTTTTTGTTTGTTTGTTTCTTAAGCCACTTAACACTGATTTTTAAATCATTCAGTGTTGTCTACGTAACAGACAAGTTAGCAAAAAGACAGTTTTAATTTTTAACTTTAGCACGTTGTTAATAGCATGATCCCATTTCTTTAGTTGAATCTCCCCCCCAAAAACTTAATGCCAAAGATAACTTAGTTTACTGGCATAAAATAGTGTTTTGGACCAACAAGGGGATTATTAGCCAAAAATCTGGCTTATCTTAGCATGTCGTGCACTATGTCCTTAAAACAGCATATGAAAGTCATGTCCTTCAGAAACAGCAAAAACACCTGAGTCAGGTCTCTTTGTCAGTAAAGACTTGACCCAGAGAGCGGAAAGATGCATCTGGCCTTTCAATTGATCCATCTCCTTTCGGCAAAGCCTCATCATAAATGTTCTCAGTAAGAAGGTGGCTATGAAGAAGCCATTCTTAAAGAAGGGAAACAGGGAAAGAAATCACAAAAAACAGGACTATAAATCAGCGGTAACAGGTCTTGTGGAGTTGATCCAAATGTTACATTTTGAGTTAAAATATGTTTGGTCAGGTCAGGAGAGAGCTACCACAGTGAGTGTCTACAGGCATCTGTAATACACAGTGGAGGCTCTGTCATGGTTTTGGGCTGCATTTCAACCAGTGGTGTTGGGGATTTTGCCAAAATTGGAATTATGACCGCGCAAAACTACCAGCTGATACCACCATGCAGTACCATCTGGAAAGCATTGGATTGGCAAAAGCTTAATTCTTCAGCGTGACAATGATCCCAAACTCACTGCCAATGCAGTAAAAGTATACGTGGATAGAAAAACACAAAACAAGACACTAAGTAATGGCTTGGCCTCCATAGAGCTCGAACCTTAACATAATTGCAGCACTGGGGGATCATCTCAACAGAGAAGAGGCCAAAAGGAAGCCAACGTCCAAAGTAGAGCTTTGAATGTCATTCAAGGAGCCTGGAGAACTATTCCTAAAGAAATAACTAGAACGCTGCCCAAGAGAGTTCAGAAATTCAACATGTTGACAACGACCTTTTAAAGAATCAATACTGAAAATCAGTCACATTTTATAACAGTCACTAACATATGCACAGTTGCCATTTATAGATAATAATTTCCTATGAGTATCCTCTTTAATACAGAGCATTAAGTGGCTGGGTGGTATTGGTCTTATTCAGTGCTTTTCTGCACTAATTTCATTCAGGCTGACCAAAGACTAAAAGTACTCACTTATTCATATTCTGGGGACATTATGTTGCAGACCTACCAGCGAGACACACTTGATAAATGCATTTGTTTTTATAGAACTTCACATTTGCATGTTTTGGGAAGAATTTTAGGCTTGACTGTTTCGGTCTTTATAAGTGGCATATGCCGGCGGAGACGATAGCCAAGGAGTCTCCCATGTCTTTTTGCTTTGTATTGTGTAGCGTTTATACAGTGAGGTTGTATTTTTGTACACAGTATTATTTATTTTTCTGCTTTTTGCTTCACTCTAGAACTCCCACCATTTTGTTGTTGCCTAAAAAGAAATTATGCCTGCCAGTGTTGAATGAGAAAAGTGATGGAAACAATAAAAAAGCTTGTTGTTTGGCATCGTGTTCAGGAATTTTTTTAACCTTTTACTCCTTAATGATGCATAGTAGTCACATATTAGTCAAAAGATTGTTGGTATAACAGATTCAAATTCTACGGGCGGCACAGTTAGCGCTGTTGCCTCAAAGAAAGAAGCTTTGAGGCAACAGCACGATTTGAATCAGTGCAGTCTTTATGTCCTCTCTGGTCCTGTGTTTCCTCGGGTACTCCATCCTCCTCCGAGACATGCATGCTAGATTAATTGATAATTATAAGTATGACACAAATATGAGGTAGGCGCTTTAATTGCAATTATAATATTGTGTTTTCTGTATGAACAAAATTGACAAAAGGGCGACATAAATGCAAGGCTGTTATCGTACATATAACTCCAGAAAATTCAGTCAGGATATTGTCTCCATTGCTGTTTATCAAATTTAGCATAGCAGTGTATCAGCAACGGTCTACTGCTTTCTTTCACACTACTAGAAATATTTAAGTAGAAGTTAATGATTAGAGTAGAATTAGCTAAATTACCAGCTCTGTTTCCACAGAGGCACAATGGGACATCATGCAGTCTTTGTACTAGAAAAGTAGAAATGTATAGAACACTGATGGCCAGTGGGACTAAGTTGGATAATTTCTTTGTCACATGCAGTACAACTCTGGGCAATACAGTTAGGTCTATAACTTTTGGGGCAGTTACACCACTTTTTGCTATGTGCCTCTGTACACCACCACAGAGTTTGTGGTCCTCTCTCCATTCAGTTTTGTATTTAATAATTAAAAAGCATGTTCTACTGGGTTGAAATGAGGTAACTGCCTTGGCCATTGAAGAATAGGGTTAGGATCCCATCTCTTTGTCTTGAGAAACTCTTTTGCAATATGCTTTGGTTCATTATCCACTACACACTATAATAACACTGCCAACACTAGTAGCCCAGTTCCACTGGCAGCTATACATGCCCAATGCCATAACATTGTCTCCACCATGTTTGACAGATGATGTCTCTTTCCTTCTAGATGCCTTTTTTCTTCCCATTATTTCAGTACCAGCTAATCTTGGTCATCATCTGTCCAAAGTCTAATCTTTCCTTCCTGTTCTTCGGTGTAACCTGTGTTTTGGACCTTGTTGCATCTTTAACATTCATAAAGGGATTTCATGATTACAGACCTTGACAATGATACTCCCGCCTCATTGAGTGTTCTTGACTGGGCTTTCTCTATCCAGTCTTCTGTGGTCTTTGGGGACGTTTGGTTTTGCTGAACTGGCCAATTCCTCCATGTTTTATAAGAATGTAACAGATTCTTGACTTGGACACCCCTAAAGTTTTTGCAATCTTTCTGATAGTTTTATTTTGGTCTTTTTTTTTTTTTTCAATCTAATGATTCTAAGGCTTCCTTAACTTGCAACAGTATCTCATGGGACTTCATACTATGCAATAAAAAAAATACCAAATGCAAGTTTGACACAAGTCCAGATCTTTAAGCTGCTTAATTTGTCATGGGACAATGAGGGAACAGCTCCCAATTGTCCAATGATTCTGTGCCTATGAAAATGGGGCACAGATATAAAACATCTGTAATTACATTTGTCAAACCCCTCCCTTGAATTAAAGCTGCAAGTCTATACTTCAATCTAATTATGATCATTTAAAGTCAAAGTTCAATGAGGTGGTTTACAGAGGCAAAATTACAAAACTTTTGTTGCTAGCCAAAAACCTATGGACCTAACTGATTCTCTGAGACAATGGCTTTAGTTTCATTTTTGCGCCACTAGTTTGCAGCCATTTGTTTCTAAGCAAACCCAGATAGTACATGGTTTTTCATCTCCTTTCACCAACAGGGAGATATCGACTTGGAATTTGAATCTACATAACTCTAATCTCTGTATTATTGTAGAGTCTTTGCTTACAGTATAAAGCACCTGGAGACTGCTATACTATAGCAATCACTATTGCTATACTATATAAATAAAATCAAATTAAACTGAATAACTACTCATTAGTTTGTATAACTTGCCAAGATTAATGCTCATTCCCATTAAATATATTCTGTTCATGTTAGTTTAACACCCTGTGAATTCCTGATCTTCAACATTTGTTTTTCATCTTGCATCCTAGAGGAGATAGCTCTATTTCTCTCTCTCTCTCTCTCTCACTCCCATGTGAGTGATAGTAAAATTACTAGAATGTAAAAATGTTTGGCAATAAGCTTTCACTTGCCACTAATTTTTCTTCTTTTTTTTAATAGGACAAAAGAATGCAAGAAATGCTTCAATAAATGCTCAAAGAGGATAAGCAGCAAATGAAGTGGTTAACTGTCTTTTTATAATGATTATTCTTGTCCCCTATTTTTAGTCACCTCAATTTTGGCTAAATAAGTACAAGTGAAACACAGTGTAGTAATCTGGAGTACCTTCAGTGTCTTTAGTTTTATTTTTGAAAATAAAACAGATGGGGAAAACCCCAATTATATTCTTTTGGAGTGGCACTTGGTTTAGGGTATTGGCTGTCTCAGTGTCAGATGGGTAGACTCCTGCACTTGACCTGCGTTTCTCCATCCTCATGGTGTTCAGCAGGAGTGACACAGTACTTCACTTCACATCCACTTCACCTGCCTGGTAATGGAACCCTGCCTGGATCCAAGATGGCACCAGCGTGACCACCACTGACTTCCGATATGCCCGTCTTTCAGTCAAGTGTTTGATACACTGGTAAAGTTCTCTTTCAGGGTTTTATCCTAGATCTGTTCTGTATCCTGGCAAGCAAATCTATGTTGACTGTTATGCACCCAACACACATTTTTACAAATTACAACTTAGCTGCAACAGTGACAAAAAAGCATTGCTGACAGTGGTAATGATTATTTTTTTGCCCTTGACCTTCTTTCAAAAATAACGCCTGTAAGCTTTAAATATAGGTGTGCAACCAGGAAACTGCAGACATCCTACAAAGGTCAGACCAAACAGAAAAAGAGATCTAAGGTGAGAAACTTACCGGATTCACAAAACAAAGTAGTATTTTATTCTGAAAAGTCTGATTCTTTAAATCTCACAGAAATTATTTATTTCTTGTCAAGTACAACACGTTCAAGTTTATTTATTGTTGTGATGTACATGCTGTTCTATTTAACTCAAAGTCATGGTGTCAAACTTCTTTAGTTCATAGACCACATACAGCCAAATTTACATCTTAAGACCAGTAAAATCATTTCATACACACTCAAAAAAATTTCTAAGAATAAAGAAGTACATTCTGAAATTGTTCATCAGAGCTGTAGCCAAGATTTTTAAAAAGCTGAAACCATAAACCTAAGAAAGACATTCCCCACCCAAATCCCTTAAAAATGTGCCAGACAACAGAAGGCATTATTTTTTATTAATTTTTTTTTCATGTAATGAGTGATCCATTTATAGAACAGATGAAAAACAGCCTGAGATGCAGGAGGAAAAATTTTAAATTCCAAAACTATATCTCAATGTTATGATTCACAGATTTTGTTAAAAAACATATAAAACCATGTAACTTTCCTAATACTTTCACTCCAGGCTAGAATAATGCCAAAAAATGATTTTACTCTAGTTCTGTCACTGTATTGTTGTATTTATTGGCAGTTTTGGTCCTCGGGGCTGTATGTTTGACATCCCTGCCCTTAACTACTTTGGCATTGAATATAATAGTTAAATTAAGATTTTGTTATGATGATTAACACTTGCTGGATGTCACATACTTAATATTTTTAGAGTTTATTCGGCCTCTGAGAAGAATTCATGGTGAATTGCGGAAGCGTGTTTACTCTGCAGCTTCGAAGTGTTCATGCGAATAACAAATAAGTACCCATATGTCCAATACAAAATCTTGTTTTGAGTATTGACACCAGTGTCATCAGTTTAAGGCCTAAAAAGATAAACATAAGCACATCGATATTCTCCGAAATGCTGGTGTTTGGTTATTTCACACAACTAACATTTTCTATGTACTGTTTAAACTGAAGAAAAGAAATGCACAGAAGTTCAGAAGTAACCTGTTATTAGTATACATGATCACAGTGGCTTTTGAAGTCATGCCATATTTTTTTCTATTGAAAGAATAAAGTGCATTTGCAACTTTTAATGTTTTAATATCGGTGTTAACTGCTAGTAACTGTACTGGCCGACCATGGTACTGGTATTACATAATATTAAATCTAAAGCAAATGTTATGCTTTAGCTGTAAAACTGCACGATTAAAACTTTCCATGACATTCAGGTTTGGGATCTGGACTTCCCTCTTAATTTAAAATGGTTTGAGAAAGCGGGCTTCAGTGGGGGTTTTTGTTGGATTTATTTATTTATTTATTTTTGCCCGCTGACCTGGGCTTTACTTCCAGGTCAGTGCGTTCTGCAGGTCTCAACAAAGTATCCCTTTACAGTAGAGGGAAGAGCTGGCGCTTCAGCAAGTCCCCCTGGAGGCTCTTCAAAACACCGTTACCATGGACACAAACTTGACCGGGAGAAGAGTGAGTGGTGTGTTTGTGTGTCTCACACTGTATGCGATTGCGAAAAAAACGAGAAGGAGAGGGGGTGAAGACGTGCGGGAGAGGGCGGGGGTGTGCAGGTGCAGTTTGCATGTGTTTCAGTGTAAATACAAAATAGTGATAAGTTGTCATGAAGTTTGGTGGCTAGTTTCGTCTTAAAAACTCAAAAGTCCAAACTTAAACAAAGCGAGATGAGCGCATGACAATGTTGTCATTGACTTCGCCCGCGCTTACCGCCTGCAGCCGTGCGTGATTGACTGCCAGCAATCTGATCCAGTGAAAGACATTGACAACCAATAGGAAACGGAGTGCGGCTTGTTTCCATGGGAGGCCCCGGGAGGCGATGCCAAGCCGCTAGAAAGCAACACAGTGAGCGGGGAGAGGCGCAGGCAGCAGCCGGGACTGTGGAGATCCTGCAGCCGCTCTGTAGCTCTCTGCAAATGAAAGCGGCGTGAAGTTGGTAGGTAAGTACATGCAGTTTTACACACTTCCTCTCATTTCTAAGTTTATTACAGAGCGAAAAACATTTTGGTGCGCCCTCTAGCTCAGCGCGCTGCTCGTTTACGCACCAACTTAACTGTACCGCATGATCGCCGGAGGTGCCGTCGGTCATTCCGGGCTCAGAATAATACCAGAGGGTTCATACACTGAATAAAACAGAGATTTAAACCCGAAGTTCTTCTCCTCCTTATTCCTGCTTTCTATTTATCTGCCTGTTTGAAGGGTGGCCGGACAGGAGACTGGAGACTTTGCAGATTGCTCGCCCGTTAAAGCCACAACAGTGCAGAATGGATGGATTTCACGATCAGCAAGTGCCTTACTATAACTCCAGAGTGAGTGATCACTGCCTCAAAAGAAGAAAAGTTGAAATGAAATCAGTTTCACTCATCCTTCTCTTCTTCCAGCTCCCACCCCATTAAGGAAAATACTTCATCTTGATTTTTTTCTGCCTTTTGTACTGTGGATGGCTGTTCTCTCTAACGCATTCTATTTGTTCTGATCTCACCTCTGTCTTTCTCTCTGCTGCTGCCAACACTCATTTCTCCCTCAGGGACCATTTAAGTTTCATCTAATCATCAAAGATAAACAGCCAAACAAGGTGCCCATTACTTTACCCTGTGTTATTGGTTATGCACCATGTAACAACTTGTTAATTATGCCTGATAAGTGAAGCACAGACCCCTTTGCATGGGTCAAGCTTTAGAAGTGTGTGAGGCATTAATCAGAGGCTCATTGAGGCTCTTTCATTTGCTATTTCAGTTGCACATGTGATGCAGCCAACAACAGAATTACTGCTCCAGCAAGAAGAAAAAAATTGATGAGTGTGTGTGTTTTTTTTTCTTTCCCAAAAGCTGCAAGAAAAGACAACGAGCTGCGAGAGGCCAGCAAATGACAGAAAGAGAAAACTCATTAAGTCCGACCTGGCTCTGGACACTGAAGGTAGGACAGAGGGAGAAGTTAATTTCACGGCTTCTAAACATTTAGCAAAATTCAATTGGTTTGTGGCCACCTGTGCTGCTAACTACAGAATCTCAATTACAGCACAGCGGCCTGTGATGATTCTCACAAGCCTCTTTTCAGTGGTCAGAAACACAAATTGACTTGTTATTAGCTGCACACATGCCCAGTGAGCTCCAATGGCATATCAGCCAGTAATAGTGAATGCACTTGTTTCTGATACTTCTCTTGAGCTTTGACTGTTTTTCAACTGCCTTCAAACCTTGATCCCTGCCTCGGTTTCCCTTTCAGAGCTCTTCCAGGACCTCAGTCAGCTGCAGGAGACTTGGCTAGCAGAAGGTGAGTGTTTTAAATCTTGAGCAAAAAAAGGAGGAGAGATGGGTAAAAATGAATAGGTTGTGAGTGTTGGGGGGGGGGGGTGCTGCCTGGAGTTACATGCCTAGCGTCGCAGTCCAATTAAAAGCCTGTGTGGAAGAGGCACCTTGTGTGTCATGCATACATTAGAGACTGTGAGCGAGGGGTCTTGAGGGAGACCGAGGAGGCTCTACCCAGAGAGTGTCATCACAAATTACCAGGAGAAGGCTCTCCGACGCTCACTGTCTCTTCTGCTTTTGGCAGGAGCTAACGCGCTGCACGCCAGCCGCCACTACCTCCACCTCCACCAGAGCTCTGCTGTAGCCTACCAGCTCTCTTACTCTCACTCACTCTGTCATCTCCTCTCTCTCCCCTTTCTCTCTCTCTCTCTCTCTCTCCCTCTCTCTCTTTGCTTCCTCTCAGCACACCTCTCTATCTTGTACAGCTGTACCTTCACCTTGTCTTCTTCAATTTCATTTCTTGGTGGCAAAAAAAAGAGAGAATGGATCTATGAGTAATTATTTTTCTCCGCAAACTTCCAAAACAGCAGTCAGCTCTCAAAGCGACAACTGATTTTTTTTTTTTTTATACTACAATTTTCTTGCTTTTTAATTTTTTTTTCTCTAATGGCAAGACTTGCTCATTGTGGTCTAACTGAGACGTGATGCTTCAGGATTTAAGTGCGAGCGTCCTCTTTCCTCCGTGTCTGCAGCACCGAAGTTTTGGTCAGTGGTGAATATTGTTCACTTTTGCTGTGTTTCTTTGTGCATGCATGTTGGACTTTTTTGTCGACATCTCAGAAAGATGTAACGTACCTTAATATTGCATGTAATCTCAAAGTTTATATCCAAGTAAAAAAATAATTTTACAGTAAGAAGTATAATTTGAGATATATGTGACTTCATCTGTTTGCTTTGCTTGCAAACAGATGGTGTAAAGTTGTACAGTGTGAGAGAACACAACTGTTTTATAAAGTTGAATTTTGAAGTAGTTTTTGCAAATATATATAAACCTGAAAATTAAAACAAATTCTAGTGTTTTCTCTGAAACATGTCCAAAGCACAGGGTTAAAATGAAGTTTGTAAGTCACTTGATTACAATTGTCTCTATTGTTGTGCTAGACTATTATTATACTAGACTAATTCTAGACTTTGCTTTACTATAGCTCGTTGGCTAATGTATAAAGTGTTATATGTGTTAGAAATTTACTGATTTATGTGCATTTTTCATATAGTTTTAAATTAAGGTTTAATAATGAAATATTAAAATTGAAAATTTCGTAGAATTGTATAAAACTGGAGTTTTGGAGTTATTATATTGTAATGCTAAAATGTTCTGCTTCATAATTTGGTTCATTTGAATACATTAACACCAAAAAGCATTTAGTCTAATGAGACGCTGATGTTAGTTTTACTATACTGTCTTGTCTCATTTAAGTCAATCAAGTCATATGCAATTTGTAAATTTATAATTTTTGTTCTGTTACCCGTTTGCAGCAATAAAAGGCTGCCTTCTTTTTTTCTAACAGTTCACACGTGGTAAAGCAATAATTCTAGTTGTCGTAGAATAACGTGTGCAATATAATTAAATAAACTTTAATACTTTTTTTTAACCATAGGATAGAGTCGTAATACATTTACTGGAAGAGTGTCGAGATGAATTTTTTCGCTTGCTCCCTTTACGCAGCCAAAGAAGACTCAATCATTTATGCGCTCCATCTATTCTTTAACACATGTGAAAACGCTCGCAGTGCAATCCAAAGCTTTTAAAAAATGAGAAGTATTCTTTAAAACAGATATTGGAAGAGTTGAGCCGACTCGGAGCGGCAGCGAGGTGAGATGAGGCGTCGCGGCTCGCACCGCAGGGTGTGTAAAAGAATAAGACACGATTTTAATATTTCAGTATCCAAAGTGGGAAAAGAGACAGCGGCTGATAAGAGGTATTACTGTTAAAGATTACAGTTCTGCCTGTCATGGATCAATGTGATGATGTGCGCCTCAAGATTGTAGATTTAATGAATGACTTCCTGTCCATTAAGATGAAAAGGAATACCTTCCCATTTCTGAGATTTATTAGTTCAGGTAATTGGAACGAGAGGAGAAATTATGAGCGACAGACTGAATTTCCGACTCCCGAGACCCAAGATGTTGAAGGTTGATCGTGACATGTGAATCTGTGACCTCCCCCCCAAAACTACATCTACCCTCTTTCTTCCATACAGTATTTTAAACTCGCTTTAGTTCCTTTTTTGTCAAAACAAAACAACAACAAAAAATGTATTGTACTTCTCAGATTTTTTGCTTTAAGATTGTTTTTCTTTTTTTCCTTTGTTCACGCACTGATGTCTCTGCAAAATTTTTGTGCTGATAGCGTCATTTGTCTTGGAAATCGTCACAGGCAGAATGATAAATTTGTTTAAAACTCAGCCCTGCTTACTGCTGTTGCAGGTTTAGACAACCATTCAAATAGTCTCAGGCCTCGTGTTTACAACCTTCCTCTTCTTTACCCTCGCTCCTGTTTTCCTTCTGTCCCTCTCCCTCCTTTTTTTGGTTTTGTGAATGGCGGCAGATTTCCAACTCTGCCGTTCTCCCCAGGAGTTTGTTGCAGAGATCAGCTGGCTCATTCACAGACTGAGGCCAGTGACTCATCCATCCTGTACTTCCTTTTGGTCACAGAGAGACTGCCACCTTCTTTGTGTTTAATTTATTTATTAATTTTTATTGTTTCTCCTCTGTGTCCTCTGAAGTTTCGAGAGATGTTGTGGTGCTTCAGCTGATTAAGAACTTGGTTTTTTATTAGGAAAATTTTGATTTGTTGTGGCGTGTTTTATAAGGTTTGAGTAAGTGTTTTCCTAACTCTGTATCTGTTACATATTATTACATTTTCTTCAATTTATTACAAAAGCATACAAGTAGCCCTGTATAAAATCTCCTGTTATGTCTTAATTGATTTCCACCAACTTAATTCCAAAAGGCCAAAATAGAGAGCTGGTAGCGCCTACTACACAAACATATGGAGTGAAGTTGCTTGTGCATATTTATTTTCTGGCGTCTGCACCCGCTTGACATTTTTAGAAAATATCTCCTCTTCATCTGTTAATTGTTTACCCTCCTCAATTCACACTTCTGGGAAGAGAAAAAAAACCCACGCTTGACCACATCAAGAGTGACAAAAATGGAATATCAGTCATTTAAAAAAAAAACCACGATCTCCAGACATGTCAAGGCATGCTGCACATACTGTGATAATGAGGATCCACCTCATTTTGTTTATAAATAGATGTGCTAATGACACATTTAAATCTCTTTTTGCCTATCACCAGAGAGACTGAAACTTAAGGGACATGAAGAACTGTCACTGAGTGTAAATATGTGTTATATAAATATGTACATGCCTAATTGGAGCCCGAGTGGAGCAGGGCTTCATTATTTTAGCATTAGCCTGAGTGCAGGGGTGTTTGAAGCGCAGGTGAAGCTTTGGAGGGTTTGGAACAGACCTAACTCGGTAGGTACAGGTGGATTCACCAGTAGGGAAGAAGCCAATTAGATACTGTTAACAATGGGTGTTTGGCTGCTGGCAAGGAGCGAGAGCCGAGACTGCAGAGCAGTCAATGGACAAGTCGACCTCAGGAAGTAAAAGTAGACGGTCAAAATATTATCTGTCAGGTACGAGTTTGTTGGAAAATGTGACTCAACCGCTTTAGTAAATATCAGGGAATGTGTTAGTCACAGCAGTTCAAGGTTATTTAGTCTTTTGATTGCATCAGAGTTGTCGTCTTGGGGACTTTTTGTCCTTTTTCAAGCCGTGAAAGTCAGATTTTATTTTCAGAAAGAAAAAAAAATTAAATTAAGCTCTTTTTCTACAACAAATCAAAAGTGTTTTGCTGTTTTCTTTTCTCTCTCTCTTTTTTTAAGGGAATGATATAGATATAAAATCAAAAAGAAGTGCATAGAAAATGGAAATTTGAACAACTGGGCTATAGTTGGATAACAAATGCGTAAAATGACTGAAAGTTTAAGAATGGATTAAAAAAAAATCTATATTAAGATGTGGGTTTTTTTAAAATTCATTAATTGATTTTAATTTGCATGATTATTTCTGTGACTCTGAAGATTTACAGCATATTGAAATCTTCTGCACATTTAAAATGATAAACACATTAAAAACACTTTTTTAGGCTTCTTTTCTTTTTTTTTTAACTGACAACAGAAGCAGGCAGTGCTGGGATAGGCCAAACTAACATCCCAGAGGACTGTTTGCCAGAGGACAAAGCTGTGATCAGTGCTGCGGTGTCCATCAACATCAGAAACAATCAATCCCTTTCTTCTTCTCTGCTCGTGTCTTTAGCTCAAGTTCCCGACAATGATGAGCAGTTCGTTCCAGATTTCCAGACTGAAAACTGTGAGTAAGAAACCATGTCGCTTTTCTTTGTGTCTCTTTGTCTGTGCATGTGTTATGTTTATGTGTGTGTGTGAACATCTGTGGCGTTTTTTTTTTTGTTTGTTTTTTTTTTCACTCATCTTCACTGGTGTGTTTGTACTGGGGTAAAAAGCAAGTGACTGTGTGTGTTTTTCCATGTCTCTCAGTGCCCTCACCTTTGCTTGCACAAGTGCTCTCAGGAGAGCTGCAGCAATCTTGCAGGTCTACAGGTGCATGGTTTGGGTTGGGGGGGTTATCTGTGTGTGCGTGTGTGTGTGTGTCTCTGTTTTCCCTTGTTGTTCTTGGGCCCGCTACTGAGATATTATTGCACTGTGACTTATTTGCATAAGAAAACATCAAAATATTGTGGCTAACTTTTTTTTAGGTTGTTGAAGTGGTATTTTTAACTCCAGGTAGTCCAAACTGCTGTCAGTTGATGTCTGTTTTGAATTTTCTTTTTTAATAAAATCTTAAAAATATGCTCCTCCTTGACCTTTCCCCAAACTCCTTTTTTGTGCAAACCATTGAGTGTGGTTATATTTTCTAAATCAGGCGGTGTAATATTAGGTACTCCTGCATTTATCCTTCTTTACTTGGAGGTTGGCTGGCCTTCTTTTACACTCCCTATCCTTCACTGGAGATTTTAAAGCATGAAAGCAAGTATGATCTGTTTTTTTGTGCTTTTCCCCCCCCTTGCTCTACATATTTTATCCAACAAAAGGACAAATTCTGTTTCTAAGAATACTTCCTAAAAGTTTTAAAACATTTTCCAATGTCTGACAAGAGTTCATTTTTCACTCACAGTGATGAGGATAAGCTAGTTGGTCGTACTTCACCTGGCTGTATACGGTGGTTGCACACGGTGACTGGTTACTTGGCACGGCCCATTTCTGGAGGAAGTAGTGCCAAGGTGGGGACAGAAATTGAGTGAGTGGAACTCAGTGGGACCCAGATAGAGCACATGTCTTTCATTTGAGCCAAAATGCACATTAAACTGTGAGAAAAAACACAAAACCTCCCGGTGTCCTCAACACCCTTTAACCTGCAAATGAAAGTTGAACAAAAGGCAGAAGTTAGAGTTTTGAACAAGAACAAAGTGAGAAGGTCACATCTGACATTTAGTTTGGCAACTTTAATTGCATTTCAAGATTTAGTGGTCACAGATAACAGTTTGGTAAAATGAAGCTGTAAGAGATTTGGCATCAAGCGAGATCACAGGCCTTTTAACTCCATGTGACTCAGATCACAGCCTGAGATTATCGAGAAGGTTCCCGTTGGTGGGCTAGATTAGAAACCCGAGAGGGGTTTTTCTTTTTTCTCACTTTATTTTGCCACGAGTACTCCTGCTCTCTTGAAATGACAAACCTGAGGGGATTTGCCTGGCTACAGGCACTTGACTTTAGATGTCCTAATCTGATTTGGCTTTTAATTTAACTTATGATTTAAGTTGCTCCAAAAGTGAATAAATGCGCCTTAAATCTAAACACATAAAACTGCATTAAAATAGTTATAATAGTCTAAAAAAATCCATTAAATGTCTGCACTTTATTTGATTCGTTTCATTAATTTTACTTTTTATAATTGTTCAGAACACTACAACACTAAAGACAACTGCTGTGTTAAAGGCAAAACATTTAAACTATGGGTGTGACTTAGCCTTGCCTAAAACCCAACATGGACTAGTGTGGTGTACAGTAGATAACCAGAGGTCACCAAGACTGTCCTGATGTCCTTCAGAGGTAGCCAGGGTGGGTGGCCATAGTGGCAGGAGACTGCTGACCATCTGAATTGTCCTGTTGGCAAACCTGCAGCAGGCTGGAGAGGCACTAACAGATGGCAGGAGGGTGAGGGCACCGTGGTTGGGCGCATGAGCAGGCATCCCAGCCGGCAGCTCTCCCATATGGGTTTTCACCAAGCCGAGAGATGGAGAGGCAAACGGTGAGACCGGGAAAAAGAAAGGTGAAGGTGAGGAGAGATAAAGCTGGAAGTTAACCCTAAAGAAAAGGCAGTGAGAGGATAGGGGCCGTTATGAAAATGGCAATATTAAATACTTTTAATGTCACCAAATCTAGCGAGAAATCCAAAGCTAACAGAGCTCTGATTCCACACAAATCAGTTACAGCAGCTTTTTCTTCTGTGAGCTCCATTGTTGCTCCAAAAACACTGAAGTGACTCACACTGTTGCACTGGGTAACATCTCCCTTTGTTACGATCAACGTGGGCACTCTCTGTTTTGTGTAAATCCCACATACTACCTCCAGGCTCCAAAAATACTCAGTACTGCCTATGTATGTCTTGTATATGTGTGTTAATCTGCATTTGAAAATAGTTGAGTCTGAAAAAGTGTTTGAGCCAAATTTGTTAAAAGTTACAGTGCTTAGCACTTTAAATAATTTTCATCCTATCCTCAATAGCGTGGTGAAAATAGAAAAACAATACATTATTTACTCAGATTTAAAAAAAACTAAAAATTTAATTTTACAACATTAAAATAATTCACAACAGATATTAATATGACAGTTGTGAATTATTAATGAACTTATCAAATTTGATTTAAATCAAACGTAAAACAAGCCAACAGTTAGCACAGTTAGCATTAGCCAAGATGTCCTATTGTTTATTTTGCTATCGATGTAAGCTAACTGCTACAATTAACAAGAAACATCTTATTTTATTGAGATGAATGTTTTCAAAGAAAATAAATGTTATCCCTAAATTTTTGTTCCTGTACTGCTGAAATAAAATTGGCAACAATAGTGAAATAGCTGTGATTTTATATTCCTACCGGAGTAATAATAAAAAATCTGAAAAGAAAAAGAAAGACATCTCTTTTGAAGGCTTAAATATCGCAGCATAAAAGCTGGTGTATTCTGTATTTTCATGGCCAGACTCATCTTTCCTCATGAGAAGCTGTTGCAGCTTCTCTCAATGTCAACTTTGCACTCTGCGTCTATGCGACACAGAACCAGCATGTGAGCGGCCTCGAAGCGAAAGTGTCCTCAGGCTGAAGGAGGAGAAGGAGAAATTTCTTTGTCTCAAACTCCAACACAGATGCTTACCATTAGCATAACTTAGCAGGGAATGGAGGAGTAGAGGAGGTGTAAAATGAGGCCACACGTTACCAGCAGATCTGAGCCTCCATCATTTAACAGCAAAGGCGAGCACCTACAGTAGGTGAAAATGGAATGGAAGGTTTTTCGCTGTTGCCAAAAGACCTGTATTTTTTTATGAATGGACTAGAGAAATATCTGCCAAACGTAGGCTCCCGTTCTGCCAAAACGCACAATTTGTACCTTCAAAGTCGACAACAGTCAGAGCCAACAGTTATCTGATAGTGTACTGAAAGGACTGGCAAACAAACGGCTGCTAATATAAAAATATTCGAATTAAGTGTTGGAAAATGCAAAAAAGGGTTTTTTTTATTTGCATGTGCCACAATGTTTAAAGGAAAGATTTCTGTTTAATCTGTACTGCAAAGGCTAAAGCAAATTGCCCAATGTTTAAGTCAGTGGTACAACGAAGAAAAGAACATTTGCATTCAAAATAGACCCAGTAATTGTTCTAACTGCCTCTTCTTTAAAACTGCCTACCATCTTAGTTAATCAATATGTAGATAATGAGAGCAATCAAGCAGTGATGGGCATGACATTCTGGACTAAAAAGGAAGTCTCTGTTTTAGTCAGAGGCAATGCCCTCGCTATTGATTTGTGTACCTTGGCACCCCGCTGACAAAATCTATTGTGACATTTCCATTTCTAATTTAATGCCCTGTGCTGCAGCACACGTGAAGCCATTGTTTAGAGCTGATGTGGCGCTTACATTTAACGGCAGCATTTTTATAGACGTTGTTTTAATGTCATTCAGTGTTAAATAAAGAAAGGAATTATGGTTCAGCTTCAGGTGAGCTGTAAACAAGAAGCCGATGGAGTCGACTCTTAAACTAAACAAATTCATGTGTGTTTAATGTAAACTGTAATTAGCCTGACACTGATTGTGATCTTGACAGCCAAAGCTGAGGTATTGTTTTGAGTCCATAATCTCTTAACAAGGCTTTGCGATGCCAGCGTCAACAAAGGTCTCCCCTCAGGAAATGTCTCTTTGACCTCCGATCGATGACCCAGAAAAGGTCAGGCCCCCAGCGAGGGCTGCAAACAACCCCCGAGCTTTGTCATGCCGGGCCCGTGTGGCCCATCACCCAGGGGGCTCGACTGTGCGTCAGATGGGGTGTTGGCAGATCGACCCCTGCTCGTACAGCAGCTGTCTGTCAGCCGTGAGAAAACTCCTCAAAACATCCTTCTCTCTCAACTCCTTGTAGCCTCAGAGACCTTCTTGTATTTAAACGAAAAACAGTCCTTAGCCACATATTTAAGTTTCTCTAGTACTCACATATCTAAATGTTTGCACTTGAGTTGGACCAAGAGTTGATGGACTTTCTCCATTCATAATTCCTGGTTATAAAAGGAGAGGGCCATCTCTCAGTCTAAAACATCAATCAAAAGTGATCGTCTTTAACCGCGGCTGGCCCTCTGTTGTGTTTGATAGAGCGCTGTGGGATGGCTTCGCTGTTGCTCTGTGAGCCGTCGTGGTGAGACGGCGATTGGCGAGGCAACCTGAGCCTGACTTCATTCTGACTGACTGGGTTTTTCTTCAGAAGCGCAGTCAATTGGATTAGCGTTGATCATGACTCTAGATGATGGGATGTTAATCAGGACTGATCAGGCACTTAACAGCCTCTCAGATGCACCGGGCTCACTGTGGGGCCATAGGTAGAGATCGCAGGCCCCCCTTCAGATCAATGAGACTTGTTGTTGTCGTCTGGAACTTATTGACAGCCAGCTGAAAGCAGATAAAGCATTTATCGGAGCTCACCGCACACCCTGTTTTATGATTGTCATATTTCACTACCAGAGTCCCCGTCAGGAAAGGCTGAATAAATGGGATTTGAAGTGAGTTGTTTGTGTAAGTGATGGCCTCAGATGTCATATCCTTTGGCAGATGGATGCTTAGAAAAGCAAGTGTTTTTAATATATCCATCACGAGTTCTCTTAATTAGTGATGGCTTGGCACATTCATGCCTGCTTGTATCTGCACTGTAACATGACCTTTTCCATTGTGGGTAAAGCTGCTGTGTGCAGTTCTGAAATTTAATTGTATTTTAAGTTTTGAAATTGAATCTTCTGTACTTAAATAAAACAAGCAGTATTTTTTTTCCAGACTGTGATCATCTCATTTAATTTTTGTGAATGATCTGTCAGATGTAAATAAAGACAGTGGTTTTAGTTTTTATTCATTTATTTTTTTCCGTCCTGTGATTGTACGAATTCTGTCTCAGGTGCTTACAAGCAAATCCAGAAGCAGTCTGCTGCTAAATGAACAAAAAAAATAGTCACAACCTTAAAAAAATGTTACAGTTTGACAGAGTGTAAATGTTAATTGTTCTTCCTCCTTCCCATCGTAGTGGCGTTCCACGGACTGCAGCTGAAGATCAAGAGGGAGCTGCACAGCCCGTGTTCAGAGCTGAGCTCCAACTGTAGCCAGGAGCGGCCCTTCAAACTCCAGTATGGAGAGAAGTGCCCGTACATCATCAGGTGGGCTCCCCCCCACCGACACTTAAAACATCTTTTACAAATTATTAAAATGCTTTTGTACATTATACCTTTTTCAGATTTGTAAAAAAAACACAGAAAATAACATTTGGTTCCACATTCCTCACTTTAACAGAGGAATAAATGCAGGTGTGAAGGTTTATTGTAGGACAGCGATGACTAAATACTCACTTTAGCTTATCGTCAGTTTACTCTTGGTGAAGAATCTTTATGCTTTCTATACATTTGACATTTTTTGGCTTTTTAATTCTGCATTGTAATTTTTATTTAACTGGAAATGACTTGCTAATCATTCCAAACTGCAAATCAAAGGACATCGAGATATGTACAGCTTTGGGTGGTGACTCTGAAGACATTAACGAGATATTTCCAATTAGAGGTATTTATTTGAGATTATGGCAGTCATGTTAGTTTTAATTGTCTGTTATAACTGAACTGAATCAGAGGGTTTCTGGAACCGCTGATTATGGAGTGGTTTAAAATGCCATTGATTCTAACTGCAGTCTGACATAAATGCCCTGAGGTAGTTTGTGATGCATTTCTTCACTTTGTGACATCTGCTCAGAGTCTTCACATCCAAATCTTGCACAAGGCTTCATAATTTATACAGTAAATCAAATCGGTTTAGAAAACAGTGAAAGGATAGTTGAGTGGGTAGGGCATTTGTTCCAAACTACCCTAAATACAGACATCTTAAGAAGAAGCTATCAGTTAAATAATCCTTAATTAAAAAGTGTTTAAATCGTGCAACGTACACTGGCAGTAACACAGGCATCTTTGACTGTTGCCTTCAACCCTTGCCATTACCCCAGTGCCTATGAGCAGAAGCAGCCCACAGGAATGAAGCCCTCCAGCCCAGTGACACCCCCCTGTAGCACCCCTGTGTCCCCACTTCATCATGGCTCACCCACGGCGGCCCCGACGCCCAAACCAGACAGGACCTACACCCACATACCGCCCTCGCAGCCTCTCCCTGATAACGCCTACACTATGGACCACAGGTACTGCAGCCTGCAGCCTCTTACATTTACATCACATTTACATCTGGTGATCTTAGCTGGCAGTTGTACCAAGGATAGATTACAATAAGGTCACAGCAGCAGATGCACATTTGAGTTTCTGTTTTTGATTGAGTGAATCCTCAGTGGGCGGGGCCTGCAAACGACAACTTTCCCAACCATCGAATGCCATGTGGTCATCACTTGACTTTAGTGCTTTGAAATAGAGCTTATTCAATAAATCAATAGCAGAATGGAAAAAACAAAACAACAAACAAACCTACTAAGTTAATTATTTCAAGGAAAAGATTTTTTTTAGGTGTGAATTTTCCAGTTTAGGAGTAAAAATGTCAGATTTCTCTTATAATGTAATATAATGGATTTAAATGACACTTTCCTTGTGATTCTCAAATTATTAAAGGAGAATAGAGCTAGCTAACATTAACATCCCTCTGCACAGTAACACAGTTGGCGGATGTGCACTTTATAAAGAAAATACTTTGTACATGAAACCTTTCAAAACAAGTTTTGTGGATTTTTAGAGTAATCAGGACACAAGAGGCATTTTACTTCTGAGTTACTCCCATGAGCACCACAAGCCAAGTGCCATAGGATAAATATGTATATTTGATTTTGGTTTGAGATTCTTTAATTCAATTTTCAAACAAATATTCCAAACCTTTCCTTTATTTTTTGCTTTTTTTGGTCACCTGTAGTCATAAACATAGGGGAAACAAAAAGGCAAGCACTTGAAAACATCGTTAATGATTTCAGAATTTTCACTGATACTCTATTATTGATTCATTGATTAGTAAATTAGTAAAACAAGATGTACATGTTCTTGATTTATCTCCTTTTTGTCTCATCAAGTCTTTCACAATCAGGAGTCAGTGTCATGAATCCACTGAATTTGTCGTCTGTCTCAGATTTCGACGTCAGCTCTCAGAGCCTTGCCACTCGTTTCCCTCCCCGCCGACAATGGCTCGGGACGGCCGGCCCATCTACCACAGGCAGATGTCGGAGCCCAACATCCCTTTCCCTCCTCAAGGCTTCAAACAGGAGTACCCCGACCCCCTCTTCGAACACCCGGCCATGATGGGGGCCCCTATTCCCCACACATACCCAGCCGGCATGATGATCAAGCAGGAGCCGAGGGACTTCACCTATGACTCAGGTGAGCGATTTGAAAAGGTTTCTGTTGTTTGTGCTCCTTCAAACTCCTCTGGTAAGTGAAAGAGCAGAGAAGTGATAGCTGCCAGAGCATTATCATTTCAGGAATGAGAGAAGACATGGCGGGAGGGGGCGGTGTTTATTGAGTTTGCCCATTATTAGGGCAGGGGATCTGGTTGGGCCGGGTGTCTGTGCTGTTCGCCATTTCCTGTGGTGCTCTAATAGAAAAAAAGGAGGGGGCTGTGCCTGGTCACAATCCAGAATCTGCCCTCCCACGCTTGTCCGCTCCCTTCGGTTAGAGAGTAAAGGGACCTAATCATCAGCCAGCGGCTCTGTGGAGCCTCTGTGGAGCCTGAGGCTACCTCAGGACATGAATGAACATTCGCCGGACTGCCGGGTTCATTCAGAAGGCGACAGAGTGGACCCAGGAGAGGCAGGGCTGGAGGAGAGTGTGTGTGACCAGTCAGGGGGAAAAAGCAACCTCTTTCCCGGGCGAGAAGTTTAGAAGAAAACATTTGGTGCCTCATTCACATCTCTTTAAGTTACACCTGGTTTTCCTAACAGCAGCTCTGCAGTTTTTGTCATTGAGGAGTCAGGCAGCTGTGATTTTTGGTGTTTTCTCGCTTTTCCAGTGGCAACGTTACTTTGCAATAGATGTGTTTACCAAGTTTCACAACTATGTGGCTTCTAAATGCCAATTAGCACAACTGAAAAATTTATCAAAAAGAGAAAAAAAAGATAGAAAAGAAAAGAAAAACAAGATTCGGTCCAAAAATAACCCTGTTCTTTAACAGTTTCTTGGGTTTCTTCTGGCCTATTTGCAGCAATGTTATTTGCATCAACCATTATTCTCTTGTTTTATTCGGGTTTTTTTGTTCGCAAATTTGGCCAAATACAGGCAAAAATTACAGAGCCCAAAATGACACTGGCAGCTTGATTTTCTCTTTAGTAATAACAGTCAATTCTTACATTTCACCAGGTGAAGCAAGGTGTTTTTTCATAGATAAATGAAATGGCTTTAACAATTAGAAGAATTTTTATTGATACAAGTAAACTATCTACAAAGAATTGCGTGCAATCATAAAGCAAAAGTGGTGAAATATATTCGATTAACTGTTAAAATACCAAAAGGTCTTCCTTGTGTTGTGTCCACTACTTGGACCAAGATGTCCAAGATGGAGCATCAGAGTGAATTTATTAGCAGCCGCAGTGGGGCATGTTGACTGGAGCTGGACTGTTGAAAAGGATGGGAGGGGATCTGGTAATTTCATTAGCAGCAATTTCCTCTACAAGTCCATTACTTTGATGAAGCTCAGAGAAATGTTTATGGGTCTAAATGAAGGGCTTCAGTCTGTTTATTGAACATTCACTTTGCAGCCCATTTGGCTGTTTTTTTGATCGCAGCATCTCATCTGTGATGTGGGAGGTTTGGACATATACAGTAAATGGAAGAGTCGATTGGACAATGTAGTAAAGCCAACCGGTAAATGAAGGAAGAGAATTATGTAGTGGGGCATTTCTATCTTAGCCATTTAAACCTACGATTTAAAAAACTGCTTATGTCTATATAAAATTACATTTTTGGTTTAAGAATTATTCAAACCACAAGTCTTTATTTGATCTCTTGTTATAGCCATGATATTGATAAACCACAAGTGAGAACTTTTAAAGGTGCAGTTCACTCAAAAATCTATTTTAGTTGGTTGGTAGATCTTATAAGGAAAAGGGGCGCTTTGAAAACAACAAGGTGGGTGCGATTTAGGAAAAGGCAGATATTTCTAGTGCTGATATCTTTAAACCTGGAAAATTTGCATTAAAGCGATCTAAACTTGGAAAAAAATAGAACCAGAGGAAGTGTGTTGGGGGGTGAATTGTTCCTTTTTACCTAAAAATTGACCCAAGAAAAGTGACCGTCTGCATTTTGCACAGTTTATTTTAACATCAGCTGAAATGTTGCTCAAACATCAGAACTCAATGTTAAATATGTATAAAGTATAGAATCAGCGAGTATTTATTATCACTGAAGAACTGAGCTGATCTGTCTCCTCAGGCCAGTGTGGGTGTGGTCTGATGGACGGCGAAAAGCATCATAAACAACATCAAAAAGTGTTTGTTCACGTTTTGAATGTATTGTTAGTATATCTTGACTGTTTTACAAAAGCATGTGTCAAGTCATTTTTTCAAACTAGTGAGGAACATGAAGAAAAATGGAAAAACATGTAAAACAAAGCAAACAGCTTTGGCAGAAAACTATACTCACACTGGATGCAGTCAGTCATAATAAGAAGCTGATTGAGAAGATACACGTCAACCGTTTTAGCTAAACGTGCTGCAGCTGCACAGCGAAAACGTCAAAGAAACTAACACCTGCAGGTCCGTTTAGTTTTGATCTCAGAACGTGTGTAAAATAATCATCATGAGCCCTCGTATTATGAAAAAACTTACATCGTGTCAGCTCGTGTTTTCACACGAGCGCTGTGTTTTATTCAGTTGTAAATCTTCCTCTGAGTGGAGATGCTTGGGGCGCGTATCGGCGGTGTGATATAGTGAGCTCGCCCGTGGCTGGAAGCCATCGCAGCGCTGATGCTGGAGGGCATTTTCTTTAATCAGAGCCAGTGGTGCATTGAGTGAACAGGCTTTGACTGCTCTCAGATAACTGAGATAGTGTTCTTAATGCTGCCTTCGGGCCCTTTAACACCCACTCTCATTCTGTACTGGGTTTCAGCAGAAGTGCCTAGCTGCCATTCTGTCTACTTACGGCAAGACGGCTATCTGGCTCACACTAACAGGACTGAAGGTACCAACGATGATACGTGTGGATGTTGTGGTGGTGCACGTATGGGTTTTTGCTTCGTGTGATATCAAACTATCTTTTTTTTCCCGATCTTGTTTTCCAGGTTGTATGTTTGACAAAGTGGCGAGGCACTTCTACGACGATACCTGCGTGGTGCCTGAAAAGGTGGAAGGTGAGTCCTGCAGTGACTCTTAAAATGAAAAGTATGCCACGTACCAACGATTCTGCCCATCATACAATAACCATTTTGCCCCGTGTTCTGTAGGCGACATCAAACAGGAGTCGGGCTTGTACCGTGAGGGCCCGTCGTACCAGCGCAGAGGCTCGCTGCAGCTCTGGCAGTTCCTGGTGGCTTTACTGGATGACCCGTCCAACTCCCACTTCATTGCCTGGACCGGCCGTGGCATGGAGTTTAAACTCATTGAGCCAGAAGAGGTAAGAGACACAAAGGCACTGTCACAAAAAATCTTATTTTTCTATATTGTAATCCTGAATTTTACTCCTTTAAAAAATCAGTTTTTATTTTTCATGGATTTTATACTTAAGCTTTTTGGACAGTCTTAGGTAAATGTTGCATTGTATTTCACTACATATATTGTTCAATAAAATCTTTAAAAGAGGTTTACCTGCTTTCAGCTACTCAGAAGTAAATATTTGCTGCTTTGGACCGTTTTATGTAATTACAACTTAAATATATTTGGGTCGTAGACTTTTGGTTAAAAAAAATGAAGTGATTAAGCAGTGAAAGAAGGTAAGAAGGTAAGGTAAATCACTGCAAAACCAGATGAGGTCAGAGGTCAACGTGTGAATGAGTAATATTTTCTGCT